>NC_135534.1:197340482-197670482 GCF_045843805.1 Urocitellus parryii | reverse complement strand
AGACTGCTGCAAAGAGATATTGGTGCTTGTTTTTCTTTTCTGACCTCCCTTTCCTAGAGGTTATTCAATTTGTATATCCATCTCTTGCTATATGTCTTTTAATGTTGTCACCAGTCACTGTCTGGCTTACAAGTCTGCAGTGGCTTCCTGTTGTCTACCACATATTGCTGCTCTCTTGTGCCCTGACAGTGAACACCCTACACTTGGCTTTCATCTCACATGATTTTTATTTCCCATGTCTCAAGTACTCTAAATGGTTTCAGGATGCTTGGAACTTTGGATATGTGGCTATATAAACTTAAATTAACTACAAATAAATAAATTTAAGAATGTCTTTCCTCAGTTACATTAGGCACTTTTCATGTGTTCAGTAGCTACAAGAGGTTAGTGACTGCTTTATTGAATAGCACCAAGAGAGGACATTTCCTTTATTTCTGAGGGTTCTCTTGGACAGTGCTGGTATAAAATGCATGTGAATGTATTTGCGCACATGTGCATGCCTGAGTGTACACCTGGGTGGGGATAACTTGTGCTCTGAAGTAGATTTGAGTTGAAATACAAAAAAAGGTGTTTAGAAGTTTGTAGCACTTGGAATAGTTTTAGTTCTTTTCCTTTTATTTTTTTAACAGAAGAAAAGTTTATTTGGGTCATGGTTTCAGAGATTCAGTCCATGGTTGGACGACTCCATTGCTCTGGGCCTGAGATGAGGTAGAACATCATGGTGGAAAGACGTGGCAGAGAAAAGCTGCCTGGTTCATGACAGCCAGGAAGCAGAGAGAACTTGAACTTGAGTAAAGAGATAGGGATAGTATAATCCCCAAGGCTTAAATAGGCCACCCCTACCTGTCTACAGTGACCACACATTAATCTATTAAAATGATTAATCCACCATGGATTAATCCACTGATTAATTTACAGTTCTCATAATGTAATCATTTCACCTCTGAACATTACTGCATCGTCTTACATATGAGCTACCAAGGGACAGCTCATATCCTAATCATAACATCCTGGCCCTAGTCCCAAAAAGCTTATGCCCATATCACAATAAAAAATACATCTAGCCCATTTCCAAGAATACCCATAGTCTTATGAGTTCCAGAATTGCCCAAAAATCCAAGTCCAATATCTCATCTGAGACTCAAGGCAAACTCTTGACTGTGAACCTCTGTAGAGATCAAAACCAAGTTACATATGTATAATATATAATGGCACAGAGTAAACATTCCCATTCCAAAAGTGAGAAATAGGGACATAGGAAGAAGAGAAGGGGCCAAAGACCAAAACCCAGCTGGATGATCAAGTTCTGTGGCTCCATGTCCAGCATCTAGGGTACATGGCATTGTGATGTACTCTCCTAAGGGCTTGTGTAGCTTTGCCCCATGGCCTTGCTGGTTGCAGCCCATGTGGCCTCTCTCTTGTTTCTGCTTCATTTATGCAGCTTTCCTCAGCAAATGTTTCAAGTTACTGACATCTCTTAATCTCAGGGGTCTCCACTATAGGTTGGCTTCCTTCTGGCATCTTCATACATTGTCCTCTCAGGGGCTGTATGCAGAAATTCTGAACCTGCAACACTTTGCCCAGCCTTCCAGCCCCCTTTCTTTGAATCTCAGTGAAAGCCTCCATTACCCCCTAACTACAGTATCCTGAATTTCTGCAGAACCAGTGCCATGTGGATGACACCAAGGTCTGCTTCCATCTTAAGCAGTAGCCAGGCCTCCTGGGATCATAGCTAAAGCAGCTTGTGAATGCCTGAGCATGATGAAACAACTTCCTTGGCCCTCCATGCAGGCAGGGTGCCCTCATGGTCTCTGCTCAAATAAATTTTTACTTTTATACCCCTGAGCCTGTGATGGGTAGAGTCTTGATAATTCCTGAGATGCCCTCAAGCTATCTTTCTTATCATTTCTGTGCAGATTACTTAGCATCTCTTTAGTGGCTATAAGCTCTTCAATCACCACAACTTTCTTGGCCCTAGTTTTACATTCACTTTTCTGACCAAATTGCAAGTTTTTCAATTTTTTTTTTTTTGCTGGGTTGGGGGGTGAGTTGGGGGGGTGGGGATTGAAGTCAGGAGCATTTGACCACTGAGCCATATCCTCAGCAAGGCCTCCCCCCTCCATTGCTGAGGCTGACTTTGAACTCTTGATCCTCCTGATTTTTCAAATCTTTTTCCTGTTTTCTGCTCCTGATTATTACAGTAAACTTGCCCAAAAGCTGCCATCAATATCCATATCACTGCCTGAATGCTGTGCTGCCTTGAAATTGCCTCTTCCAGATTAACAGGTACATCACCTTTAAATTCAGCCACACAGAAAGTCTCAGGACACAGGCAAAATGTAGATAATTTCTGTGCCAGAATTTAACATGAATGGTTCCTTAGAACAGCATGGTAGAGGAAAGATGCTCAGTTCATTATAGCCAGCAAACAAAGAGATTTGGTTCTTGACACTAAATATTTGCAAACTTTTCAACTTCATTCAGTCCTTCAGAGGATACAGGGTGCTATATTTACTCTTCAAACGAGGAGTAATTACTTCAGTTTGAGTAACCAGTTTAAGTGCTGTAATTCCAATCTATGTAATGTGACTGCCCCCTTGCCAAGCTTTATTTTCTCCATAGGTTTGTCCCATGCCTGCTTGGTTATTTATATCTTCCTGCTTCTACTAGATGTAGGCCTCAAGTGGTAAGGGATTTCTGTGTTTTTTGTACCCTAACCTATTTCCTTTAACAATGTTTGGGTTATAATAGCTGCTCAATGGATTGAATTTGGACACATCTCAACTTAGCCACAGCTGCCTCTTCCCAGTGAATTGAGACTATTAAGAAAAACTGTGGCTGAGTGCAACATAAGGCTGAGTAAGGGACATCAAACTCTGGGCAAATCTGGATGTTCCGCAGGAAGCCGAAGATACCGTCGAGCCTCGGCTGCACTATAAACTAGGAGAGAGCCCGTCGGCGTGCCCCGCCTTTCTGGCTCATCCCTTTCCTTCCAATCTCCCCTTTCGGGCGGGGCCGGAAGTGCAGCCGCTTCCGCCGGGCGCCGGGGGACAGCGGGACGCGCGGAGATGACGCGAGCAGCACCGGAAGCCGCTCCCCAGTGAGGCTGCGGACCCAGAGCGGCGGCCGCAGGTCCAGGTCTGTGTGCGAGGCGGGGCCCGTCAGGGAGAGGGCTCTCTGCCGCCCGTGCCTCTACTGACCCGCGGTTCCTCCGGCTGTTTGTCTTTCTCTCCCTGCAGGCGCCATGGCTGCGGAGCGGACCCGGCCGCTGCGAGGCTCTGGCGGCCCGAGCGCGCCTACTCGGTGTGAGCCCGGCGCGAGGTCCCGGGCCCCGGGGCGCTCGCTCAGGTCAGTGTCGCGCGGAGCATGGCTCCTGGAGCCGGGGACCTGGGAGCTACTAGTCAGCTCCGGGATCTGGAGTTCATTTTAGAGATGGGAAAATTAGGTCTGGGAGCTCCTGCCTCCTAGTTCCTCAGTTTCCTAGGTGCTAAATGAAATAACTGAAGTCCCAGGGCTACCAGGAGTTGGAAAGATGAGGAAGTGTGGCGAGGTGATTTATGAATTATAAGCCGTTGTGGTAATATGGGGGACTGCGCCATAATTGTGGGTATGCAATGGAAACAGGTGTGTATGTGGGGTGCCTCTTGGAAAAAAGCAAAGATGATAATATTGTAAGTAACAATGGTAGCTGGCATTTATTGTGTGCTTACAGTGCGCCAGGTTCTATACCAAATTTTTTTTTTGTGTGTGTGTGTGTGCTTTATCCTGCTTAAATCCTCACAAACCTGAGTTTATGGGTGTGAAAGGCTGTTAGTGGCCGCTTGTTTTTACAAGTAAGGAAACTGGACTTGAGGTAGGTGGAATGATTTGCCCAAGGTCACTTGGTAGCAAGTGGAGTTGGAGAGCCCTTATTTATACGAGTAAAAGGAACCTCTCCCTTTCCTCATCTCGCCTCTCTGGAGGCAGCAATATTATTATTTTCTTAAGTGTACAAGATGTTTTACACATGTGTAAGTTTTTAGGCTAATGTACATTTTCAAAGCTCCCCCCCCCTTTTTTTTAAAAGCTGCTTGATAGGAAAAAAGAGGGAAGAGGAAGCCTTCTTCTTAACATGTCTGGCTTTCATTCTTTACTAGGCCAGGTCCTGATGGAGTAGAAGAGAAAACATTCACACTCTTTTATCTAGAATGTGCTGTCTTTAATAAGGTGTTGGAGTGTAAATTTGGTTTTGCTTGGGAAGGGTGGAAACTGGTCAAGGTGTTGAGCTTGATACTTTCTATGCAATTCTGGAAATGCCACTCCATTTCTTAGGCCATAAATTTCTCATTTGTTAGGTAAGGACAATAATATTGACACCCTTTATGAACTTGTGAAGATCAAGTGAGGTAATGTTTATGAGCACTACTTCAGTCTTTGAAACCAGTTTAAATAAGAGAGTTGCCTAAGGGAACAGAGAAAATTAATTGCAGATCCAGAGATCAAACCCAGGTCTCAACTCCCAAGTTAGGAATCTTTTCAGCACAATATGTATTTCCTCAGAGCTTTGTGATTGTTTAAAGTCAGAAGGGCAAGTTTAATGTTGAGTTTGAAGTGGGGAAAATAAGTGTTAGACAGCTGGGGATGTGGGTAGGGGAGAGAGGAAAAAGTATCTAGTGAGCAATTTATAGCCTCAACTCAGTAACTACCCTTAATTATAAAATTAAACCCAGGAAGTTTGAGTCCTTAAATTTTTCTTCCAGGTATTAAGAGAAACTTTGTGATAAGATAAGGTTGGGAGGGATGTCAGTGGTCATGTCATTCCAGCCTCAGTGCCACAAAAAGGAGTCCTTTCCAGATGTTCATAGTAATGAGACTAATAAAAAGTACTATTTGAGTTACCCTAAGTTGGGCACTATGCCACACATCTCCCTGCTTTATTTCTTATTCTCAAAATCCTGAAGTTGAATAGTAATTTGCATTTCACAAATGACAGAATTGAAATTTAGAAGTTAGTTGAACATTTCCATGATCACATAGGAAGTGGCTGAATCAGTGAAAAATTTGACTCCAAAGCATTTTCATTTATCCCATTCTGCCTTTGTCTGTATCCAGCTGTCCAGATTATTCACAGTAATGGGAAACTCACTACTCTGGAGGTAGTTATTCCATTGTTGGAAAGCTTTGATGATTTAAAAGCTCCTCCTCATGTTGAATTGAAATTCTACTTCCTGAGGTTTCTCCCTGGAGACCTTGTGCTACCAGTACATGATATTCCTAAAGGCACTGTAAAAGAGTTCAGTTTAGACTTATGACCTTAAGGAAGTTCCTTCCAAAGTTAGTTAATTCTTTTAGAAAATTAAAAATCTGTGGCTTGTTTGTTTTGTCTTGTTTGTGGTGCTGAGATAAATTGGTGTTTTTAACAGGACATTCCGCAGAGTTAATGAAACCTACTTTATTTAACAAAACACAAAAAACAAAAACCTTTTTCATAAGAATTGGAGGTGAAGATCTAGAAAATAGCCTCCGTAGGTGTTGAACAGTAACGTAATATAAGAGTTGGACCAAAAAATTCTTTTCAGGGCTTAGGAGAATATATAAATATGTACATCTTAGACATGACGGGGGCTTTTAAAATAAAGGTGCTCACTGGAAAGTTTATGGGCATATTACTTTGGCCTGTTATAGGATTGCTCTTAAATATTCATGAATGGTAAGAACCTGATGATGTTTTAATGATTATTTTAGATTTGCCTTGTGGCCATTTAACTCAGAAATGTAAGCAGGTGTGTGTCATAGTGTGTATGTGTGTGTGGGTAGATGTGATGAAGGAAGTCCCTCCACACTTTACTGTAAACAACAACAAAAAAAGATACCAAAGCATGTGTTTTTAATTGATCATATTAATTAATTAGCTGTTGTGACAATGTGGGGATCCCTCCAAAAAGGATTGTTCTAGAAGGTTGCTAGGATACAGAGGAAGAAGAGGGCTTGTTATCTTGTAATAAGTTGATAAAAGTTGATGTGAACTATTTTTGGCAATCAAGTTATCTTTTATAAATTAATACATCCTTTAGCTCAAATCCTTCAGCTTTAAAAATATTATCTTGAAGTCCAATCACAGTTACAGGAACCAAAACTATTCTATAGCAGATGTGACTGATGTGAACTAATAAGTCACACTATTTTTTGTCTGAATACATTCTTGCCAAATTTGATATTGGAAATGTGTTTACTCACTTTATATTAAAGTTGGAAGATGAGATCTGGCTTTTTGTGAAGTTGTGATCTAGGTGATTTTTCGGAAAGAAATTTATTTCCTTTTTCAGTTATTATGGACATAAATTTTAAAAATTAGAGGTCAGTCTTGTAGGAAACTAATCAGATGAAAAGGCTTTTTAAAAAAGTCCTGTGGAGCTGGGCACAGTGGTGCACACCTATAATCCTAGCATCTTGGGAGGCTGAGGCAGGAGGATTCCAAGTTATAGGCTGGCCTAGGTAACAAAGTTGAGACCTGCCACCTGCCCTGAGTTCAGAGTCAGCCTCAGCAATTTAGCGAGGCCCTAAGCAATTCAGTGAGACCCTGTCACAAAATAAAATATAAAAAAGGGCTGGGGATGTGGCTTACTGGTTGAGCGCCCCTGGGTTCAATCCCTCACATTAAAAAAACAAACAAACAAACAAAAAACAAACCCTATCACTCATCTAATAGTACATGCCCAATCTTGGGGATGAGGGTTTTTTTTTTTTTTTTTAAGTTGGTTTGCTCTATTTTCTTGTTCTCTTTCCATTAGTTTAGTATACATTATGAAGAGGGAATTGATGCCTGTTGATACTAATGCAGGATACTTTAAAATTCTTTTGTCCCATTTAGTTTTGGAACAATTTGTCATTCTCCCAAAAGGAAAAATGGTATAATCAGATACAGTCCCCCCAGATCTTGTCACCAGGTTGTGGTTCTTCTGGTTATGACTGACTTAAGACAGACAACTGGGTGTACTGATCTTGAGAGCACTGCCTTCCATTCTGTTCTGCTCTTTTACTAGCTCTGTGAGTATAGGCAAGTAATTTATCTTCTGTGACCTGTAGTTTTCTCATCTGCAAAGTGAAGATGGTGATAACTGTTTGTTTTAAGCATCAAGATTATTATTTTGGGGGCTGGGGATGTGGCTCAAGCGGTAACGCGCTCGCCTGGCATGCGCGGGGCGCTGGGTTCGATCCTCAACACCACATAAAAATAAAATAAAGATGTTGTGTCCACCGAAAACTGAAAAATAAATAAATAAGATTATTATTTTTTGTTTTTGTGTTTTTGAGATGGGGGAGGGCAGGTCTCAACTTTGTTACTGAGGCCAGCCTATAACTTGGAATCCTCCTGCCTCAGTCTCCCAAGGAGCTAGGGTAACAGGCATATGCTACTGTGCCCCACAGTATCAGCGTTATCAATTTGCCTTATTTGTGCAGGCTTCTAGGACCCTCATGGGTTTCTGGCACACATGTTTAAGACTTGTCAGTAGCTCTTCTGAGGCTTATAGAAACAGACTGTGTAATTCATGTTCTAACAGGTAGTTCCAAAAAGGAGGTAGAGGAACCAGAATGTCTGAGGCACATAACTTACTTCATCTGTGTATATTTTTTTCTTCATACCTTTTTGCCTGGACATCTATTGCAAAAGCAAGCAGTCAGTTCTGTGGTTTTGGTGACAGGTTAAGTTAAACCTAGCAAGATAACTAATAACTAATGTCTTAGGTTACTGCTCCAGAGACTTGCTTTCTTGTTGTTATATCTGATGCTTATTTTTATGATTTTAGTGCTCAAATAAAGTGTATTAAGGAATTCATTAAGGAAGTAATTTTATAGTAGCTCTGATAGGGGGGTGTATTATAGAATACGTTGTTTCATTATGAATGAATATTTGTTAAGTCTTTTACTGTGATAATGCATGTAGCATGTGCTAGATTTCAAAAGGAACAAGTCAGACACATCAGCTTGTTTCACTGATTTATGTTTCAGAGATAATGATTTGTTAAAATGTTTTCCCAAATTTATTTTCTTTTATGTCCATGGAAGAGTTTTAAGGTGAATATGGTACATAACTGTAAAATTGTAGTAACTAGGCATAAAGTTGTAATGTTAAATTTTTTACATTAATTTTAATACATCATTTGTTAGCAATCTTGCTTGAATGGTCTTTTTGAACAGAACTAATACAATATTTTGATGTGCCACAGGTAAATTTTTCCATAACCTTATGGAGAGAAAGGACTTTGAGACATGGCTTGATAACATTTCTGTTACGTTTCTTTCTCTGACGGACTTGCAGAAAAATGAAACTCTGGATCACCTGATTAGTCTGAGTGGGGCAGTCCAGCTCAGGCATCTCTCCAATAACCTGGAGACTCTCCTCAAGCGAGACTTCCTCAAACTCCTTCCCTTGGAGCTCAGTTTTTATTTGTTAAAATGGCTTGATCCTCAGACTTTACTCACATGCTGCCTCGTCTCTAAACAGTGGAATAAGGTGATAAGTGCCTGTACAGAGGTGTGGCAGACTGCTTGTAAAAATTTGGGCTGGCAGATAGATGATTCTGTTCAGGACGCTTTGCACTGGAAGAAGGTTTATTTGAAGGCTATTTTAAGAATGAAGCAACTGGAGGACCATGAAGCCTTTGAGACCTCATCATTAATTGGACACAGTGCCAGAGTGTATGCACTTTACTACAAAGATGGACTTCTCTGTACAGGTAAGATATGCTGGTTGTTGTTTTTGTTTATTTTATCTTAAAATACACTACTCAAGCTTGTGAGGGTCAGGTGTTCATTATGTCAGCTAACTGAAATGGCATATTCCTCCTAGCTTCTGAGTATATTGTCTACCCCTCTTTATCTTCTTTCCCTCTGTAGAAGACAATCATTTTTATAAGGTTTAATGAAAGGAAAAAAAAAAAAAGCTTCAGACTTTCTTCTAAGCATAAGGTGAATGAAAAAGCTGTAGATTATTTTTTCTATATTTTTCTTCCATGTATAGTCCTCCATGTTGGTTAATGCTGTTTCTTTTACTCTAAGTGATTTGGCGGGGGTTGGGTAGGAAAGGAGTCAGTAGGTGAAAAAATTGGTATCTAACTATTCAAGGAACAAGTCAGATACATCAGCTTGTTTCACTGATTTATGTTTCAGAGAAAATGATTTGTTAAAATGTTTTCCCAAATGTGTTTTCTTTTACATGCATGGAAAAGTTTTGAAGTGAATATGGGACATTAACTGTAAAATTGTAGTAACTAAGGATAAAGTTGTAATGCTAAATTTTTTACATTAATATTTAATACTTGGGCTGGGGATGTGGCTCAAGCCGTAGCGCGCTCGCCTGACATGCGTGCGGCCCGGGTTCTATCCTCAGCACCACATACCAACAAAGATGTTGTGTCCGCCAACTAAAAAATAAATATTAAAAATTCTCTCTCTCTCTCTCCTCTCTCTCCTCTCTCACTCTCTCTTAAAAAAAAAATATTTAATACTTCATTTGTTAGCAGTCTTGCTTGAATGGTCTTTTTGAACAGAACTAATAAAATACACAGGTTAATTTTTCCAGTAGTTAGATCATTTTGGATGAATTATTTCCTTGTCAATAAAAAATATGGGAAAGGAGGATTTTCTTCCTTGTTCTAAAATCCTGTAATTTTAAGAGTTGGAAGTTGAAAGTTTGGACATAGGAATGAATTGTGTACTTTTAAACTAGGCAATTAAGTGACTTTATATAACATATGTAATCATTAAAATTTGGAACTTTGTGTATTACTGTTGGATTATAATGGGTATGTGTTTCTACAAATAGTTTTAATCTCTGCCCACATTTTAGGCAACACATTTTGACAGGCAATGTAAATAATTCTTAGGCAGTGTTTATAATCGCTCTAGGCAGTTCTTATTAATGATCCCAATTGTATAAGGATACTTGGTGTTCTTTTTTCTAATTTCTACACACACACTTGTGTGAGTGTGTGTGTGTGTGTGTGTGTGTATATATATATATATAATTTTTTTTAAGTTGTCAGTGGGTCTTTATTTATATTCATTGCTGAGAATTGTACCAAGTGCCTCACACATACTAGGCAAGCGTTCTACCACTGAGCCACAATTTGTCCCAGCCCTTACCCAGGATAATTTCTGACAAAACATTTGTCCTAAATTATCGAGTTGTCACTTTTAATAAGTATTATGAATTGTTCCTCTGTGGAAATGTATCATTATTTAGCTATTTCCATGTTAGTATATATTCAGGTTTTTTTTTCCCCTCCTATTTTTATGAGTATCTTTACATTACTTTTATTCTCCTGAATTCTTTATTTGGAACAGAAGCTGGTAAGTAGAATTACCAGGTCCAGAAGTCTGAATGATTTTATAGTTCCACTTAGTGATTTTGCAGATATACTGAATTGATGCCATGTACACAGCAAATTTTAAATAACTTACCCCTCTTTTAGTCTCACCAGATACAGTTTTAACTTTAAAAAAAAAATTTTTTTAGTTGTAGATGGACACAATATCTTTATTTATTTCTATGTGGTGCTGAGGATCAAATCCAGTGCCTCCCACTTGCTAGGCGAACGCTCTACCATTGAGCCACAACCCCAGCCCATACCTTTATTTTGTTTATTTTTTTATGTGGTGCTGGGGGTCAAACCCAGTGTCTCACGTGTGCTAGGCAAGCACTCTACCACTGAGCCACAGCCTTGGTCCCCTTTAACATTTTTAATAGTTAAGAGAATGTAACTTCTCAAGGTTGTTTTAAAATTGCATTACCTTATGGATGTATATTTTCCCACATGGTAATGTATTCTTTGAAATGTCGGACACCTTCCCAGTTTTATAAAGTATGCATTTGATTTAAGGCAGTGGTTTGATTTGTCATTTGTAAGCATTAAGTTATTTCATGCTTATATTATTCTCCCTGTCTTTTAAGCCTGATTGTTGGAGCAATATCATCTGTATCTATGTACTTTGATGTACTTTTCCAGTATGGTGATGGCTCTTCCATTTCTTTTTTGCCTCACCATTTATGGTAGGTATTTTTAAAAGATTAAAATGCAGTATTGCCTTCCACTTACATAAATGTTGACTGTTGACTCATTGTGTCACAGCCACTCCAGCTTTAGAAAACTATTCTTCTTTCATCATACTTTATTTATTTTTTAAAAAATATTTATTTTTTAGGTGTAGATGGACAAACACAATGCTTTTATTTTTCTTTATGTAGTGCTGAGGATCGAACCCGGGTCCCGCCTGCACTAGGCGAGAGATCTACCGCTGAGCCACAATCCCAGCTCCCATACTTTATTTTTTAAATGCAATAAAATAAAGCAGTAATTACTCAGAGCAGAAATCAATGGGAAACAGTTCCCTGAATTCTCTGTTGGGAAAGTTAATATCTACAATAAATACACCTAGCCCTGCTCTCCCCCACCTTCATCCCTGTGCTAGGCAAGTATGCTACCATTGAGCTACATCCTTAACACCCAAACCTATATTTTAAAATTAGTTTCTTAAGTGTGCCTATATATTAATGTTATTTTTTTCTGATTAAATTCACCAGGTTTGCATATTGAAAATTATGCTATAGCTGTTAAATAATTTAAAGCATTTTTTAAAATAGCAGCATCCCTGGGAGTTTACTAATGAGAGAAGTACCTATAGCAGAATTGTATATGTGTTTATGTCATCTTGTTTCTTAAGAGCTTGCATTTTCTTTCTTTCTTTTTCTTTTCTTTCTTTTTTTTTTTAACGCACGAGAGTTTATTTGTCAGAGCTGATAAATAAAGGCTATCTCTCTATAGTGGAGAGAGGCAAGAGCTTGCATTTTCACTTGAATTGTGAAATCCTGAATTTGGCAATAAGTTTACAGTGACTTTTAGAGAGCAAACAATAAAGACGATATTATAGGAGAAGAGATTTCAGAATGGATTAGGTTTCTAGCTTTGTATTTCTGGGAAGATAATAGCACTACTAACAAGACTAGAAAATGAAGGAATGAGTTTGAGAGGGTAGATGGAATTCTGTTTGGGATGAACTGAATTCAGTTGCCCAAGGGAGTTCTCATGGTATTTGAGAATGCAGAGTCAGAGCTTTGAAGAGTACTCTGAGCTCAAGAGAAAGATTAGGAGTTCGTAACATCACAGCGTTGGCTGGAGCAGTGACATTTTAAAAGGAGAGTTAGGAAAAAGACGAGCCTAGAGTGGATCCTTGTTAAGGGTGCTGAAGAGAATGAAGGAAACAAGTGTGATGAAGCGTTTCACTGCGAATGACAGCCTGTGTTGAAGAGGTGCTGGTTTTGTTTATTCAGTTGGTCACTAGAGTCACATGCCTCAGGTGTTTCGAGAGCTGAGATCGGATTCCACCAGTTAAATATTTAAACTTGATAAGATAGTTTACTCCATTTGGGTTACAGTTCATTTTTCTGCCTCTCTGTTATGTACCCTTCATTTTTTTTCGTATCATAGTACTATTTTCAGAATTGAGAGGATTTTTTCTTTCACGAGATATAGAAGCATATACATTTATTTCATCCTCTTTCACCTCTAGGCTGCATTATTGGTGACCTCTTTCAAAAAATGTGACATCAGGGCAGCAAATGGGAATCCAGAGGAGAGGCCTACAATAATACCAGAAAGGAGTGGAGAACAGTGGCTCCTAAAGGTTTAACCCTTAGGAGTAATCTGAACCACTATAAAATGTAACTCAACCTGGTTTTCTTTTTTGCTTTTTAAACTTCTTTAGAGTGTAAAACCAAATGACCCATTTTTCTATAAAATTAGTTTAAATAATTAGTTGGGAAAATCCCTTAGTTTTTTTCTTCTCAAGCTGTGGCAGACACATAACAAAAGTTATCATTTTAAAGTGTACAGTTCTGTCTCAGTAAGTACTTTCACAGTATTGTGCAACCATCACCACCATCTAGCTCCAGAATTTTTTTTGCATCTTGCAAACTGAAATTGTACCATCTAAACACTAATTGCCTATTCCTCCAGCCTATGGAACCTCCATTCTACTTCCTGTGAATTTGACTAATCTAGAAACCTCATCTAAGTGGACTCATGTAGTATTTGTTCTTTTGTGACTGACTGACTTTTCTTAGCATAATGTCTTTAAGGTTCCTCCACATTGTAACAATGTTAGAATTTTATTCCTTTTTAAGGCTGAATAATATTTCTCTTTGTGTATGGACACACTTTAGATTTTTTCTTTCTTTCTTTTTTTTTGTATTGGGGATTGAACCCAGGGCACTTCATCACTGAGCCACATCACCAGATCTTTTTTATTTCTTGTTTTGAAACAGGTTTTTGCTAAGTTTTTGAGGTTGGCCTTGAGCTTGTGATCAGTGTGTCACCTGACACCGTTTTTTTTTTTTTTTTTTTTTTTTTTTTGTGGTGCTGGGGATAGAACCAAGAATCTCGTGCATGTGAGGCAACCCTCTACCAACTGAGCTATATTCCTCCCTTTGATTTTTTATGACCTTCTTTTTTTTTTTTTTTTTTTTTTTTTTTTTTAGTACTGGGGATTGAATTCAGGGCACTGAGCCACAACCCCAGCCTTTAAAAAAAAAAAAATGTATTTAGAGACAGGGTCTCACTGAGTTGCTTAGCGCCTCGTCATTGCTGAGGCTGGCTTTTAACTCTTGATCCTCCTTTCTCAGTCTTCTGAGCCACTGGGATTAAAGGTGTGCACCACTGCGCCCAGCTGTATATATAGCCTCTGGTCTTGTTCCCTGCTTCAAACTGTTTTCCACAATGCAGTCATGATTGTCTATCAGAAATGTAGATAAAGGTCCCAGTCAAAACATCTTTCCGACCCAGTGGTCCCACTTGACTTTGCCACTATTTCACAGGCCAAACTCTTTTTTAGAATCAGTGTCCAAATTTTAGGCAATTAATTTTGACAATTTATGTAAATAATTTTTAATTTTTAGGATGGTTCTAAATATTTCTTTATGAATTGGCCTCAATGCCTACTCACAAATATTTATGTAATATAGAAATACTTAATAATGGTCAATAGGTGTATAACTGGGGTTGGCAAACTGGACTGTGAACCATGTCAAGCAGAAAGGAGTGATTGCAATAGAGATTCTAGTTCACAAAGCTTAAAGTATTTACTATCTGGTCTTTCACAGAGAAAGCTTTACTGACCTCTGGTGTGTGTGTGTGTGTGTGTACGTACGTACATACATATATACTATTCCATTGTATATTTTATTCTTTGGTTTCATTAACTGAGTCAGATTTTAATTAGTAAAAACTTAGTTTTTTAAACCATGAAATCCCTTCTTCAAATATGCTAAAACCTGGCTTAAAAACCAAAGAGAAGTATAGTTGAGGAGCTGATCATGCCAGCTCCTGAGATAAGTTTGTAGAACACATGAATGTTGAGGAGCACAGTCAATCTCAGTGGAGCCTCATGTGAGACATTTTTGCTTTTTATCCCCTTATGTTTGCTGTGGACTTTTGTGCTGTTTACCACTGACTGAATTGTTTTTGCTTGTTTAGCCTTTTTGTCTTCACAAGTAGATAAGTGCCATGAGAGCAGGAGCCCTCCCTGCTTAGAAGTCCTATAAATATATATTGAATGGATAAATGAATGAAACCCCAATTGAACAGTGGAAATAAGTCAGAACCAAGTTTATCTAGGACCTAAAATGATTGCCTGCTCTAGCTCCTTTAGAAAATTACAAAATGTCCAAGCTGAAGGAGCTTAAACACCATCTATCTAGACTCTGCTGCCCAGCATAGTGGCTACCCCTTCTATTTCACTTTTGAGTTCTTGAGCTGTGGCTAGTCCAAACTGTGAAGTGAAATACCAGGATTCAAAAACTTAGAATGTAAAAAAATATAAAATATTTCATTTTTAACATCGAGTTAGGCAAATAAATTATTTTCTTCATGTCTTTAGAAAATTTTTCTAATAGGATATATTATGTATGCAGTTTATATTTCTGTTGGATAGCACTATTCTAGACCATTGGTTCTCAAAATGTTGCTGATAAATTAGAATCACCTGACAAACTCAAGATGATTGCACTTCATTTTAGATACTCTAAACTAAAATTCTCTAAAGATAGGACCCTGCTTTTGTGTGTGTGTGTGTTCATTTTATCCAGTGCTGGGGATTGAACCCAAGGGCTTTCTCTTGCTAGGCGAGTGCTCTAGCACTGAGGTATGCCCCAAACTCCTGCTTTTGTTTAAAGCTCTCTGGATGGTTCTAATGTCTCAGATACTCATTGAGAACCTACTAACCAAGTCCAGCCCCACAAAAATAACATAGTGGCAATAAAAAAATTTATAAATAGCTGGTTATTACAAGCTCTAATTTGAGTCTGAAATGGGTGGTATTCCTACCCATTTTAGTGTAACTCATATAGAGTTTTCCAGAGTTAAAGTCATGGTCTCATTCTTTTCTGAGTGATGATTACTTTTCCACTGTCTGAAACAGTGGCTCTTAACTAAAGATGGAATTATGTCTGGCTTTATTTAGTTATTTCAGCTATTTTTTTTTTTTAACTAGGGATTAAACCCAGGGATGCTTAAACACTGAGCCACATACCCAGCCCATATATGTGTGTGTGTGTGTGTGTGTGTGTGTGTGTGTGTGTGTATCTTTTTTAATATTCATTTTCTTTTTTTAGTTGTAGTTGGACACCATACCTTTATTTTTTGTTATTTTTATGTGGTACTGAGGATTGAACCCCGGGCTTTGAATGTACTAGGTGAGCACTCTACTTCTGAGCCACAACCCCAGGCCCCCAGCCTTTATATTTTATTTTGAGACAGAGTCTTGCTAAGTTGCTTAGGGCTTCATTAAGTTGCTGAGGCTGGCTTTAAACTTGCAATTCTCCCACCTCTTGAGATTATAGGTGTGCACTAGCATGCCTCAACTCTTTCAGAACTATTTATATAGTGCTTTTCTAGAATGTGGTATCCTGATTGTAGCAACTATGGTATCTTCTCAATGTCTTTTTTAAAAAATATTTTTTAGTTATAAATGGACGTAATATCTCGATTTTGTTTATTTATTTTTATATGGTGCTGAGGATCGAACCAAGTGCCTCACAGGTGCAAGGCAAGTGCTCCACCACTAAGCTACATTTCCAGCCCTCAGAAGGTCTTTTTGTCAAGTCTTTGAATTAAAAGTAAATTGTGAGATATGAGTTAATCATTAGAATTTTAAACTTAGAGAACAAGGTTGAATTGTCATCATGATTAATGTAACATTTTCATCAGAGTCAAAAGAAAAAACTGATTTTTCCCACAGAATTTTAAGGGATTTCATAAGCTTTTTGTCGAGTTGCTGTGAATGGGGGTAATTTGTTCCTGTTTTTTGTTTTTTTTTAATGTTCCTTTATATATTTCAAGATGGCTCAGGAAATTAGCTGTTGGCTTTTGCAGAACTTAGCCCATGATCTAAGGTTTATCTTTGGCTTGTCTTTGGACTATATTCTATCAGACAGCTCTGCTATTCGTCATTCCTTATTTATTCAGGACTGTTGTGTAGTGGACAAGCATGCAGGTGTAACATGCAGCCAAAGGGAGTACCTACCCATTACAGACCCAAATTAGAGCTTGTAATAACCAAATATTTATAAATTTTTTCAAGTGAAAGCACCAAATGATACTTTAGTCCAGTACTGTAGCCTGGTAAGTTAAGGGACAGGACTAACAAAAAAGCTTAGATTCTGTCAGAGTGTGCTTGATACCATTTTGGTGACTAAGCAAATCATGTTGCCCTCTCTATGCTTTGGTTTTCTCAACCTTAAAGTCGGAGAAGGTGATCGCTGAACGTTTGCTTTGAGAATACCATGATTTTGGGATTAATTGTCCTTTGCAGGGTGTTTGCTTTGTATTAACCTCCCTGCTTTTCTCTTGAAGGGTCAGATGACTTGTCTGCAAAGCTGTGGGATGTGAGCACAGGGCAGTGCGTTTATGGCATCCAGACCCACACTTGTGCAGCGGTGAAGTTTGATGAACAGAAGCTTGTGACAGGCTCCTTTGACAACACTGTGGCCTGCTGGGAATGGAGTTCCGGAGCCAGGACACAGCACTTCCGGGGGCATACGGGGGCGGGTGGGTTGCCCTTTTTCAAGGATTTTTATAATTATTTAGCATCTTTCTTTGAAAGCAGGAGCCACGTATGTCGTATATATATTCTCTCTATATATATTTTTAATTTAACCTGCTATTTTTCACTCTTCTTAGTCACTGGAATTATTTCCTTTTATCTCAGTTTTATTCCAGATTTTATTCCTTATTTGGGACGTTTTCAATAATTTTGCTTTTTCTTGTCTCATTTAAAAATTCTTCCATGTACCCTTGTGCAAGGAGGGGTAGTTGTTCCTCTCTCCTATTTCATTTATATCCTGTTGTGCAGTCACTTTTGCTTTTATCAGATTCCATACTTCCAAACTGAGTGAGTCCTGCACTTGGAAATTCAGACCACTTTATTTATAGATTTAAGACTGAAAATCCTTTGGAGCAATGGTGGTTCACAGATTGTGTGATCTTCACAGATTATGTCTAATTGGAGCCTGTTTGACTACCAGTAAAAGCAAGTAACCACCTAAAGATAAAAGGAATAGATGCCTGAATGCTTCTTCTTTTTTTTTTTTAGTTGTTGATGGATCTTTATTTTGTTTATTTATTTATACTCGGTGCTGAGAATTGAACCCAGTGCCTCACACATGCTAGGCAAGTGCTCTACCATTGAGCCACAACCCCAGCCTGTGAATGTTTCTTAATAAAGGCATATCAGACCTATTTTGCAGAAAATTGGTCTTTTGAATATAACCTGAGACTTGAGTTCCCCGTGTTACATTTTATTTTGGAGTTTTATGTAGAAATCATATTGAGCTATTTCCTGGAGTCTTGTGGATCACCTTCCCTCTTCCTTTCCTCTATTTATGTACTGTTTTAGCCTCTCGGGGTCATAATTTATGCTCCTAAGCCTCACGTTTATGAGCATCCTTCTGGGACTCCCTAAACAGGTTGGACCCCTCTACTTGTTCCCCATAACCTGTATTACTGTCATAACACTCATCATACAAGTAAGCATAACCTTACATCCCCATCAGACCATAAGCTCCAGAGGACAGGGATCTTGCCTGTCTTGTTCACCCTTATGTTCTGAGTTCTTTACACTGTTTCTGGTGCTCAGTATTCTTTAAACTAAACCTAGTTGTTTTGCTGCTAAAACTGTTTTTTTTTTTTTTTTTAATTTTGTTTGTTCTGTATATTTGTCTTCAATCTTTGCTATCTGCTATCACTTATTTCAGAAATTATTATTTGGGTTTATGATTTAGTATGGAATTTGGATATTAAACTGAGTGTAACATTCCACTGTGTCAAGATATACAGTGACATCCAGGTGATTTTATTCCTTATCAACTTTGAGAGCCCTGTTCTAAAAAATGTTCTACTTGCTGTTTCCTGGACGTTGCTGTGGCTTTTCTTAACTCCATGCCTTTGCTTTTCCCTCTACTTGCAATTTTCTTTTTCTTTTCTTGATAAACTCTACTCATCCTTCAGGGCCCATCTCCAATATCGCCTCTTCCCTGAAGTCCTCCCTGATAGCCCTGGGCAGAGTTAGTCATTCTCCTTGGTGTTTCCCTAGCAAGAGGTAAACTTTTATTTCTTTCTGGACTTCCTCCACTTCCCCCCACTTAGAGTTCCTTAAAGGAGGGAAATGTCTTCATCTTTGGGTCTCTAATGTCCTTTAGAGCTTGGCAGATATTTAAAAACAAATAGTACTCCCTGTGCTGCCTGAAATGATTTAGGTACTAGGTATACAACTGTGAAGAATTCATACATTGTTTTGGTGTCTTAGTCTAACCTTTGAGAGCCTTGTTTTTTTTTTTCCTCTTTACATTGACTTTTCTTGAGCCTGGGTACTGTTTTGCAGCTTATATTCTTTACGTTTTGTTTTATTATTATTGCAGATAATCCTAAGAAGGAATGCCATTTTCTCAATCACTGGTTTTGCTTCATGCTGAAGGTGGCACAAATATCGGAGATTATATTGTTCCCAGGACTTTCCAACTTTAGGATAATAAGCTATCTTAATAAGAAATTTGAAATAGATTTTCTTATCATAAAATTGCTGGTTGAGTAGCACCATTCTTACAGTAGCTCAGGTTAGGAAATTATGTAGTTGGGAAGCTGGGGAGAATAAACATTATTGAATGCTTGTTATAAAAGAACCATTGACAGAATGGCGTGTTTTAACTTTATGTATTTATATGCACTAGTGTTTAGCGTGGACTACAATGATGAACTGGATATCTTGGTGAGTGGCTCTGCAGACTTCACTGTGAAAGTATGGGCTTTATCTGCTGGGACATGCCTGAACACACTTACTGGGCACACGGAATGGGTCACCAAGGTATGAAGACTTAGAAGAAATCTCCTTGTCACCAGGCTTTTTGTGGGTGGGCAGTGGAGAGGATGGTAGACTCTGCCTTATAATTGGTAGATGAGTTGTAAGTGGAATAAATGCAGACACAAAGCATGGTAGTGTACAGTAATGACCCCTCTGTGGAAGGCACTGGGTAAATAGTTTAACAAATAAATGGCACATGGGTGTGGAAAGATGCTCACAATAAGACAGGTTCCATATAAAAGTGTATGTGGAGAATAATGCCAGTTTCTAAATGTATTTATGCACCAGAATTTTGAAGGTGTTGTTTCTGGTAGGATTGGGGTGCTTTTTGCCCTTTTTCAGATGCTCATGTTCCTCTTTTATTTATTTATTTTTCATGTCTCTCTTTTAATCAGATGAGTAGCCTTCACTTTTTTTTCTCCTTCCAATTTTTGTGTTTAAAATGGAGTCATGTATCTCAGTGGTGGAGTGCTTGTCTACAAGGCCCTGGGTTTAATCTCCAGCACTGCAAAAAAAAAAAAAAAAAAAAAAAAGTGGGGCAAAGTAAAGAAAAATATAGAAGATTTCAAACAAAATGTTGCGTTTTCTAATTTTCAAAACAAGATTTTTGCTAGGTCAAATACAGTATATTATTAAAGGATATGCCATGTTTAAGCACTTGAGCTTTTTGTGAGGGGCTGAGGATACAGGAGTGAGCAGAATAGCCCTATGCATGTTGGTCTAGTATGACAAATAGTAATTTCGCAAATAAATGCTACATAATTACAAGTTCTGTTAAAGAGGAGTACAGTGTTTTATAAGAATCCTGAAAGGTATCTTATTTAATTAGTTCAGGGAAAGCTTTTGGAGAAGAGGTAAACCATGAAAAATCAATAGGTGGTAACTGTGGGAAGAGCAGGAAAAAGAGTGTTTCAGGGGGTATAAGAATAAGAATCTGGAACATTTGATGACCTGGAAGAAGGCCAGTGTAGCTGTTCTTCATTGAGAGAGACTCGTGGATGTAGTCATCATGTATGACTTATTAGGCCAGAGTAAAGATGGTAGATGCCAAAAGTATAATAGGAAGTATTAGAAGCTCTGATCAAGGGTCTGATTTATGTTTTTAAAAAATGAGTAGACAACAGGGTGAATAGTTAGGCTTAGTTTAAGCAAAAGATGCTCATGACTTGGACTTGAGTGGTAATGAAGAAAGAGGGTCACACATGGAGACATGCTTTTAAGGTAAGGTCACCTAAACATACTGATTCATTGTAGGGGATGAAGAATCAGAGAACTGATAGATTTTAGATTGGATGGGTATTATGTCTTTTTCTGAAATAGGTAGAGCTGAAGGGAGAGCAGTCTGTGAGAAGATCAATATTATATTTTGAGCAAATCACATTTATAAACAGAGAAGGTATATATTATAAGGCAACTTGGTGTAAGAGAAAACAGTAGACTTGAGTCAAAATATGCCTATGATGTCTCAAACAAGTTACTTTCACCTTCAGGAACTGAGTTTTGTCATCTGCTAAGTTCCTGTGACTGTTAAATGATATATGTTGGAAGTGAACCAAGCAAGGTACCTAATACTTAATAGCAGGTCCATCAGTTTCAGTTGAATCTCCAACCCAGACTTCTAAATGAGTAAATCTTGCCTCCTGTTTCACTTCATGCTGATTTAGTTTTTTAAAATAAGTATAATGTTATTTTTTTAAATAACTATAATGTAGTGTTTATAGATTATCCCAAGTGATAATGGGATTTTTTAAATTACAATACTACTATTACTTACATGGTTTAATTTTATGTTCACTTCAGTTATGTGAGGTAAGATTATAGGTGCCTTGGGGCTGGGGTTGTGGCTCAGTAGAGAGTGCTTGCCTGACTTGTATAAGGCACTGGGTTGATCCTCAGCACTACATATAAATAAAAATAAAGATATTAAGTCTACCTGAAACTAAAAAATATTAAAAGAAAAAAGATAATAGGTACCTTGCTTTCTATTTTAAAGATGAGGAAGGTAAGAGGTTAGATAGAATTGGTAGAGTGTTTGCTTAGCATGCATGCAACCCTGGGTTCAGTCTCTAGCATTGAAAGAAAAAAAAAGGTTATTTGGTCTCATCCAAGGTTACAGAGTTGAGTTTAGTATATGGCAGATTCTGGTTCCAAGTCCGGTGTTTTTGTTTTTTTTTTTTAATTTAATTTTTTAATTTGTTTTAATTAGTTATACATGACAGTAGGATGCACTTATATACTTTGATATATCATACATAGTTGGGATACAATTTCTCATTTTTCTGAGTATACTTATTGCAGAATCATATTGGTCATGTAGTTACATACACAGATAAAGTAATGTCTTTTTTTCTTTATAATGTACATATTTATGAAAACAGATCATTTACTTTTATATGTAAGGACATTTTCTATTGCTTATGTTTTATATTATGTCACATTTTATAATTTTTAAAATTACTTAATTAATGTCTTCTTCCATACTGATTAAATGCTGCCAACATGGACACTTTTAGATACTTCTAAAAACAGAGAATCTAGTTATAGCAAAAATCTTAATATAGGTTAATTTGGTAATAGAGTTATAGTTTAGCTATTGTAGCATACCATATTTCAAGCTCATCTTCTGTTTTAAAAGTGAAATAAAATCAGTATTTTGGAGCAGCATTAAAGGATCTTTTTGTAACATAGATGTTGATATTTGTAGGTGGTTTTGCAGAAGTGCAAAGTCAAGTCTCTCTTGCACAGCCCTGGAGACTACATCCTTTTAAGTGCAGACAAATATGAGATCAAGGTGAGTTTTTTTTAACCTCTGTTAATTATCAAAGAAAAACTGGCAAATACAAGAAAATTAAAGTATTATGGCAAAGGGAGAATGTTCCAAGGGGAAGACTAAGAGTGTCTTTGTCTAAGTCATCTTAAATCCATTGGGAGAGAAGATGTTTGGTAGCTCTATGTGGTACGCAGTTTCTAACTCTTAATTTGTCAATGAAAAAGAAACACACAAAAATTTATTTTGCACTCATTCTTCCTGTTAAGACATCTACCAGCCAGGCATGGTGGTGCACACCTATAATCCCAGTGGCTTGGAAGACTGAGACAGGAGGATCATGAGTTCAAAGCCAGTTTCAGCAAAAGCAAGGCACTGAGCAACTCAGTAAGACCCTGTCTCTAAATAAAATTTAAAATAAGGCTGGAGATGTGACTCGGTGATTGAGTGCCCCTGAGTTCAAACCCCCCCCCCAAACAACAAAAAAAAACCTCCTGCTTTCTTCAGTTCTTTCTTAGATCTAAACTATGAAACAAGCTTTCTTGTGCTATAATGATTTGTAAAGAATTTACAAAACATTCTCTCTCTCTCTTTTTTTTTTTTTTTTTTTTAGAGAGAATTTTTAATATTTATTTTCTAGTTCTCGGCGGACACAACATCTTTGTTGGTATGTGGTGCTGAGGATCGAACCCGGGCCGCACACATGTCAGGCAAGCGCGCTACCGCTTGAGCCACATCCCCAGCCCACAAAACATTCTCATATGTGATTCTTGCATCTTTTTAGTCATCTTTGTGGTAGGCATTATTTTCCTTGCAGGAGCAGAGATTCAGAGAGGTTAAATATTTTATCTAAAATCATGCAGAAGAATCAGGACTTTAATCCAACTCTTGACTATAAAACCTGGGTCTTTGCAGTATATTTCACTTTTTTGTATCTGACTTTAGCAAATACAAGACACTTTAAGAACAAGCTTTTTTGTGGTGATGTGATCTGTCATCTTTCCTAACTTTGTTTTCTGTAGATTTGGCCAATTGGGAGAGAAATCAACTGCAAGTGCTTAAAGACATTGTCTGTCTCTGAGGATAGAAGTATCTGCCTGCAGCCGAGACTTCATTTTGATGGCAAATACATTGTTTGTAGTTCAGCACTTGGTCTCTACCAATGGGACTTTGCCAGTTATGATATTCTCAGGTAATGTTTCCTTGGACCTTATGCTTTATCTTTGAAAATTATTTGCAGTTCAGTAATAAAGACAAGACTATATTTTTTGGGGGGTGGGTACTGGAGATTGAATTCAAGGGGTATTTGACCATTGAGCCACATCTTCAGCCCTACTTTGTATTTTATTTAGAGACTGGGTCTCACTGAGTTGCTCAGTGCCTCACTTTTGCTGAGGCTGGATTTGATCATCCTCCTGTATCAGTTTCCTGAGCTGTTGGAATTACAGGTGTGTGTCACCCTGCCCAGCAACAAGACTATATTTTTGAATATACCATTAATAGCTTGCTTTATTATGAAATACTTAATATATCAGTTCTACACAGGAATATGTATATAGAGTAGCTCACCTAGGCAAAATGATTTAGAGACAGTAAGTGAGCAAGAAAGGGTTATATGCTGAAACCTGAAGATCGGGGTTCTATGCCCTCCCCTACTCTAAGTCGTGAACTACTTCCACTCTTTGAATGTAACATACTTTTTTAGAAAATGCAGTGCTTGGATGAGAAACTCTTTCAGATCTCCTCTAATTCTGGTAAGTCATACTGCATAGTAGGAATTACTGTGTGAGCCTGCTCAACCTCTGTGGGGTTTAGGCATCAAGTTGCCTTCTATTGATTAGTAGAAAGACAGCTAGCTAAGGAAAGTGTAACTAGCATGGTTTCTCTTTAAAGAAATAAACAAGAGGTCCATGGACAAATAATTTTGTGATTTCTTACATATTATAGGTACTCCTTGGACATTGGAAATATCTATTAGCATATAGGACTGATGGAAGCCAGTGCCATATGATAAGTGAGAGAATTTACATTAGTGATGAGACTTCGGTTTAAGAATAAGTGCCATCTCTAATTGGGGGCATGATTTTGTGTAAATGTCTTGACTCCTCTGTTTCAGTTTCCTCATCTATAAAGTGAATGTTAAATGAAATGCCTGTGGTGAGGATCTAGTAGGGACCTGACAGATCTCTGTTACTAGTAACTCTGAGAAACTCTATATTGAGAAACCTGTCTGAATTTGTTTAACTTCTATACTTTACACCTAAGGTGCACACACCTATAAATAATTCACAGAAATAGTGTTTCACAGCATGATTCAGTAAATGCCAGCTTGGGAGAGTTAGAGAAAATTGAACATTCATTCCCTTCATTGTTTTTATACATAACTGTTTGAGATCATCTTGAATGGGATCTGTTCATACTAGCCAACAGGACTTTGATTGACCTCAGTCTCTTTGGTCACAAAGTTACAACCTCATTTGTGTCTCTGAGTCACACCAACATTTCTGACCAGTTAGATTTCAGAAATGTCAGAATAATTTCTAGAAATGATTGATGCTTGTGCTTTGAGAAGAAAAGAGTGAAACATCTCCAAAAAACGTTAGTCTAAGCTCTTCATTTTATAGATGGGAGAAACTGATGCTGAGATGTAATGGGGGTCTTGCTCTGTGTTCCACAACTTACTGTAATCCAACACTCATTCATCTTTGGCTAGCTTATTCAGTGGGCATATACATAGCATACAAGGAAGCCTACGGCGACAAAAAGTGAGAGAATAAATTTTTGAAAGAACTTGATATTTTGCAAAAAAAAAAAAAAGTTTTAAGTATTCACCATGGGAAAATCGCATCTTTTACAGTTTAATATTTTATTTTGAATTAAAATTTTGAGAGGAGAGAGCAAAAGTAAGGTAGAATAGAGGTATCATAATCATTTCAGTGCTTACTGTCTTTGTTTAAAGGCTTCAGTTTGATCCCAAGTCTACCTTTCTCATATATACTTTGTACTCAGAATAGTGTCTAGAGTGCCAGGGGAAAGTTCATTGGTGTTTAGTATTTGGATGCTCTAGCTTTAAGTAATGAACATCCAAGATTATTTGCTGATAGGAAGCTCATGGTTCACAGTTTTCTTTGAAAAGGGGACTACTTTATCTCTGCCTTTTCTCTTCCAAACACAAACCAACCTCTTTTGAAACCCTAGTACAAAACCTGTTGCCTAAATTGCTAAGATCTTGTTGGACCACTTAAGCTTTGATGCTAATTGAAAAGGAGCAGAGCACAGATGACAGCATGTTGCTCAATAAGTGTGAGATGTGATGTAATCTCTTGAGCTAGGTTATCTCAGTACAGCATAGAGGGTTACTTAGGTTCAAAGACTTAGACTGCTAGCAGGGATGTCTGTTTACAGGTCTAATATGATCAGAAGTAAAAGGGCCTGCAAGCTTATCATGACCTGTGTTCTATTTCTGCAACATATTTGTTTCAGTCTTTGGAATCAGCTTATCTTTTTTGTTAAGCCCTCTCTCTATAGCCCCCCCCAGATTTCCATGTTTCCAGTTATACTTTTCTTTACATTAATGATGTAGGCCTTACCAGAGTTTCTAGCTATTTTCCCCAGCTTCCTTTGGATCTCTTTTGTAGCAGTTTATATTTATGTTCATTGTACCATTGTTTTATTCATTAGCAAGTATTTATTGAGCAACTGCCTATGTATCACACATTTTGGTGTGCACTGGGAAGTAGAAGAAATATTTAACAAATTCATGGAAATTACTGATTAGTAAGAAGGAAGACTGACATTCAGTAGCAAACTATAGGAGCTGGGGTAGTTTAGTGGTAGAGGGCTTGCCTGTCTTATCTTGCACACAGCCCACGCTCACAAACCCCAGATCTGTGTGTGCACGCACACAAAGCTAAATACAATTTTTAAATGATTGGAATAGAAGGAACATAATACAGGGTAATTCCCTTGAAGAAGAGATGTTTGAATTGAGCCCTAAAGGATATGTGCCCGTTGGGTCTGTTGTGAGGAGTGTTGCAGACTGAAAAACCAGTCTGTTTGAGGAATTCACCAGTGTGACTGCAGATAGGAGGATGGTAGGGAGTCATCAGAGAGTTTAAAGATTTAAGCAAGGTGGTAACAAAATCAGACTTCATTGTGAAGAGAACTTACTGAAAGGAGTTAAGTGATTTACTCTTGGGGAGCAATCAATAGAAAGCTATTGGCAATACTATAAGCTAAGATGGTGTCTTAGACTGGAACTGTGGTAATAGAGGTAGTAATGAATACATTAGAGAAAAATTCAGCAGGTAGTTGAATCTCTGATTTGAGTAAGGTGGAGAGTTAGGTGGTTGCCATGTTTCCTAGCTTGAGCACTTGGGTGAATGAGTGAGTAAGGAAACGGAGAAGCAGGTTTGGCTAATAAATTCAGTTTTGCACAGTTTGTATGTGTGTAAAGAACTTTGCCTTTTTTTTTTAACAACTTAATCCTACTTCCAATAGCAGCTAGTATACTTTAGATTCTCAATAAATATTTGTTGAGTGAATGAACATAATCACCAGGTAGAGAATGATGAATGAGTTACTGTGATTATATTTCATCTGAAGAACATTAATTGGAAGCTCTATTTCCCCTTTATTTGAAGTTAATCCGAGTTCCCTCCTTTCCCTGGGATCAGGCTTCATCCTGTAGCCTGTTCATAAAGGCTTGTACCATAGGGAATGTTTAGTGATTGACTTTGGATGAATGCTATTCTTAAATGTAGGCATCTAAATAGTTCTGTTTTAATAGGAGTTTCTTCTGTTTTCAGTCTAAGAAGGTGAGCTTATTTTCTGATCTGCTTTTCAAGCAGAGGACCAGCAATACTTAACAGTTTTCTTAGTTTCATAAAAGTGTTGTCCCTATAGATATTATTACTATTGCAGAATTTTTTAAAATTAAAGATTATCAGATTGTAAGAAAACATTTGGCTTGTGACAGAATTTGTAAAAATTGAGAGAGTCCTTTAATATTGTCTTCCATATGAAATACCCAGTTCCACTTATTCAGGAAAGAAATAATGCTCTTCCAAGGCCATCTGATAAAAGGTAGAATGATATTTAAGATACAATTCCTTGATGTTTCCATTATATACAGTGTGGTGTTTGTGTTGAGCATGGTCTTATATTCACAATTATATGTTGTACCTTCCCTATTCCAAGGGATGAATACCATTTACTCATCTTTTTTCAGGGACCCAGTTATTATTCAGCATGTCTGACACTAAAAACACATCTATTCAGTTGAAACCATTCATTTTTGCCCTTATCCATTCATTCAGGAGTTGTACACATTGCTTGGAGATGCTCAGTGCTCTCCTCATAGAAAGGTGCTGTATGTAGAAAAAAGAAGGTAGGTTCTGGAGTCAAGACAGATCTGGGCTGAAATGCTAGGTCTGCATCATATTAGCTGTGTGTAAAATGAGGATAAACCTTTACCTCACCACATTTTGAGGACCGTGATAACATGTTAATTGTGTCGGGTACTTGGTAAATGCTAGATAAAACATAAAGTCTCCTTCCTTCCTAATATCAAAGTGAAATTTGCTTCTTTGTGACTTTTTCTTTTGATCCAAGTTCGTCTTCTAGACCTTGTAATGTTTGGCCTTTCTCTTATACACATTCTCTGCTGTTTAGAGGTAATGATGTCCCTGCCCCATTCTTTTTCTCCATTCTCAGCTAATGTCCTTCAGGTGTTCCTTACTTGTTCTGGTTACCAGCCCTCCCAATTCTGGCTGGACTCTTGGACATACACTGGTTTAATAGTGTCCTTGTTAACACATAAGCTGAACTTCCCTCCCCCAGGAGCCCAACCATATTGTAAAAGAGTAGTTATATGCCCCATATCTTACAACTTTTTTTCTAGTGCCTCCAAAGAAGGAAGACATTAACTTTCCTTATCAACATTTTGCTCCCACTAAGGGTGCAAATTACAGAAACTATTTTTTTTCTCTTCTTCATTTATGTTGATGCTTAATTAGATCTCTCCCATTTTGTGCCTTTGACATTTTAGAAACTACCAGTGTGCAAAAGTTGGGGCTGCCTCACAGATTGCCCAGTTTGCTCTAACAACTTTTTAGCCTTTATTCTTAGAGAGAAACCTACTTGTTTGCTGCCTGGTGAGCAGAGTAGATCTATAGTCACTTGGCTTTAGGCTTGTTCTGTATTACAGAATCTATTATTTTTGAATAAGTCTTTTTACCTAATGGTAGGAGTTGACTCTTGTCAGTCTAGTTCTAACTGGTAACTGACAAGTTGTGAATCTTTAGCCAAAGGGTGTACCTTGTCTGGGCTTCAGTTTTCATATTTTAAAAATAAGGATGTTGGAGCTGGGGTTGTGGCTCAGTGGTAGAGTTCTTGCCTAGTACGTGTGAGGTGGTTCTATCCTTAGCACCACATAAAAATAAATAAAGTTAATGTGACCCTTCTGCAACTAGTGTGTGTGTGTGTGTGTGTGTGTGTGTGTGTGTTTATAAATATAAATGAGGATGTTAACTTAGATAATCTGTAAGATCTTTTGTAGCTTGGATGGATGTTTTGTGCTTTTATAAACTTTGATCAAACACTACTCTCTTACATGTTAGTTAAACTGAAAACACCCAGAGGTACTTTACCACAGAGCTGCATTCCCAGGCCTCTTTTTATTTTTTGAGACAGGGGCTCGCTAAGTTGCTTAGGGATTGCTGGGGTTGGCCTTGAACTTGCAGTTCTCCTGCTGCCCCTTAGTTGTTGGGATTACAGGGGTGCACCAGTGTGTCTGGCTTCATATTTTTCTTTTTATCAGATACTTTCATTTAATTCTAAATTTACTTGAATTTTTTGCTGGTTTTAAATGTCTCCAGAAAAGATTTCAGTGACATAAACAGAAGCAAAGTTACCTTCTGCTTCATGATCCCTTTCATCCTTATAGGGTCATCAAGATTCCTGAGATAGCAAACTTGGCCTTGCTTGGCTTTGGAGATGTCTTTGCCCTGCTGTTTGACAACCGCTACTTGTACATCATGGACTTGCGGACAGAGAGCCTGATTAGCCGTTGGCCTTTGCCAGAGTACAGGAAATCAAAGAGAGGTTCGAGCTTCCTGGCAGGCGAAGCATCCTGGCTGAATGGACTGGATGGGCACAATGACACAGGCTTGGTCTTTGCCACCAGCATGCCCGACCACAGTATTCACCTGGTGTTGTGGAAGGAGCACGGCTGATGCCACAAACCACCACCACTGATTGACTTTGGGTGCCGGGGCTGCAGGTTTTGAGTGCAACCTCTGTGGCAGCCGACTGCATGAACCAAAGTTCTCACCTAATGGTATCATCACGCAGTGCACAATCATTTATCTATGTTTGCCAGGGGCCAGGGCTCAGGGTGGGGGAGGGTTTGTTTTATTGACATACAGCGCAGCATGCTAATAGGGTACACCATTGACTTCATTTGTACTTAGTTATGTTGGTCAGGATAAGAGGACGCTTTTTGGGTTCATCTTTCTTGAGTGGAATATTGGTTTTAAGAAAGTGAAATGGTTCATTTATTTGCTAATTGGTTGCCTATAAAAATCACATTCAGTCTGTTATTAAAGCTTCTTACCATAGCCTTTTTTTCTTTTGAAGTTGAAGCAAAGGTGCTATGATGTTGTTATAGCAACTTCTCTCATATGGGGCTTAGCTTTTTATAAGAGCCAGTGTTAAAAAGACCACTGAGTCCTGTGACACAAATTTTCCATCAAATACAAGTTCTACAGAAAGTCTGTCTTCCAGTGCAAATCTAATTCTATAAATTGATTGTTCACAACTCATTCTAAACCCTAGTTCTTGGCAGAGTCAAGGTTGGCCATGGTTAACATGTGAGGGAGCTCTGTAGTTTGTATTCCCTGTGGAAAAAACTGGTCCCCCCCCACCTGCCTTGGTGATAGCACAAGTGACATAGAGTCTCTGATTGGTGATTGAGTGTTACGTAGGAGCTCTGCAGTGTCAGGCAACACTTCTCTGGTCTCTGGTTTCCTTGTCTGTGCAACCAGGTGTTCAGCTAAGATTCCTTCCAGTCCTGCATCCACTGGAGTGTGCAGAAGTTGATATTGCAGTTTCATCTGATCTCTGATTTATTGTTCTCGTCATGTTGGAGATAAGTTATTAAGGAAATTGATCATATGAAAAGGATGAGTAAATAGTGAATGTAGAAAATATGAGTTTCCACTTAGAAAACTAAGTAATTGGTGGATTTGATGTTGATTGGAGTCTGGATTCTGTAAGGAGGCAATCTTCTAACTGGGAAGGAAAGATGTCTGAATCTGACTTGGTTTCTTCCTTTGCCTCTAACTGGAATTTTGGCCTCAGGCAGATTAACTTTCCTTTCCACACCTTCATCATCTTTAAAGTAAAGCAATTGTCCTAAATTAAACAAAACCTGAGGGAGTCTCAAATGCCTGAGGGAGTCTTGTAGGTAACATAAGTGAATAGAATGTTCTAGGGACGATTGTGCAGAACTCTGGAGAGTACATCTTAGGGCTCTTACTCAGCTCTTACTGTTTCGTCATTAGCTGAAATAAACTCAGTGTTGACAGGTCTGGAGTTTTTTGTTTGTAAGAACTAGAAATCTAGATTTCAAATCTAGAAATCCTCTGATTTTTAAAATATTGACAGCTGATTGAAGATAATTTAAGATAAGGTATTCTAAACAAAACATGTCTATGAGCTTCCAGCGTGTGTTCTCCACCCTCTCTAAAGTTAGGTAATTTTGTGGTTCATCAGTGGAAATGTTGTAACATAATTGTCATAAACATTAGAGAGAAAGTAGAGGGAGCAGCAGTGGAAGTGTTTCCCTGTGTTACTAGGAGAGTGAGGGGGTGGTATATTTCTTTTGCAGACCTGACAGGATGATAGTTTGAAGATGAACATAAGAATTGGAACCTCATTTAAAGCCTCTGCCTAGCAATATGGCTTATTCCTTCTTGCTGCCTCCCACATAGAGCATATCATTTGTCAGCTGGAGAAAAGGGTTGCTGGCAGATCTGAGAATGCAAATATATAGATTGGGAACCCAGTTCTTCCGCAGTCTGCATTAGCATAGATCAAGACAGTGGACTTCAGAATGTTGTGTAGTTAGTAGAGACTCATAGTTGATTTCAAGGACTGGTTTAGTGTCAGTGACCATGTTGAAACACCAAGGGGATTAGGCAAAAGAGTAATATCCATGTTTAATCCATGTCACATTTGAGTTCTGTGTACGAACTCTGCTTTGTCCTAGAAATGGAACCAGAATTGTAGCTGGAATCTTTTGCAGAAGCCCATGGAGACTTTGGACAATAAGGGTGAATCACTTTTTCATTTCCAACCAGCCTGAATAAATAATTGAGATTACTGGTCTAATGACCATCCCTACCCTCCACCTCATTTTCAGATTCATCCAATAGCTTCATTTGTGAGAAAAGTTTTATTAAAAATGACTGGTGTGAAACTTCATTCTGTGTCCCTTTTCAGTCTTTAGTGGAATGGAAGTTATTGTCAAGGTGGCACTGCTCAATTTTGACAGCAGTAGTTGAAGCCCAACTTTGATTTTTCCCCGCACAGGCCTTTCTTTCACTTGAGCATTTTACTTAATTGCTTTATAGATGCTGAATCTATGCATATGATTGCCAGCTTTTGTAAAAAGTGAATGGTAAGCTGGGCATAGTGGTGGATGCCAATAATCTCGGGGACCTGGGAAGCTGAGGTAGGAGGTTCACAAATTTAAGGCTAACCTGGGCAACTTAGTGAGATCCTGTCTCAAAAAAAAAAGAAAAGAAAATGGAAGGTAACTCATCCTTTTTACAAAATAAAGCAAGGCATAGTTAGAGAAAGGAATAGGCAGGGAATAACTAAAGCTAAGCTGTACTTCCTTAGTCTCCTTTCTTTGAGTTGGGAGTTGTCTTTTGCACATAGTGACTTCTGCTTTTTTAGCCTACAGGCAAGGAAATGACCTTGGCCTCATCTGTGAATATTTTAATTTCTGAAAATTTTTAAGTTATGAGCAGATAGCCCCATCCTTTTTTTATGATGATTGAATTTCTTGGGTGACACTAGCATGGCAGAAGCAAGGGGCATCTCTTCTCTCAGGTTCATAGAGGGTACAGCAACTTCAGTCTCCAAAGGAGGACAGAATGCTGGAGAGCTGAGTGGGTGTGAGGTGGTTAGTAGACTTTGTTCCCACTTCACAGAAAGGTAGTTACCTCTGACTCTTATTATTTGAAGTGATAAGTATTGTAAAATATGACCCTAACCTAACCCTTTAGACCTATTAGAGAAATAGGAAGAAAGACCCTCCAGTGGAAGGACTGGAGGTTGAGAAAGTTCCAAAGGAAGATACATGTATTTGGATAGGTTTTCAAAAATGAGACATGGGGAGCATTACTATTGAAATCTGAGGATTGGACTTAATTTTTCATAGTTTGAAAATTCTTCCATTCTGGCAATTGAAATGATTGGTAAAGTTTGAAGATTATATTTTCATTCTGGTATTGCTAACAGGAGGTTGATTACTAGTATGCATTTGTAAAATAAGGAGGAAAGAAAATACTTTTGGAAACAGTATTATTTTACACGTGAAGAAATTATATCATTTAGGTTAGGCATTTTGACCTTACAGAAGCAGCTAAGGATGGTGGAGCCTGGATGGCCGGTATTGCTTTAGCCCAAAGCCAGCTGACTCACTGAAAGTGTGATTGTGTGTCCTGGGTCTTTGGAAGCCTGGGATGAATCTTCCCACCATCACACTTACAGTTTTCTGTGCCTCTTCCTCTAGGCCTTGGTGTATGAGCCACTTGCCTTTTTCTGCAGGAAAGTGAGAGAATCTGATTGCTACTCATAGATTGCTACTCACAGATGTAGGGCATACTGATCTCTTTGCCTTTAGGGACACAGAGTTGTAAGGGTAGGAGAGAAGCTCTTTAGGTCTATCCCCTTGACACAGCTTCCCTACCTGTTTATGCTGGTGCTTTTGCCAAGATGATTGGGACAACTGAGACACTCTTGAGAATTACACAGTCACAGAGTGTCTGATGAGAAGAATAGGTTAACCTTGAAAAAATGCTTACTGGCCATCTTTGGCAGTGTCTCTGAACAGAGGCTCCCCGTGCCTGTACTAGGAGAGTGAAATCTTTCCAGAATAAATACTTTAGTGCATTTCTGGATAGTCTTTGCACCACTCCCATCAGCCTCACCAGGCTAAATGATAATGCCCAGTGCAAAAAGGTGTTTTGCTTTCAAGTGGTTTCAGTGTGTTCCCAGTCTTCCCCAGAGCCAGTTCAGTTGCTTTGTTAGTATTTCAGCCCTGGCCAGCATAAACTTAATTATTGCAGCATATGGATTCCAGCTACTTTTACTCATGAATATGTCCAAATAAAAATCTTTTTTCATATTCAAACCCAGGAAATTATTAATTCAGAAGACAAATGTTTTGGTGTCCTTATACTCACATAGTGAACAGACAGATGTATTTCACTAATTGAGATGCAGTACTCTTGATGAGAGTGCTCAGAATCCAACACTTAGAGCAACTTGCATCTCACTAATTTCTGATGTATGTTGTGATCTAGAGGGAATGAAGTGAAGTTTATACTTGAACTGTGTGGGGTGGGGGTAAGAAGAGATTGCTTAAGCAAATAGTGGAGTGATTTGTGAAATAAGATGTTTCTACAAGATGAGAAGTTATTTTCATGCATCATAGAATCATTCTTTTACCCATGAGTGATTGTGCTAACTATAAATCATTTATATCTATACGTGAAAGCAGATTTCCTCAATTAGGCAACATTTGGTTATCCAAGCCCAAGTTATTGTTTGTACTTGAAAGTAATAAAGCTGCATTTCCTTACACACTCGTTCTGTAGTTAAGACTTTTTCTTGTTTTGTTTTTTTCCAACCAATTTGGACTCCACCCCCACCCCCCCTTCCACTAGTTCACAGTGTGTTTGGGCTTAGTTGTAGAATACTTGGCTATTGTGAGAGAGGCTGTGAGTTTGACCATCCCCAAAAGGCAAAAAAAAAGAAGTTTAAAATGTGCATCCTATGACCTAAAGAGACTCTGTTCTCCTTTTTCCTGCATGTTGTAGAGTATAATAAGCTGTGGGAAGCCAACCTTGTGGGGCTGTAGCAAGACACACCCATTTCTGTGACTGAGCGCCTCAGCACCCAGCTGGGGAATGTAACTCAGTCACCCATAAGGTTGGCTTCCCACAATAAGCTCAACAATATAGCAGTTTCTCAAGGAGATCCAAGAGGGAAAAAGAGTAAATTTAAAAGCAAAATTTCAAGGAGGAATTTTGGCACCCTTCACAAATTGATGCAAATGGAGGGAAAACTACCATTTTGCAGGTTTTAGACCTTGAGCTTTTCTCCTTTTGCCCTCTTCTACCCAGCATGTTCTAAGGTGGGTTTATTCTTAATATATAGGGCTCCCTGTCATTTGCTTAGCATGGTTCTGAACCTTTGATCTCCAACAGCTTCATTATAGGACAGATTGTTATTTCTGTTCTGTTGATAAGAAAGCTAAGGCATGGGAAAGTAATTGTCTAGAGGAGTAATGGGGTAGTGATTTTGAAGTCCTGAATTTCAGTTTCCACAGACATGGAGTTTTCCTGCCTTCTTTTCTTTTCTATTTCTTCCCCACAGTAAGTCTCTTGAAACCTAGATGGCTGCCTTCCCCTTCACCACCCGTGTGCACCTTTGTAGTTGCCTTATGATCTGCTTGCAAGGTCCTCCCCAAGCATTCCTCTGAGCACAGGGCTGTGATTACCAGCAGGAAATGTCTAGATTCCTTTACCTATCTTAATGGGAGCCCAGCTAATCTCTTCCTGAAAACAGTACTTGCTCTCTGGATTTCCTTGCCCTTGTGCTTTGGACCTTATTCTCCCCTTCCTACTGGGAAGTTCTCCATGTTACTTCCCACCAGTCCTAGGCCCAGGTCTTAGAGTCCCATTGGCTCTCACTGTCTTCAAAGTATCTGCTGACCACCTGACCAAACATTATTGTCTAGGGTAATTAGTTGTGCAGTTCATTTGGCAATGAATCTATGGTACGTTTTATACTTGACAAACTGATCACTCTTGATCCGTAAAGTTTTCAAAATTTAGGTGAATATGCTGTCTGTCCAAAAACATTTTAAGATTGATAGTAGGGACTCTATAATGCCCAATAAGTTGTTGATAGTTTAATAATAATTTTAAGTGATAAATGTGAACTAAATTTATGGGATTCTCAAGACATTGGAAATTCAGAATAAAATGTCACAAGCAAAATGAAAGACCAATTTCACACGACTCCTGTTCTTCCAGACTTCCTTGTTCTGCCTCATCCAATCAATGTCCAAAGCATACTGTGTGTAGTTGGACAGAGTATTTTCTCATGCTGTGATTAAACATGAATAGTCTTTGCCAGTGGGATGTTCTTGTCCTTTATGTTTTAACCACATGTTCTCTCTTCACTTTGTGGTAAAGATAATCTAATAAAAACTAAGAGGACTATTACCCATAGCTGCTTCATCATTACAATTTTTAATACTATCTTTTTTAATCTTAATGCACATGTGTAGATTTATATTACTGTACATCATTGTTTTGTAGTATGCTGTCAGAAATGTGCGTTAAGTTTTTACAATTACATACTACTTAGCAATACGTTCTTTTAGTACTGTAATTTGCTTAACTATTCCTGTTTTGGTGGATAATTAGGTAGTTTCCAGTTTTGCTGTAGCAAAAATTTCTTTGTATTTTGCTAGAACAAGTTTCCAGTAGATTTGTTGATAAAAGCAAAGGAAAAAAAATTATGTTACAGATAGGTGAGTGAGTAAAGTAGTTTTATCAAATAGCTACAAAGTGAACATCTGTCTATCCACTGCCCGATTCAGGGGAAAAAAAAAAAAAAAACATTTCTGGTGCCCAGGAAACCTCTTTGTGAAGGAAGGAACACTCTGGCCTTTGCTTTATGTTTAGCCTGTAGCTTTCCAAGTGAGAAATTGATGTATGTTGCCACAATGCTGGATCAGTGTTATGTTTTTACAACATTAGTTCTGAGTGGTAATTCTACTTTTTTTTTTTTTTTTTTTTTTTTTAGCCTAGGGCACTCTACCACTGAGCTACATCCCCATTCTGTTTCCATTTTATTTTGAGACAGGATCTCATTAAGTTACTCAGGCTTACCTTGAATTTGTGATTCTCCTGCCTTGGCCTCCTGAGTAGCTGGAATTACAAATGTGTGGTGTGTGCCATCACATCTGACTAATGGACATTTCTTTAACATGTGAATGTGTGCTTTTTTTTTAAAGCGTGCTTATTTGAATTTCTCATCCACATATCCAGGGCTTTTATGGGAACCACAGGGTACCTCTGTTTTTTCTTTCTTTTTAGATGTATATTCATGTACAACACTTTTTGTGTCAATTTTATTGAGGTACAGTTAACATACAGTAAGTTTTTCCAATTTTTTTGTGTGTGTATTTGGTGCTGGGGATTGAACCCAGGGCCTTGTGCATGCAAGGCAAGCACTCTACCAACTGAGCTATATCTCCAGCACCCCTTGGTTTTTAACCTTGGCTCTCTACTCAGTGACAGGCACCTTCCAAGATAACAAATGTAGACATAGCAGGGCCTTGCAGTCAAGTATCTGGAACTCTAGATAATCCCTTCTATCATGTCCTCTGGGTCAAAGCAAGCCAAGACAACATTCCAGAATCAAGGGGTGGGTTAAACAGATTTCTACCTTTTAATAGGAGAAGCTGTAAAATATTATGGCCCAGCTTTTCAATCTACCACATTGCTATAAAGCAGCTTTCCTAGTTTGTAAGTAGCAGAAAAGTTACAGGAATCATCCGCCAGTGTCCAGCCCAGTACTTAGCGCCTGGCAAGCCCTCACTGTTGGTTCAGTAAATGAATGAAGGTCATCAGTGATACTACTCTTTGACCTTGTTCAGATTCTTTAGAAATATTGGCTTGTGCTGCCCCCTAGAGGAACCTGAGGATTGGTGTGTCTATCCTGGGGCCTGGAATGTTCTTAGAGGTGAAACTGTAGGGTTATGGCAGTGGGTCCTGCCATTTAGCATAGGGTATGAGTTATATTCCTGGGCTCCATCTAAACAGATCCATTGAGTCCTAGGTCTTAGGCTCTGATAGTGGATGCTGCAGGGTGAGGCTACAGCACTGGAACAGGAATCTATGTTCAGGTGGTGAGACATGTCAGAACAGAGCTCTGCCTCTTTCTGTCTGTAACCTTGGGACATCCACTTAATATCTGTGATTCTCAGTTCTCTCATTTGTTAAATGGGATTAATGATATCCACCTCATAGGGTTGTTGAGATTAGAAATAGTTACAGTGCTTAACAGACTGTAACTCAGGAAGTGGGTGGTTAATGTTGTATAATAGACAAAGGTCTTTGAAAATGTGTAGTAGATGTTCAACAAACATTAGAAGAATTTAGAAACTTAAACACCATAAGAACAAGAAGCATAGCTTCACCACTGGTTTCCAAGACCTAGTGTTTAAAAAATGAGGTATATTAGGTGCTCAACAAATTATATATATTTTTGGTACCAGGGATTAAACCCAGGGGCACTTAATCACAAAGTCACATCCACAACCCTTTTTATATTTTATTAGAGACAGAGTCTCACTGAGTTTCTTAGGGCCTCATTGATTTGCTGAGACTGTCTTTGAACTTGTGATCTTCCTGCCTTAGCCTCCCAAGTTGCTGGGATTACAAGTGTGTGCCGTCACATCTGGCTCTAACAAATATATATATATATATTTTTTTTTTTAAAGAGAGAGAGAGAATTTTTTTAATATTTATTTATTTTTTTTAGTTTTCGGTGGACACAACATCTTTGTTTGTATGTGGTGCTGAGGATCGAACCCGGGCCGCACGCATACCAGGCAAGCCCGCTACCGCTTGAGCCACATCCCCAGCCCCACAAATATATATATATTTTCATATTTTTTTAGTTATACATGGACACAATATCTTTATTTTGTTTATTTATTTTTATGTGGTGTTGAAGATCAAACCCAGTGCCTCACATATGCAAAGCAAGCACTCTACCACTGAGCCACACGGTCTGCCACTGAACTACAACCCCAGCCCATCTAACAAATATTTTTTGAAAGAGTAAATGAAGTGCTCAAATCCTGCCTCTATCCATATGGGTATTCTCCCAGTGGATATTTCATTATCAATACTGGTTGTACATTACTGATAGTATAAGAAATTTGGTGTGTGTGGCATGTATACACGTGTACCCATGTGTGTTATTTTTATACAAGTGTCTTCTCAGGACTTGTAGACACTTTGTTTTGTGTCCACCTCAACACTGACTAAGCTGCCAGGAAGCAAGTAGTTTTTATAATTTTTTTTTTAAATGGGTGTAGTGATAAGTATGGAGGCTTAAAGATAGATGATTTGTTTTGCTTTTGGCTCTTTCTGTTTCCCAAAGAGTAGCAACCTAGCTTTGGTTTAGCAAATGATGACCCCTAAGGTATAGCAGAGCAACAGAGAAACTGTTAATAGCGGTGTCACTTCACCAACCTGGCCTGGCTGTTCAGTTTGGGAAGAGAGAGAAATAGATTTTGATCATGTTTGGGCCAGTAGTTTTTAGGGTCTCTCTCTTCCAATGACCCTAACTAATACATACTTCTCCCAACACCGGGGACATCTTGGTGGCACCACTTAATGGTTTGTGGAGCTGATTGGAGGCTGGTGGCAGAGCACATGGAAGTCATTGTGTACTTTACAGAATGCTGTCTTTTATATTCTTTCATATAGACTTCTTAACAAAAATTATTAGTATTTTTGTTTATAAGGTTTGGAAAGAAATGTAACTTGTTACAATTGATCCAAAATGCAAAAGTGCAACACAGAAATCACAACCATAAATAGAAAGTAAGCTGCCAAGCCACATGCTCCTATTAATATATATTTTTTTAATTTTCTTGATTTCTTCTAATTAGTTGTACATGACAGTAGAATGCATTTTGACGCATTGTACACATTTTGAAAGCACATTTTCATCATTGGAGTGTTCTGTACAGTCCTGGAACATTGCTACATTGTGTCCTCTTTTCTTTTCATTGTGTACTCTCAGTGGCAATGATTATAGTATATGTGACTATGGCAGTAGGAGGCATACGTTTTTTAGAAATTGGTTCACGCGATTGGTTAGGTTGAATGTGCTCACAATTCCTGTGGTTGAATGTCTTTGCAGTCTCTCCTCTGAAAAGTACAGTGTCAAGTAGCACTCTGAGGAGTCAGCCTTTGTCCTAGATACTGAATATTTGCAAGGGATCCAGCACAGTACATAGGAAATTCAGAGGTACCCATCATAACAGATCATCTATTACCTTTATGAACGACCGTTTCCACAGCCATCAAGATAACCTGGGTCCATGATTCTCATCATTGTCAAACCAGTCTCTCTGGGATCCCTCTCTGAGGCCTTAAAGGGTAGGGAACTCCAAAATCTAGGGACGTTATCTCCCCTTTGTCCCTTAGGAGGAGAGACCTCCTTCATTCTCTGAGCAAGCCCTCTTCTGGTATCCTCAGTAGGTATAAGGTGGCAGTGGTCCCCAACTTGCTCCTTAGTGAGGAAGCCTGGCTTCTCTTCATCATGGTGATGTGACAGGAACAGGTCCCTGAAGGCCAGCAGGTGAGGATGTGCTTCCCAGCTCCATTTCTCACTGTTAGACCCAGCATAGGTAAGGGAGGCCCCCCTTTTTTAATATTTATTTTTTAGTTGTAATTGGACACAATACCTTTATTTTATTTATTTTTACGTGGTGCTGAGGATCAAACCCAGGGCCTCACATGTGCTAGTTGAGCGCTCTACTGCTGAGCCACAACCCAGCCCCAAGGGAGGCTCTTTTGCATTTGTGTGTGTGTGTGTGTGTTTTCATTAGCAATTTACTTGCTGCTATATTGTCTTCATAATAACCATAACCATTTTTAGCAACTGTACATTATTTCATCAAACAATATAATTTATTTAAAGAGTACCTTATTGTTGGCTCTTTTTTTAATAAAAATATTTTTAGTTGCAGATGGACATAATACCTTGTTTTATGTTTTCATATATGGTGCTGAGGATTGAATCCAGTGCCTCACACATACCAGGCAAGTGCTCCACCACTGAGCCACAACCCCAGCCCTTATTGTGGACTCTTTAGCTCCCAATTTGTGTTACTGTGGAAATTGCTGTAATTACTATTTTTGTCTGTAACTTTTTGCCTCCATTGGAAAATTTCCTCAGGAAATGGGTAAGTTTCAACTACCTCTTATGGAAATCTAAACAATTGTTGTGGCAATGTTTTTTGCATTTTCAAAAAAAATGCGAAACCAGAATCATCCTTCAACAGCAAATACTTAAGTAAACTGTGCTACATTTAATCATTGCACTACTGTGCAACCATTAAAAGAAATCGGATTATTCACAATAGCTAAAAGATAGAAACAATCCACATTGTCCATCAACTCAGCTGATGAATGAATAAACAAAGTATGGTTTAAAGATCTACACAATAGGATATTATTTAGCCATAAAAAGAATGAGATTCTGGTATGTGTTACAACATGAATGAACCTTGGAAACCTTAGCATAAGTGAAAGAAGTTAGACACAAAAGACCACATATAATGTGATTCCATTTTTCTTGTAATGTCTAGAGTAGGCAAATCCAAAGAGCCAGAATATTTTCAGTATTTAGGGGGTGGGGGATGAGACAATATGGGGCTGGGAAATGATTGCTAATGGGTGTAGTTTCTTTTGGGATGATTAAATTATTCTAGAATTTGATGGTAGTAATGGTTGTACAATCTTATGAATACACTAAAAATCCACTGAATTATACACTTTAAAACAAAAAAGATGAATTTCGTGATATGGGAATTATATCTCAATTTAAAAGACTGAAGAACTATATTGATGTGATTTATTTTCATTGAAAAAGCTAAATGCAGAATTCAATCTATAATATGCCATTTTTGTGAGAATTTTTGTTTGTTTGTTTGTTTGTTTTTTCCTCCCTTTAGTGGTGGAGACTGGGCTTTTCCAGGAATAGGTCAGACCTGCCCTCATTCTGCGGTGAGTTCAGGCAGGAAAGTGGCTATTTCCTCTGAGACTATTGAGCACCTGTCATGGACCAGGTGCTGAGAATGCACACAAATTTCTAGATGATTTGTTATTATTCCCATTTTTCAGATAATAAAACAGAGATAAGAGAAACTAGTGACTTATCAAGGTTACTCAGCCAAGACAGGAACCAACCCCAGGCCTATCCAGAGGAGGTGAGTCTGAGGCTTGAGCCACGTGGATCTAGCTCCCAGCTGTGTTTGCACCTGTGAACTGTCAGGCCTGGGACATGGAGACTACTTTTCTTCAGGAGCACAGCTAACAAAGATGCTGGCTTATGAATTTACACTGAGAGGTCATTTGTGGTCCTTTATTTGAGGACAGTATAAAGTGGACTTCAGAGAGTCCTCTTGTCCTAGGCCAGGCACTTGTAACTTGATGGGAAGGTTTCAGTAGTTCCTTAAGTGGTCCACTCCTGTGGCCTGAACATTCCATTCTCCTTCATGAAGCTGCCCTTGATGTTTTTTTCTGACAGAAGACCCTGTCTACCAGCCACTCAACCAACTCCTATGTTGTCCTCAAAACCCAGCTCATGTCCCTTCTGTTGTTTCTCCTTAACAACACCATTTATAGATGCCTGACTGGAGCCTTTAAAATAATACTAGTCATGTTAACACAAGTAGTTATCATTTAGTGAGCTCCCTCTACTGATCACTGGTTTTTAACTGTACTTATTCCTTTAAACTCTCATGGTAATTATGCAATAAAAGTATATGTATAATTACTTACACTTCTTCCAGATTGAGAAAGAACCTGGACAAGTTAAGAAACTTGCCCAGAGTCATACAACCAGGACATGAAGCAACAGGTCTTTCTGACTCCAAAGTTCATATTTTCCCCTTGCACCACATCCTTTTCTTGCACCAATCACTTCAAATTGCAAATGCTACTTGTCTCTTTCTTCACTGTTGCCCTGTAAGCCCTAGGAGGTAGGTGGTGGCTCTGACATCAGGACTGCCACCCCACTGCCCAGTGTGGGGCCTGCTCCCAAGTGGCCAGTCATAAAAGTTTAATAAGAATAAGAGGCATTCCACTGGCACAGCCTGGAAAGTACAAGCAGTGTGTTTGTCCTTACCCTGGAGAGGGAACAGACCTGCTATCTGTCCTAGAGTGGTGATAAAGGGCAGGTTGTGCCTCCTGGAGGACTTGCAGATGTTTCCTGAGGCCCCAAGAGCACGTCTGCTTTCGAGCTGCCTTGGCTGCCCATTGGTGTGACTGCTGGGAAAGCCAATTTCGTGGCTGTGTTGGAGAATGTCAACAACCCACTCTAACCAGCTCTCTGGATATTTCCCTGAAATATTAAGGCCAGCAGGGACCCTTGAAGTAGAGGCCTCAATTGCCAGATTGTTGGATTCCAGCAGGATCTCTGTCGTAGAAACAGCAGCAAGGTAGTTGAGACATCAAGCTTGGTTGTCAGCTCTTGCTTTGAAAACCCTATCTCCCACTGACTACATCTGTGGCATTGGGACAAGTTCCTCAGACTTTCTTAGCCTCAATTACTTAATCCTTCACATGGGATGTTGCCTCCTTTTCAAGGTCATGGATAAAAGGAGATAATACCTATAAAAATCCTTACCAGTGAGCCTAGCACAGTACCTGCATACAACACTAATGGTAATAATAATTGTTATCATTAAACTACCAGAGTAGATTTTTTTTTGTTACTATAGTAGATTTTTGTTTGCAGCTATTATTTAGGGGAATAGAACAGTTTTCTACAAGGACAGGTCCTTGGGCCTGATGGGTAGTTTCCCCTGGTCTAGGACACATCCTGACTGAAGTAGTAGTCTCCATCCTTTGATGTGAGCATGTGCTGTTCCTAGTTAACACTGGGAAAGTAGAGGCTGGGTTAAGAGGAGACGCCACTTTTCCTAGATCACAGGCAGCAAACAATTATTTCTGTATCCCGACCACCTACCACGAGTTGAACAATTAATTAGCAGTTATTAACAGTATTGATTATTATTTGAAGAAAAGAAAAAGAATAATAATTTTACTTTGAACAATATATGAATTAGCATTTTCATAAGGATTATTTTATTTACATTGTTTAAGACAGAAATACCTACCAAGAAAAAAAAAAAAGACATGGCTTTATTTAAATTTCATTGAACTATCTGTTGAACTCCGTCAGTTTTCATCTGCAGGCCTCTGGGAAAGAAATAGATTGGTATTGTGCAGTTTTGATTTCTAACATTTTCCTCATATATCTTTTGTATATGCTTTTCCACACCTCAGTGAGCCTCATATTTGCCATTTTATTTAATTTATTTTTATTGTTTGCTACTGGGTATTGAACCTAGGGGTGCTTAATTACTGAGCCACATCCCCACTCCTTTTGTTTTTTTATTTTGAGATAGGGTCTTGGTAAGTTGCTTATAGCCTTGTTAAATTGCTGAGGCTGGCCTCAAACTTGCAATCCTCCTGTCTCAGCCTCCCTATTTGCTGGGATTAGAGGCATGCATCACTATACCCAGCTTATATTTTAAAGCCTGTCATATTATTCCTTCAAACAGATAGGCCAGAGTTTATTCATCCACCTGTCACTTGGAACCTAGATAGTTCCCACTTCGTGCTACTATAGATATTATCAACCCTTTTAAAAACACTGTTTTAAAATAATCTTTGGAAATATTTCCTTAGGACAAATTGCCAGAAGCCAAAGGACAGGAATAGGTTTTCCTGTTCCTGTTACTTAAGGTTAAGTCATCCTGAAAAAAGATAAAACCAACTCACAGAGATTGTCCATGTATTCACTTCTTGTCTGAAATAGGAAAGGAACACAGAAACAGTGCCAGTGAGATGACAAGGCGCTCTTTGCTGAGCCAGGCAGCATTTGCTGGAAGGGGCTGGACTTTTTTTCTATGGGAATATTCTCCACTGATATCCCAATCCTCTGATTGTCTGTTTATGCAGGGCTGCCCCACCCCGGCCTCAGCTGCCTTTGTAGGAATTGTGCAGTTGCAGTTAATCCAGAGCTGGGCAAGTTCTAGAATCTCGAATGAATTCCCAAGAGTCCAATGCCTGTGATGGGGCTGGGTGGGGGGGTTGTGGGGGGGCTGCGGTGTGTGTAATAAATGTTTACCTGAACTAGGCAGCGTGGCCTGCTGGAAGGAGCTCTGTACCAGCCAGGCAGGCTCTGCTTCCATCTGCTGACTCAACAGGTACTTCCCCCACCTGGGTGACAGAGATATTATGCAATTTTAGATGCATTCCTTTGACTCGGAACTTTGACACTTGATAAAATATGGGACTTCTGGGAGAGGGCACAGTACCATTTATATCCCAGGTGAAGTGTTTTACTAAAGCTGACTCTGAGAATAGACCTAGTTGTGGGTAGAAGATGCAAAGCATCATGAAGATGCTGGAAAGCAAGTGAAGGAGCCCACGAAGTGGGTGAAGCTCTGAGCCTGGCCTTCTGTAGTTCATAAAATCTCCTAAAACCTTCTCTAGTCTAGGAGGACAGCGCACCTGGGTGGGGAGGTATAGACAAGCCCTCCTGGTTGTCTGGTATAGACAGAGACTTAGGATGGACATTTCCTGCTGGGTTTGAGAACTGAGCTACAGATTCCAGTAGATTTGCCCCAGAGACCCCATCCCAGCCAGATACCAGTGATTGGCCTTCACAGTTATCATCACAATGATGCTGTGGTTTCTGCTTTGCTCTGACTCTGAAAGGGGAAGCATCACTGTGATTTAATCTTTAGCTCAGTTCAGTATAGTAGGTTGTGGCTCAGATCAAGACCTCCTCTCAGATTCTATCTCCTTTTCTACTTCCTCTCTTTTGAGGGATTCTACCCATTCTATTTTCTCCCCCCTAGGATATACCAAGCTTGTTTTTGTCCTAGAGGCGTCCCCTCCACTGCTCCCTCTCCTTGACCTTCCCAAGGCTGTCTCCTCCTCACAGGCTTCTCAATTCTGGGCATCTTTTCCAAGAGAACTTCTGGTAAAAGTGGCCACTCTGGTAAAAGTGACATGCTGTTCTGTGGGGTTTTCTATGCTATTATCATCAGCCTGTGTTTGCTTCTTAGCTCTCTCTTTTCCTGAAATTGTTGTTTTACAGATATTTACATAATATATTGTCCATCTCCCTAACCAGAATATAACATTCATGAGAACAGCAACAGGCTTTCTGCTCTCTGAAGAATGGAGAACAGTTCCAGCACCTACAGTCAGAGGAATTCATCCAAGAATTCCAGGCAGCGCTGCCCTCGCTCTTCTTCCCTTTGCTTCCTCCTCCTAAGTGAGACATATATATCTCTCCCGATTGAGAGCCATGCAGGGTGGGCCCGGGCTGTGTGCAGATGGGGACTCTTGCCTAATTTAGCAACTTCGCTTATGTCGTGACTTGGGCCACCTCCTACCCAAATCTCCAGAAGTAGCAGACTTGGTCTGTGGGCCTCCAGGAGCTGAGCGGGGCCCACTGGGAAGTTCATAGAGACAGACTTTAGTTCAATATAGAAAGAACTTTTGGGTGGGGTCCAGAGGAGGCAGAATGGTCATGTTGCCACTTTCCTATGCTGGCTCCCCACTTTGTGACCATGGTCCATTCTCCACTCTCTGCCTCTGCATCGCCTGCCACCAGCCAGCTCATGGAGGTCAGTGGTCCGGAATGATGCTCCAGCACAGATACGGGTGATTCTGCATCACTGAGGGAACTAGACCAGATGGTCTCTATGGGCCATTTTGTCTCCTGTGTCAGGGGTTTGGCTCAGAACCATTCATTTTTAATCCATGTTCTGTGGACTGCAGGGCCTCCAGGGAGAAAAGGGTGACGGACTGGATTAAGCTGTTAATGGTGTGCCAAGGTTAAAGCTTGGGGACCCAAATGCCAGAGAACTGGTTGGTGACCACATCCGCCCACCTGCTGTTTGCTTAGCACAGAAAGTTGATCATCTGCATCAGGAATGTGCCTCATAGCAGTTCCAGGCCTGGTTCTGCTGCCAAGTTATTGTATGAGCTTAAATATATCTTTTCCTTCTCTTCTGGAAAACTGAGAATATTTGGGTTAGACCTCGTTGCTTTGTCTCTTCTGACTTTAACATCTAGGATTCTATCAGTGAACCTCAAACACGAAAAAATCAGGCCTTTCGCAAGGGCTCATGCCTAGGTTCTATTCTTCAGCAGCTCATCTTTCTTTGTTGATAGCCTGGAACAGAATCAAGACCTCTGACCTCCATCATCAGTAGCTCAAGGCCTCTCAGAGTGTTTGAGTGTTTATTCACAGCTCTGACTGGGCAGATGACACAGCTGTGGACAGATCACACCTTGTGTCCAAAGGTGTCCATCATAAGAGATGTGTCTAGCAGCTCCCCGGAACCAGTCTCTTAATATGGAGGGCAAGAGGGGGATTTTGCATATCTAGGTGATAGTGCAGTGAATCCTTGGGCAGCATTGATGACAAGGAGCCTTTTCATGATACCGCATGGTCATTTCATGATGTTTCAGTCTATTATTCTCCCCTGAAACTCATCTTAATTTATCTTTGGCACAACTTGAAGGGAGAATAGAGAAGCCTAACCCTGTATTCTGCAACCAATCTCTGACCTGAACCAGGTCTTTTTCTTTCACCTTGTAGGTTCCTGTAGGAATGAAAGGCTCAAGCCAATGTGATAGTACACATCTGTAATCCAGCGGTTCAGGAGACTGAGGCAGGAGGATTGCAACTTTGAGGCCAGCCTCAGCAACTTAGTGAGACCCTGTCTCAAAAATAAAAAAGGGGTGGGGATGCAGCTCAGTGGTAGAATGTCCCTGAGTTCAATCCCCAGTATGTGGGGGTGGGAGGCTCAAAATGCCGAGTGCTTGAGGAAACATTTCACAAGCATCTTCTCTGAGCTAACTCCAACGCTCTAATTTGGCAAGTGGAGATTAAAACTGAACTTATTAACTTTTTAATGCTTTGTACCTCTCTCCCTCCCTACACACAAACAAACAGGGTATAGATTCTTAGAGGAATAGACTTTTCATGACACATATATCTTTTAGATCACTGTTAACAGCATGGATATACTGGCTTTAAAGGAATATATTTCTCATGTTTAAAAAAAAATTGAATACTTAAAAAGGACCAGACATAGTCCCTTATCTCAAGGATTTTGGATAAATCATTTTACCTCTTTGAGTCTCAATTCTGCAAAATGGGTTAAACTGATCCTGTCTAAGGTTGCCAAATTTAGTGAATAAAATTACAGGATATCTAGTTATATTTGAACTTCAGATAAATGATGAGTGATATTTTAATATAAGTATGTTCTATGCAATACTTGGGGCATACGTATACTAAAATTATTTATCATTTATCTGAAATTCAAGTTTAACTAGGCATCTTGCATTTTTATCTGGCAGCCCTATCCCTGTTCAAACTAGGTTAGGACTTTAATGAATAATAGAAGGAATAATTTGTGGATTAATAATGAATGGAAGTCTTTATGATTTACAGAGTTCTGTGTCAGCAGGAAGGGTTTTGGTTGCGTGACTTTGATGAAAAGGGGTCTCTTGCAGGCCTGAGTCTGCAAGACATGAGAACCTAGAGACTCCAAGACATGAGAAAAATCAATGCTGCATCCATATGAATGCCTTTTATTCTGGGACAGGGGATTTAAAACCTATGGTATAAGGGCTGGGGTTGTTGTGGCTCAGAGATTAGAATATTTGCCTTGCATGTGTGAGGCACTGAGTCTGATTCTCAGCACTGTATATAAATAAATGAATAAAATAAAAGTCCATCAACAACTTTAAAAAAAAAAAAAAACCTATGACATAGGGAGGACCCTGGAGCAGCACGTGAGAAAACCATAGGTTTTGGCTCATAGGAAACTCAAAACAGGACCCCTTAAGGGTATCAACTACATCTGAGTTTTCCCACTACATCCTCGGAAGTACAGTGTCTAGAATGCTATCGATACTCAGACTCTCCCCGCAAGGTTGAAGGGGATGCAATGGACTGGATTCGAGGGTTTTGACACCAGAGTCCAGGTAGGAGCTGGAAGAATGGGAAGCATTTGACCCAGAACATGTGGACATAGGGTCATAGGCCATAGGCTTCCCATCCAGCATGGATTTTGCTTTCTGGAAGGTGTCACTTCCAACCATGGTGGCTTTTTGCTTTGGTAGACAGCCCCAAATAGACATTCCTTTCCAATCCCTGCCCTGTCTAGAGGAGCAGAAGGCCACCAGAATCAGTTGTTCAAAATGTGAAGGTTGGAAAAGCCCTGGGAATCATCAGTCTTCTGTCCTCGTACCTTAGAGATGGGGAAGCTAAAGACAAAGCTGGGGAAGGACATACCCACGGCCATGTGAAAGCTAGGGGTGGAACTAGGACTGGAGCCCATACCTGCTGTTTTGCAGCTCTGGGTCAGGATCACAGCAACCCATTCTCTCCTAGGATCCCCTCTGTTGGGCAGTCCCCATCCTGCTACAAGCAAGTCACTGCCCTCCAAGGCCAATGATCCCTTCTCACGGGGCCCGGGGGGGGGGCAGCTATTTAAAATCATGATGATAATCTGCTTGGCGGCAGTATTTTCTAATTTGCAAGATACATTCAGGTACCTCCATGTCGATTTTCTTACCTCTCATCACATCCCACTGCCTCACACCCTACATTTTCTATACTTGCTGTCAGCTCCAAATGTGCAGTGCCTGTCCCACAGGCAGGCAGTGTGGCTCTGCCACAACAAGATATGTGATCTTGTACAAGTGATGGAACAGAGGTTAACTGTGCCTCAGTTTCCTCATCCATAAATTGAGAGTAATAATAATGATATGCCTCATAGGATTTTTATGTGAGGGTTGACTACTTGTGCCTCTGAGAGCACATGCTCAGGGCTTAATGAATATCAGCTCCTACTGTTAGACTACTACTGTATTTCAGAGCTCTTCTTATTCCTTTTACTCCTTCAAGACTCAGCTCAACTTTCCCTGCCCTAGGAAGGTTTCTTTGACCCTTTCCCTTCAGTGGAGTTAGATGTTCTTTAGCATTTATTGTACTTATTTAAATATATTATATTTGCCTATTTTCTGGTCTGTCTCCCTGACTTAGCTGTGATCACCATCCCCATTTTTATCCCCAGTGCCAAGCATAAGATCAGCCAGGTGTTTGTGCTTAATGATATTTGTTGAATGGATGAATGAGTGAGTGAGTGAGTGATCCCTTTGATTCCCAAATCTTAGCCATTCCTGATGTCTATCTCTCACCCCACACCCAATCCAATAGCACGTTTGGACAATCCCACTTCCAGAACAGATCCTGAATCTGCCTCCAGGCCAGTCCATGCCACCATCCTCTCACTGCTGGCCCTCTCCGCCTCTGTGGCTTCTGAGTTTCCATCCCTGCTGCCCTCATCCCCTCTCATCCCCCTGCCTAAAACTCTGCCTTCAATTCTTATGAATAGAATCTAGTCTTCTTGCGGAGCTGTGGAGCCCTGCAGTATCTTACTGGTACCTCTCTCTCCTGCATTTCACATGCTTCACTCAATTTCATCTCTTTATCCTCCTCAAAATCTCATGCTTGCTGTTCCTTCTTGTTTTGCAGAGTTGACTCCTCTTCCTTCTCCTTTTATTCTCCTCCTCCTCCTCCTCCCCCCCTCCTCCCCCCCCTCCTCCTCTTCTTCTCCTCCTCCCCCTCCTCCCTCCTCCCTCCTCCCTCCTCCCTCCTCCCTCCTCCCTCCTTTCTTCTTCTTCTTCTTCTTTTAAATTTTGCAGTTCTGGGGATTGAAGCCAGAGTCTCACGCATGCTAGGTAAGTGATCTACCTCTGACCTACATCTGCAGCCCTTTCTTTTGATTTCAGGTGGAATAGTACATACTCAAAGAGACCTTCCCTGACCATGCTGAGGGAATGTCTTTCAATTATTCTGCATCATAATACCCCTTTAATCTCCTTTGTAGTATTTATCATAATCCATAAATATCTTGATTGTTTACCCATTTATTCATTAATTGGTTTATCTCGCTTGCTATATTGTAAGCACTGTAAGTGCAAGTCCCTTACTTTGTTGTCTTGTTTACTAGAGTGTCTCTTGGTCATAGCTTAATACCTTTTTGCTGAATGAATGAATGAATCCTCCTTGAACATAATAGGTAGAGCAGGCATTAGATGCAGATTTTACAGATGACAAAACTGGAGTTTAGAGAGGTTGATTCTTGCTGTAGGTAGCATAGGCTGGATGTGGTACAGCTAGGTCCACAAGATCATTGACTTTTCCCATCAGAACAGAAAGGAGATGGACTCTGTGCTGGGAATCCAGCTTGGTAAATTCACAGACTAGTTCCCCAATGTGGGACTGGATGGGTAAGATTCCAAAGCTCCTGCTTCTTAAAGAGTTAGAGCTGCCAGCGTGAGGCGAAGGATTACATCCAGTTCCAAATTCCAGTCTGCACTTGAGGCATTGCACACACCCAACAAACACCCAATGATCATAAGAACAGTGCGATGATTGTTTGAGAAAGGAAATGAGACCCACAGGCTTGATCTCAATCTTCTTCAGAATTTGTTCTAATTTGGGCTTGATGGAATGAGAAAGACATTTCTAGTTTCCTTACATGAATGTGGCCTAATTTGGAAGATTTTGTCATTCCCAAGGTCCCCACTGCTGCTTGAAAGCAGACCTTGATTATTGTCATTATTTAAAATACTGCCTTCACCATTGATAATAGGCTGGCAGCAGGGTACCATTTCTGTGATTCTAGGAGGAAAGTTCCTGGAGGGGATGCCCAGTGACATAAAGAAAGCTCTGGAACAGAAGTCAGAGGGTGGGAAGGCCCATGGTGTCCAGCTGGTAGGCTGGAGACCTCTCACTGGCCCTTAGCTGCCTCTTACGTGAGGAAGGATCTGGGTATGATGGTGGCTTGTACTCAGAGGGTTAGGGTCTGATCCTGGTTCTGTTGCTAGTTTTCAGTGTGAGATCTTGTCAGGGTCTTTTCCTTCTGTGGTTCTGAATGCAATTGTAGGGGCTGATGCTTGTGTCCCCATGCCATCCCTATAGTTGCTCTTTGTGTGGTCTTTTTTGGGGAAACTTACTCCCCTAAAATTTGGTTTCCTTACCATCCAGCCCTCAGAAGCCAGTATGAAATTGACATGGCTACCTTAACATATTTCCAACAAAGGGCATAGTAGTCCCTAAGGCCTGCTTCTCAGGGCACTTCGGGTAGAAAGAGGGGTCAAGTGTCCACTCCTACCAAGCACTCTCTCAGTCCTGTTGCTGTCCTCTGACAAGCATGTGCTCCAAGGGAGGCTCTTGGGATGGGGGTGGGGAGGCACTGAGGGTATGAAAGGAGGGGAGTATGACTCTTCTGAGAGTCTAGAAGTTCTGAGCATGGAACCCCAAGGACACTGTACCCTCCTGGCCTTGACCCATTATGTGGAAAGACGTAGGAAAATCAGATATGTACCAGTGTCTTTTGAGTGTTTTCAGTGGGGCAGACTTTGGCTCAATGGTTTACATACATTGTTTTATTTGACCTTGAACTCTGTGAGGTAAATATGAGGATCCGAATTTCTACAGAGGAAGAAATTGAAACACAGAGTTGAAGTTACTTGTCCAAGGTTATACAACTAGGATGATCAGGATTGAGCCAAGCATGCTTTACTGCTAAATTATTGTCTCTGCTAATTAAAAATAGTGATAAAAAATAATTAAAATGGAGGAAGTGCAGTTAGCAGCTGTGGAAAGCACTTGAGGTCTAAAGTTCTACTTATTAGCTTAGTAACTATGGGCAAGTTATTTGACTACTTTGAGTGATAATATACTTGCTTATAAATTAGAGGTAATTTCTTCTTCTAGTTCACAGTATAACATTAGAGGAGACCATGTATGTAAAGTGTTTCAAGTTGATGCCTCATACATTATTAATTGCTTGTTACTGTTTCTATCACTACTGCTGCTATTGCTACTACCTTCTCTCCACTTTGTTACAAAGCTCAAGAGCTCTGTTTGCTGTGCACCTGTTAGTAATCCCTTTTATTACAATGATAGAAACCTAAGAGAATGAGTTATTTGTGAACCTTCAACCTCATTCCTCCCTCAAATGGTTCACATTCTTTGCTTTACAGCCAACTCTGATGAAGGGCCAGGGTTTGACTTGGTGCCCACTGTGAATGACGTCCTCCATTAGATCTCCAAGAACTGCAGCAAATGCTTTTCTGGTCTTATTTTAGCATCAGGGAGACTTTGAAGCAGGATTTCAATATTTAGTTTTCTCACTTGGAGATGGTGCTTGCAATTAATGTGGGTTTGCAGCTTGGGTCTGTCTTCTCATCTTAAGAGATGCCAGGGGGTAGATCAAGGATGTGGTGGCTGACCTATCCTGAGATTCAAATGAGTCCTATTGTTGGTTATTACTAAATCTGAGAGTACTGTGTACTCATTGTAAAAAAAAATTTGGAAAATGAGGGCAAATATGAAGGAGAAAAATATAAAATACCCATAATGCAATCACTCTGAAATAAAGAATTTAATGTTTTGGTGTATTTTGTTTTGTTTTTTTTATTGTATATCATCATATTTTACATAATTAGGATCATTGTATAAATAGTCATAGAAACTATGTTTTAGTAATTTCATATTGCCAGAATTTCCTTCATGAATATGCTTTAGAAATGTACAATATCCCAACATAAAACATCACAAAGCACTTTACCAATCCCCTATTATTAATTGTTTAGGTTTTTCTAATTATTATTATTATAACACTGACAATATGCATATAACATTTTTTATATATAAATATGTACATCTTTTGTATATAAATATGTTCATCTGATTATTTCCCTTGGACAGATTCTTAAAAGTAGAAATGATGAATCAAAGAGGAGTAAGGGACTGGGGATGTGACTCAGTGGTAGAGCATGTGTGAGGCTCTGGAGTTCAATTTCCAGCACTGGGGGTGGGAGAGGAGTATGAACAATTTTAAGGCTTCCTGGAAAAGTTATATTCTATCAACATTTAAATTCCTATCAATAGTGAGAGACAAATCCTGGCCAGTAGCAAGTATTACAAGTTTTTAAAACTTCTGATTTCATGAGAATCAATAGGTTCAAAAAATAGCAACTAATTGTCTTGATTTTCAATTCTTTGATTACTTTAGCTGAATAAAATTTCATGTTTCTTAGTCATTTGTATTTCCCTTTCTATGATTTGTCTATCAGTCTTCTTGGCTGGGCAGACGTGATTAGTAGAGGCCCCAGTAATCCTATAGTTGTCTGCAGAGGATGCCAAACTTTTGCATTTAGCCACATCTGATAGGCTCTGGCAGGATGACCATGTCAGCATTGCTATTTCAATGGAACCAGAAAGTGAATGTCTCTGTGTTTTATTGCAATCTGGGAGAAGCTGTTTTTATAAACAACATCTAGCATATTATTGTACTTTCTTCCTCTCTGAACTTCCCATTTCTTAAAGGTTGCTCTATGGGAGCGTTAAATTTGATGTGTGTCTGTTCAGCCTTTCAGTATGTGCTCATGTGCAATGCATAGAGGCCACATTAATGGACTGCAGAGTACAGAGAAGAACCTGGGCTTTGGACTTAGGCAAGTGTTGGACAAACTTCTCAAAGGCTCAGTTTCCTCTTCTTTCAAGCATAAATGATAGCCCTATCTTGGAGGAATAAATGTATTATGAATGTAAAACTCAGAACAGTGGCTGTCATATCATAAGGCTCCTTTTAGCCCAACAATTCCTGAGCCCATTCTCTACATCCAGCACTGGGCTAGTGCCAAGTACGAAGAGGAATCACACTGGGTCCATTACAGTGTTGTGTTTCCCTCAAGGTAAAGGTCAGTCTGCTCACAGACAAGGCCAACAAGGCCTCCAGGGGCCTGCCATCCTGTGGATCTTCATTAAGCTCCATGGCTCCAGCTGTCATAGGTCGGTTGACAGCTTGCACCCTGCCCCTGCCCTTGGTACTAAGGATTGAACCCAGGGGCACTTTACCACTGAGCTATATCTCCAGCCCTTTTTTTTTTTTTGAGAGAGAGGGCCTCAATAAGTCGATGAGGACCTTGCTAAATTACTAAGTCTGGCTTTGAACTTGTGATCATTCTGACTCAGCCTCCTGAATCACTGGGATAAAAGGTGTGCACCACTGTACCCAACTAATAGCTCTCTTTAGATCCCCAGACCTTAGCTGCAGTCCTGTGACAATCGAAAAAGTGTCAGTCAACATTCTGATACAGTATTACAGCTATAATTTTTATCTTCTCTTTTTTCTTCCTAACATTATACCATAAGCCTTTTCCCTTTATAGTTGAGGTTGCCAGCTGAAGCCAGCCACCCTGTTTAATTTGTGGCCCTATTACTTGTTAAGTGACCTTGGGCAATTACTTAACTTCTCTGTATCCTGGTTTCCTTATCTGTAACATGCAGATAATAATATGCTAGAGAGTGATTATTGGTGTTCCCCTAAAATTCATTCATTGAAACCCTAAACCTCCTACATGTGATGGCATTTGTAGGTCTTTGGGAGAGGATCAGGTCATGAGGGCACAGCCCCTGTGAATGGGACTAGTGTCATCATTATTATTGTTGTTATTAATTTTGGCAGTATTGGGGATTGAATCCAGGGCCTTACACATGTCAGGTGTGTGCTCTATCACCAAGCCACATCCTCAGCCCTATAGGATGAGTGTCCCTATAAAAGAGACCCCAGGGAGCTCCCTTGCCTTTTCTTTTTCTTTTTTACTGTACGATTATTTTTATTTATTTTTATTTTTTTAGTCATACATGACAGCAGAATGTATTTTGACATATAATACATACATGGAATGTACATACATCAATCATAATGTCTATTCTATTCTGCTGCCCTTCCTATCCCTTGCCTTTTCTACCATGTGAAGACACAGTGAAAAGACTACCATCTACAAAGAAGGGCCCTCACCAGACACTCTGTACCTCAATCTTGGATTTCCTAGACATCCAAACTGGGAGAAATAAATTTCTGTTCTTTTTAAGCCACTTAATCTATGGTACTTGGTTATAGCAGCCCAAAAAGACTAAGACATAATGGTACTTACTTCATGGGGTTCTTAGGATTAAAGGAAGTAACTCACCTTTAGCTCTTAGGAGCATGTCTAGCACATAGAAAGCATAATTATGTATTACTAATATTTACCATATTGCCTTGATAGCAACCCTTACAATGACATTATATAATTAAATTTGAATAGATATAATTATCCCTTTCTCTGATGTTGGATATTTAAAGTGTTTCCAATTTTTAAATATAAACTAAAATGTTATTCCAAAGAAATGAAAAGAAAATCATCTTGTGGTTTAAAGGCACAACAATTAATTTAAGAATTAAATGTTGAATGAACCCACATTAGTAGACCTAAATTGTCTTTTGGAAAAATTTAACAGTTTCTGTATTTATTAGGGCTAATTGTCCCCTCTGAGCAGCCCAACATGGGTGGTCCTTGCCTGGGCAGAACTGGCCTGGATTCCTCAGCAAGGTCTTCTAGTACTTTGCTGTGATTCTCCTGGCAAAGAAGCTGCATCAGCTTTCCTCTCCTAATGCCAGAGAACCTCCGGTACAGCATAGCTCTTGGCCAACCCAGCAGTTTTTAGATATCATTTGGAAATATCTAGTGGGGCAACTATCAGGTCATGTCACCTGATGGGGAAGTATTGGGACAGAGGTTTCTGATCTGGTCTTTCAGACAACAAGGCTCAGAGTTAGCCATGGTATTATTGAAATATGAACCTACATAGACAGCATTGTGACTTAGGCTCTATAAATGTACTTTTGCATCCTCAACGAAGTAAAAGAGGATTTATGGGCTCCACTTTATAGATGAGAAAACTGAGGTCAGAGAAGAGAAGACTTTCCTCCAAGGTCACACAGTCAGTAGAGTCATGAGTCAAGTCTGTCTGACTCTAAAGACACAAACTCTTCCCAGGGGCACCACAGGATCTTTTCAATTTAATCAGCATGTATTAGCATTCACATTGTATTGCCCCCATGAGGCACTGAAAACAGACAGACAGACACATCAGTCACAAGTTCTAGTATTAAGGCTGATGCATGCCTGCGAGGAGTAATAAAGCTGTGTGGGCAGTTCAATTTATCCTGTTGTATATATTTCTGAAAGCCATCCTTAATCCTTTTAGGAAGAGGCAGGGGAGAGGTAGACTGGTAGATCAGGGCTATAATCAATGAATAAACAAAGGGCAGTAGGAAAATGGGGAGGGAGAGATGAGTTCTCAGAAATCCAAAAAAGTCTCTTAGAGGATGTGACAGTTTGGTTAGGGTTAGGAGCCAGGAGGAATCAGCAAAACAGGCACAGGGCATGTCACATTCACTCTCTTCCTAAAGAGAAGTAAAAATAGAACCTCAGTTAGTGCTTGCTAAATATTGGTCTTGAAACCAGAACAATCCATTTCATTTTGTCCCCACTTACATACATAGACAGATCTATCATGACACATTCAGAGGTATCATGATGCAAAAACACAAAATCCCATGAAGCCTGTCAGCACACTTAAGACAAATAATATATAAAAATAGATACTTAGCTCCCATAGACTCACAGATACTTGCAATATTCATACATAAAGACTTAACAAACATGTTTATGCTTTCATACACAAGCCATAAATATCCTCCCTCTCCAACTACTCATGCAGCCAAATAAATGCACGTTTTCGTTAACATATACAAGTTCATACGCAAATCTCATCCTGCCGGTCTGGTTAGAGGCCAGTGACTAATGGGAAACCATGCACAAAGGCAAGCATCATGTAGGGGAGGCCGGGACTGGTTTAGTGACAAGGCTGGGATTAAGCCCGTCAGATGACAAACTCCGTCCTGCCTGGCTGCCCCTGGAAGCCGCTCAGCGGAGGAAGCAGCAGCAGCTGACCTAGCTCTGAATCCTGGGCCAATGATGCGAGGCAGCGTGCCCATTTCCAGCTTCGTTCAGGGTTTAAAGTCATACAGGGTCAAGCTACGCTATCAGCCCCACCCCAATCCCTGCAACAGGCAGGAGACTCTGGGGACACAGCAGGGCTGAGACCTCTGGCTGTTTTCTAACCTAGGCTTGTCCAGACACGGCATTAATAAGGGTTTACAACAGTGGGCCAAGCACTAGGTTAAGCCCTGTAGGAACATTACTTAATTCTCACAACAGCTCTGAGAAGTGGGTGGGATGCGTCCAATCATCTCCATTTAGTGGTGAGAAAACTGGGCTCAGGCCACAAAACCACTCGGCAAGAGAGACAAGAAGCCCGATTCTAGTCTTCCGGGGGAATTAGGGTAAAGTGCATAAGTGTGCTGCCTCCCCTACGCAAGACGCTTGCACCTTCTGCTCCTGACCCGTTTCCAGACCTCCCAGAACTGCCCGGCCCCAGCGCCTGGACCACTGCAGGTGCCTTGTCACAGCATGAAACATGGGTTCAGTGAGGCGCTCAGCAAAGACCTCAGTTTCCCCATCTCTAAAATGGGAACGGCAGTGCAGACTTTGCAGGACTGATGCCAGACTCTCCCGGGTAGCAAAGGGAATTCTGAGGCTCTACATCCCTGCGGCTCTCGCGCCTATAACGGGGTTTCTGCCCACTCCCCGTCGGATCCCGGGTGCGGCACCGGCACCCCATTGTTAGGAGGGCGGGGACGCTCCCAAGAACGGCTTCCCCGCCCCGGGTTGCGCTCACAGCCCAGTGGAGCAGACCATTTGGCCTGGCGTCTGCCGCACGGGGCGCGTCCTTTGTCTACTCCGCGGCGCCGGGTGCCCGAGGCCCGCGCCCCGCTCTTCGGGCAGACAAAGCGGGGGCCGCATCGAGCCCGGCAGGCTGGAGCGGGGCTCGCACCACCCTCCTCCCGCCTTACGTACCGCCCCCTCCCTTCGGCGTGCTCTGATTGGCCATCGAGGTTACAAAGAGGCCGGGAAGCGGGTGGGTCACGTGGGATGGCGTGACCTCCCATTGGTTGGGGACGGCTGCCAATCGAGGAGGGCGGGCTGTCCGCGCTCGGCCCGGTCGCTCTCTCCTCACTGGGGCCCGCCCGCGGGGCCGGCCGCCTGTCAGAGGGAGGTGGCGATGGTGCGCCGGGTGGCGGTGGCGGCTGCGGCGGCTTCCTTGGTCGGAGTGCAGAGAGGAGAAGATGACTGACCAACCGACTGGCTGAATGAATGAATGGCGGAGCCGAGCACGCCATGAGGAGCTTGCCGAGTCTGGGCGGCCTCGCCCTGTTGTGCTGCGCCGCCGCCGCCGCTGCCGCTTCAGCAGCCTCGGCGGGGAATGTCACCGGTGGCGGCGGGGCCGAGGGGCAGGTGGACGCGTCGCTTGGCCCGGGGCAGCGGGACGAGCCCAGCCACCCTTTCCCTAAGGCGACGGCTCTCTGGACCCAGACCCCGAGGACCGGCCCCCCACGGACTACCGCCAGCCGACCCTTGGCTGCGACCTCTTCAGCCCAGTCCCCGGAGACCACCCCTCTTCGGGCGACGGCCGGACCCGCTCCGACCACCTTTCAGGCGCCGCTCGGCCCCTCGCCGACCACCCCTCCGGAGGTGGAGCGCACTCCCACCACTCCTCGGGTGCCGACCAGACCCGCGCCCACCACCTTTTCGACGACCACTGTCCTGGCGCCGACCACCCCTGTAGCGACCACCGTTCTGGCACCAACCACTCCCGGGACCCCGACCCTCCTCTTTCCTACCAGTAGCAGCGGCAGCAGCAACAGCAGCGGCGGCGGCGGCGGCGGCGGCAGCAGCAGCAGCAGCGTCCCGCCCACCCCACCTGCCACCGAGGCCCCTTCTCCTCCCCCAGGTGAGTCCGGGCGCGGCCACTCGGGTAGGGTCCTCCCCAGTGCTGCCCATCCTCCCCAGCCCCCGGGCATCTAGGGTTGGCCGCTTCACTGGAATTGATCGTTTCTTGTCCTAAGGATCCCCAGATTTCGGCTTCCAAAGGGAGGGCCAAGCTCCACCTAGCCCCCCAACCCCCAAATCTGGAAAGTCTTTTGTCCCCCCCTGAGCTGTGCTCTCTCGGGAGGGGCCGGCTGCTGTGTGGAAGGCATCGCATCTCTTTCCAAACAGGGTTTTGGATTTGGTTGGCTCAGCGGGTCACCCCGCCCGGGTTATTTGGGGAAGTTTGAAGGCAACACAGTACCTCCATCAACCCATAGGCCAAAGCTTACAAGGGGTTTCTCCCAAAGCCCCAGTTTCCTTATTCATATCTTTTTGCTTATGTAAATATCCGATCTATGTGTGACAGGTGGAAGAGATATTAAGAGGATTTTGTTTACAAAACAGTAGTGCAGAGCACTTGAGGCCAAAAAATAAAAATAAAAAATATCCATGTTTTCTCTGCAAATAAGTAGATTCAGTAGGTCATCTGGGACAGGTGTATATCTAGGTTGAGCAGTTTATAAAATTAGGTTAAATCCCTTCCTTGCACTTTTTTTTCTTTCTCAATTACAAGGTCAATATGTTTGGAAAAATATAGTTTAAGGAGGGATACCCAGTTTTGTCCCTTAAACTAGGATGTTCAATTTTGCTGATGCTGACAAATACCAATTTTCATGTGAGTTCCCAGGGAAAATATGGCTCTTCTTCCTTCTGAATGAAGTCTTCAAGGAAAGTTAGAGATGGCTTCTGTTCTTTCCCCCTTCAATTGGGATGGGAATTAAACAAATAAAATCTACTTTGTCAAGGTGATGGACAAGATTTTCTGAGTTCTGTACTTTGAGTGGGGGTGGAGATTTGTCTAAAGCACTTGCCTAGCTTGACCACTGACCTAATTCTTAGGCTCAGTGGTTTACTGTGGTGTCAAGTATGAACCTTGGACTGTAAATTAATTTGTAGAGAATTTCCCCACATGGTTATGAACCTTAATATTATCTTGAATCTTGAGTTGGAACTTGGCAATGACAAAAGGAAGAACTCAGATTATTCACCCCCAAAACAATTTATATCTCTTTCAGTTTCAAGGACTATTTTAACTGAGTTTTTACCTGTGGTGCCTTTTGGCTTTTATACAGAGAGATTGGCATATTATTGAAAAACAGGAAGCATGATGGTTGAAAATATGGACTGTCCATTCTTAGGTTTGAATTCCAGCTCTGCCCCTTATTGGTTATATAAACTTGGCTAGGTAACTTAATCTCTCTGGCCTCAGTTTCTTCAATTGTGAAATGAAGGTAATAATAGTACTTACCTTGTATGATTGCTGTGAAGATTAAATAAGTTAATACATTTATAGTGCTTATAGTTCCTAATGCTGAATAAGCACCCCTTATATGTTGGCTATGCCTATAACCAGACTTCCTGCTCCCATCCTTCTCATGGGTAGAAAAGCATTTGAGAAAATTAGTAGGGAACTGTGATGATTTTTTATTTGTTTTAGTAAAACAGAATAGAAGAAGAATGAATTAGATTTTATGGAATTTCAAGCAATCTCTCTGTATAAAAGCCATAGTTTAAGGAGAGATACCCATTTTTTGTCCCCTTAAACTAGGATGTTCAATTTTGCTGATGCTGACAAATACCAGTTTTCATGTGAGTTCACAGGGAAAATAAGGCTCTTCTTCCTTCTGATTGAAGTCTTTCTTCAAGGAAAGTGGCATTTAGGTAGCAATTGCTTTGGTTAGTTTTGATAAATAAGTCTTTTTCCTTAATGTTATTTTACTTTTAATGTTTTTAAAACATAAAAGTAACCCTTACAGTGAAAAAATATAAACAGCCAGAAGTCTACACAGGAAAAAGTGAAAATTACTCCTTCATTACCTTCTAGTTGGTCCCTAGAGGTTACTACTGCTAGCAGTTTGTTAGATCTTTTTTCAAACGTTTTTCTGGGTATATATGAATGTACACACAGAATATTTAAAAATAGTTTTTAAAATGGAAAAATTCTATATATATTGTTTAACAGTTGTATTTACTTAATTATGCATCATGGACTATTTTTTTTTCATGCCAGTACCTAGGGTCTACATTATGATTATGGTGATTATTATTATCACTATTATTTTTTTTTGTGCTGAGGAATGAACATTGACAATGCCTCATGCATAGGCAAGTGCTCTATTACTAAACTACACCTCCAGCCCTACTTTAGTCTTTTTAATAGTTGTGCTTTCCACTGTAAGAATGTATTATAATTTATTTAACCCATCTATAGACACTAAGAGTGCTTCTGGACTTTGCTTTAGAAAACATGGAGAAGCATGGACTATAGTCTGCTTCAAATAGTAAACATATCCCTTTAACAGAGAAAATTTGTATTTGAATTTGAGAGCTGGTTTGACTTGCAAAGTTAGATTCCCTGGCATTTGGGAAGATGATTGTACAGGTTTTTTTTTTTTTTTGTTTGTTTGTTTGTTTGTTTTAATTAATTTTACATTGGACTGCATTTTGACATGTAGTACGCAAATGGAGCAAAACTCCTCATCCTGTGGCTGTATGTTGAGGGCCACAGCCTAGTCAGGATGACGAAGGCAGTGGTTGAGAGGTGAAGCCAGCGAGCCATTGAGATGATGATGGTTACGTTAAGCTGTGTATTCAATTATATAGAGACCTTTACCGTCCAGCAATAGGGTGGCTCTTGCTGCCTGGGGCGCCTGCTACTTTGGAGTTCCGTGGAGTTCTCACAGGGGGGTCCCAGAGAGCCGGGTGGAGAGCTGAGAGAGTTCCCTGGGAGTGTGTGTGGAGTGCTGGTGGAGTTCGGGCAATAAAGTTTCCTGTTTGAACATACAAGTGCTTTTGTGGCGGCTCGGTGATTTGTGCCCAGCCAGACTGCAGAAGCTGTACATGGTTGTATAGGGTTTTTTTTTTTTTTTTTTAATTTTAATGTTCCTATAAGAACTGAGTGCCATTACTATTTGGTTGGCTTTAGTGCTTTTTGAATTAATAAAAATTTCCATCATGGAGATTTTTCTGAGAGCTCTTGCCTACTCCTCACTTAGGGCCCTTATTGTTTACAGGGACCCTTATCTACAAACTGAAACTACTTGCCCCACAAGTAGGAACTCTTCTCCCAGAAACCTGGCAGAACATAGGGCTGATGGGTTGGCTGGATAGGACATTTTAAGAGAGTGAAGGGAGATACCATGATACTAGAGAGTAATAATAACAGGAGTAATGAGATAATGGCAAATATTTGTTTTTTGAATTATGGATCTTTAGGGCTGGATAGAACCTTAGAAGCCGTTATTTTCTAACATGGCCCTGGGTATTTTAAGAAGTACTTAGGTAGATTTAGTTGAAATATTTCTCCCTGTCAGTCAACACTGACCCAGTCAGTTAACACTGACTGGTGGGAATCTGCCCTGTGGGGCCATGTAGAACAAGTGTATTCCTAATGTGCCATGCATGGCCCTTCTTCAAGGATTTGGGAATAGTGATTGTATTCCCTCTGAGTCTGGACTAAATAACTTCAACTCCTTCAACTGGTCTTTTTGTGAATGTTTTCACATTCTTTTACTGTTGCAGTCACCCGATTGTGATTTTTTTGTCTTTCCGTGATTCTTCCAAAATGTGGAATGGAGATTCATTTAATACTCCAGATGTGCTCCAGCCAGCTCATAGTAGAGAGGGCAGTTAGTTACTTTATTTTTCTGGATATGATACTGATGGTAGTGTGGTTAGTTCCTAATCATAGTAGCTTTTTTGGTGCCACATTATTTTGTTTGCTCAGAGTCCATTGAGATAGCAAAAGCTTTTATTTAAAAAAAAATGTGCTGGATGAGTCATGTCATTCCATAAACTATAACCTGAGACATTTGCCAAACTTATAAAGATTGATTGTGTTAGGTTCGAGTCATCCTTTTAGATCGTAAGTTTGCCAGTGTACTCCACCCAGTTTGTTCACATTACCTGCAGGGTGTTCCTATAGACAGACTCTAAGGACAAGTCAGGGCAGATTATTCTTACCTCACATGACAAAGTAAACTTATGGATGATAAAACAATTTGGAAGGAAAGAGATAACAGTTTAAATTAGTTCTCAAGGGTCTTTTTCAACTCTGAAATTCTGTGATAATTTGATACATATGATTCAAGGCAGGCACATTGATGCCCCTAAAGAACCTGAATTTTTTGTCAGCCAAGTTATGAGAGTAGACTTTGTTTAAGCAAGCCCTAGAATTTAGAGTTTGAAAACCCCTAACTATTATGCATGTAAGTGAAATTTTACAAATGTATTCTATTTGAAAAGAACATTCTGGGAATCTAGGGCCCTCCTAACTATGCTGGGAAATGCTCTCTTTATCTTAACATTTTCTACTAATAGCTCAGGGTTTTATTACTTCAGCTATTTAAGAAGATACCATTTGTTTTAAGGAAATAGAAACTGTGTAGGTTCCCAAGATAACATAGGCTAACAATCCTCCTCCTCCTCCTCCTCCTCCTCCTCCTCCTCCTCCTCCTCCTCCTCCTCCTCCTCCTCCTCCTCTGGTACTGGGGAGTGGACTTAGGGCCACTTGACCACTGAGCCACATCCCCAGGTCTCTTTTGTATTTTTTTGAGAGACAGGGTCTCACTGAGTTGCTTAGCACCTTGCTTTTGCTGAGGCTGGCTTTGAACTCGAGATCCTCCTGCCTCAGCCTCCTGAGCCACTGGAATTGCAGGCGTGTGCCACCATGCCCAGCTTAGGCTCACAATTCTTTCTCCAGAACCTTTGGAGCTGAATATATTTGAGAATTTTGAGATTTTAGGAAAAGTCTGAAAATACATACCAGTGAAGCTGGGATAGCCTCCAGTAATCAAACACATTAAGATACCTGCAGCAAAATGCACACTGAATTAGGTACATAAAGACTAAAAGTAGCCTTGCATCTGTTTAGGTGAGGTTTTGATGCCAAATTTTTGGTTTTGGAGCTTCTGATACTTAGCATCAAGTTTGAGGGATGAGGACCACTGTAGTAGTAATTGCAAACACACTTACTATGTTCCTGCACTGTTCTAAGTGTCTTAATGTATTAACTCACTTAATCCTCAGAGCAGTTAGGTACTGAATTAGGTGCTATCATCATACTAATTTTCATTGTTTATTTTTTGGTGCTGGGGATGGAATCCAGGGACTTGTACATGCTAAACACGTACCCTACCACTGAGCTATCTCCTCAACCCCATCCTTATTTTATAGTTTTAAGGGGAACTGAGGCCCAGAGAGACCAGTGTTCTTTGGCATTTACTCCTTTGTGCACTATTCATTAATCTACAATTTTTTGTTTTATAATGTTTTATGACTTAGTATTAAATTTTTCTTATTCTGGTCTATGAAGGATAAATTTGTCTGAATTCTTTTTTAGGGGTAGGCCCAGGGACTTCTTAAATTTACTATGTCTTACTCCTGGCTCAAGTGCCTAGTTTCTATAGAAATTCCTTAGTTTCATTAGTTTCTGGAACACCATACACCCTAGAATGTTAATTTCAAAGCTTTTGAACGATGTTTCTAGGAAGCCTCCTGGCTAGCTGAAAATTTACACATTGAAATAATCTGACTAGGTCTTTTTATCTTGATTTTACTAAAGACCCATAAAATTAAACTGTGCATTACTTTTCATCTCTGCATTTCTAAACATGTATACTTTAACTTCCAGACGTCCTGGCACCCTTATAAAAAGAATGTAAGAAAAGTATCACAGTGCTGTTTTACTGATGGATAAATTATGGGTAGAGAGAGTTCTGCTTTAGGGCACTTAATAGATCAGAAGAGAATAGAAATGTAAGATCTCATTTAGCTGAAAGAAAACACTAGAGGAAACTTTTATTTATAAATAGCCTTAATCTATGCTTTTTGCCTTGATCTTGATTTTCGTTTGTTTTCTTTAGGTATAATATAAAAATCTTTGTTGCTAATTTTGACTTTGTATTACAGGCACTTCTTCTAAGATCAGTTAGTCTTTTTAAAAAATATATATTTTGGTTTATTTCTTTTTCACTAGAAACAACTATACCTGTACTAGTAACTTTAAAGGGAGATTTTTAAAAATCATGATGAAAAGGATAAAGATTATGTCTAGATCCATATGCATTTGAATCGTTGTAAAGGCTCCCTCAAAATAATTATGCTTTTAGATGTATTTAAGTACATGTGATTAATTTGTGTCAAAAACAATCTCTAATAATGCCACTGGTCCACAGATTATTATTGTCCAATATTTTTCCATTTTTCTTCTTTAGGGAAAAAAACCCCTTCCATTCTCTTTGCTTATTTTTTCAATGTAAACTCTTCTATATGTCTTCTTATTCTTTTTTTTCTTTTTGTCTCAGTCTTAGCTTTACCAATTCTTTTCATGTTCTTTCAGGAGCCAAATTACCCTCTCCAACAATTTGCTACTTTGTCCTCCTTCAATGCCTCTTCAAAGCCTAATTCTTCCAAGAGGTCTTTCCAGATGAATGAAAAGTCCTTGAAGATGTCCTGGTGTCAGGGTGCACAGGGTGCAACACTTTGCACTCAGAATAAAACTTGTCTTTCTCTGTGACTGACTTTTTTCCTATTGACTTGTTTTTAGCTTACTTAATTTAGATTACCAAGCCCACCTGACAAGGAAATGTCATTGTTTATACAGTTTATACATATTTTTGTTTATACATATTCAGGATATGGTGTTGATTATCTTTTTGGAAAAAAAAAACAGAGAAAAGATTTTCTTTTTGCTTTGGGGTCTTCTTTATTGCTCAGCTTTCCTCCACCCTCTTCTCAGGAGCAACGAAGAAAAGACTGTCATAACAAAAGTTATCTACCTTTAAATAAAATCAAGTATTTTGAGAAACTAGAGATTTTCTTTATGATTATGAATAATATGAACTGTTTTTGTTTATAGGTAGATTTGGGATGCATATCAATATAAAAGTTTAATTTGGTTGAGAAATAAATGTTTGATATTTTGAATGACAGAATTTTCCCTGTAGAAATGTAATTAAAGTTAATAGTGAACAGAGTGCTTCTAATAATTAACAAGTGTGCAGTGAAATGTGGTTTACAAAGTGCTCTTAAAATCCTCAATCTTTGCCATCCACTTTTTATTGATTTCTGTGTATTATATGAATGAAAAAAAAAAAGGACTTGGTTTCTGTCTCCTGTTGATACTTTTAGTAGTCAACATTAACCAAACCTTTACAAATTTTTGGTGGGTTTCACACTTGATGTTTTCTATTCTGACTTCTGTCCTCACAAATTTTATTTTGCTGAATGGAAATCTTTGTCTGGTTTAGTTGCCCATATTTAAATATGTAAAAATGATATTTGGAGATGAGGCTTTCTTAGTGTACGTTCTCTTTCCTAGGCATTTTATGGGGCTGAATGTTATAGAAATACCTCAGTAGTAATTGAAAGTAAATGGTGAGAGAGATGACAAGGTGAACTAGAGAACTTGATTGGGAGGGCATCTAAATTTCATTTCTTCAGATTGAAATATTCCTTGCTTCTTTCAAGCGGATATTTAACACTTAGGCAGTTAACTGTGCATGATTATTATATACCTGACTGTTCCGCTGTTGACCTAATTTCTACTCTGATCCGTGACGAGTCCTTGCTTCCCCAAAGTTGAAGAATAACACCAGAGAAGCACTCGGAGGCAAGGTCAGAGTAGAAATGAGAAGTTTATTAAAGGACAGCAGAAAAGACTTCTCCCGGAGGAAGAAGGGGACCCAAGAGGTGGAATCCGTGGAAATGCGGTTGTCTCTCCATTTTATAGTTTTCAGTTTTGGAATGTAGGTGGGAGGGCCCAAGGGGTGGGACACAGGTGGGCCAAAGAAGTAATCTGGGCACTTCCGAGTCAGCATCTTTAAGTTTGCTGTTCATTAATATTTCTTTGGGATGGGCTAGCTTCAAATCTTTTGGGGGCTGTTCATTAACATTTCTTTGGGATGGGCTATCTTCAAATCTTTTGGGGGCTGTTTCCAGGACTTCATTAACATTCCGAGAGTTGCTCAACTTTTCTGGGAATTCATTCTCAACATGGCCTCCATTTTAGATTTCACTCGATATTAGACCCGGTTTACCTAACTATACTGATTTAAATCTGGCTTCATGACTACCTATCAGGATTTTTTTATATGCATCATATCATTTAGCTTTTAAATTATAAAATAGTAAAATATTATTGGCTTTAACTTATGGATGGCAGATTCTGAGATTTAGAAAGTTTAAGTAGTTTGCCCAAGCCTGTCAGGCGTATATTATCCATGAGGACAGGGACTTCTGTTTGTTTGTTCACATTTATATCTTCACAGTCTGGCCCAAGAAAATTCTCAATAAATATTTCATGATTGAATGAATGAAATTACATTAGACATACAGGAAAATAATGTAATTGGCCTTTTAATTTAGAAATGAACTTTTCTTCATTTTTTCCTCTTAGTTCATGGTAATAGTATAAGAGCCTACTTAGGGCAAGTGGAGCTCTTTGAGATCTCAAATATTTCATTGATCATTCATTTTTCTGTTATATAACTCTGTGTCTTCTATTTTTCTTAAAGAAAGAGCAATAGACAAATGAATATCTGATGACTCATGGAAAGTATAGCTAAGTTAAAAAAGCTGAGCTTTTGTAAAATGTGGATCTCTAGGTTCTTACTAGTTCTTTTACTAGTCCTATGATCTTGGTCAGGTTATTTCATTTGTAAAATAAGAGACTAGATTGGTGGTTTTTAACCTGTTTCATTTTGTGACTTAGGGTTCTTCAGATGTGTGTGAGAGTCAGTAGGTACTAGAGGGGCCAAGTGGTTCTATTTTTGGACTATCTCACTTCCTACCCTTCACCTCTCACCCCCATATCCCCACCCATGCTTTGATTAGCTCTTTTCCCATTTTGTTTGTATATTGGATTTATTCTTCCTGTGAAGATTTTTTAAATCTTTTTTTTTAAAAGAGAGAGAGAGAGAGAGAGAGAGAGAGAGAGAATTTTTTTAATATTTATTTTTTTTTTTTAGTTTTCGGCGGACACAACAGCTTTGTTTGTATGTGGTGCTGAGGATCGAACCTGGGCCGCATGCATGCCAGGCAAGCGCGCTACCCCTTGAGCCACATCCCTAGCCCTCCTGTGAAGATTTTTGAAATAGGAATTTTCTTAGTCTAAAATTTTATGATTAAAAAAATAGGACTGGGAGATGTAGCTCATTTAGTTGTAGTGCACTTGCATAAGGTCCTGGGTTCAATCTCAACACCACAAACCAACCAACCAACCAACCAACCCAAAAAACCTCATATTATGTTAATGTTAAGGAGCAATATACACAGGAGGAGATAAATATATGGAAATAGTAACTTGTTAAGGCTGAGTATTGGAATTATGAGTAATTTTAATTCCCTTTTTTGTGTTTTTTGAAGTTTTTAAAGTTTTTTTTTCAATGAATATGTCCAATTTTAATTTCATGTTCATAAATAAATAAAATGAAAAAAGAATAAAAAGTTGTGATAAGCTTGGCAAGGCCTTACTTATGTAAGATCAATCCAGATGATATTTCACAGATCCATTTAAATACAATTTCTGTCATTGACTCAACAAGTGTGATCTACATTAGAGATAATTGCTTGGTCTCACAGAGATTCTGATGAAAGGAGACTGCTGAAGACACTACCCAAGAAAGGAGACTGTTCCTGAGGTCTGAAAAATCTTAAACAGGGTAGGGATGATGTATCTAAGATTCTGTACTGTTAAAAAAGATTAACTGAGATTTTCAGTAGAGGCTAAAAACAGGGAATTGGTTCTATCTCCATTTTATTCTGTATAGGGAATTTAAATCATGCTCTTAACTAGGGATGGTGGTGGCGCTCGCCTGTAATCCCAGTGGCTCCTGAGGCTGAGGCAGGAATGTAAGTTCAAGGCAAGCATTGGCAATTTAGTGAGGCCCTCAGCAACTTAGCGAGGCCCTGTCTTAAAATAAAAAGGGCTGGGAATATGAGTTAGTGGTTAAGTGCCCCAGTTACTAAACAATAACAACAACAATAAAAAAACTTTAAAAAATTGATTTAAATAACCTATTGATATAGATCTTATTTAAATTGTGCAAAATTTGAATTCGTTGCATTTTAAGATGTTTGATTGTTTCTTTCGTTAGAGACAGAGACCCCCAAAATTTGGTTTTGGTCTATCCATATGTTTTGCAATTAGATCAGATGGGATTGCTTTTATACTGGTAATATAACAGCTGTTCTATATGGTGCCTTGCCAGGGAGAGAGTTAAGCTCCCAGGGAAGGGGAAATTTATTCATTTGCAAAAAGGAATGTATTCTGCTTAGTCATAGAAAAAATGATAAAGAGTAGGAATGTTTTCAATGGATGGGGAATGTTAAAATAATTTGTATTTAGTAAATGTTAGATAAATTGATTTTGGAAACTCAATTCAGTCTTGCATGCTTCCTAGAAATTAGCATATTTTCATGGATCTTCTTATATTTTTATTATTTATTTATTTATTTATTATTATTTATTTTTTTAAAAATCTAGTGATTTTATTTGATGTATGTGAGCTAAAAGGAGAGATTAGAAGTAGCACTGTTATCTCTAAGGAGAATATGATATTCCCTAGTTCCCTTAATTTTGGAAATGGTCTTTAAAGGTGAAGTTTCTTTAAAAATATCCTAGAAAATGTTAGATGTTGTTCAGTGTGAAGGGATTGGATGAATAGCTTTTTAGGTTCTCGTCATTCTTCATTCAGTCATTTATAGGAACGTAATTGTAGTATGGGAAGGGTTACTGGAAATAATGGAGGAAAAGAAGGCATGTTTAGCATTTCAACGTACTTATTCTGTTTTATTTGTATGTGAAGGCTTGGTTAGAGGAAAACATTGGGCTTTTTCTCCTGGAGATGTCTTATTTGACATTATGCTAGTTATAACCCTACAGTTCTATATATACAGCATTAACAGTATAACCCCACCATCCATTGATGTTGTGTGGGTTAATGAAGTGTTCCAAACATACAAAGCAATTTAGCTCTTGAGTATTATTATATTGAATTGTTGGTGTATTGCCTGCAAACCTATCCTGTTCAACTGGTTTTAATTTTTAAGTTAGTTTGTTGCTTCAACTTGTCTACAAAGCAGGACTGAATGGTCCAGCTGTGGAATAGCAATCAGAATAACTAAATTGCAGTCTTTCTTTTCATTCATTTTGTGAATTACTGAGCACATTATTTTAATGGTCCTGTGACTTAGTTTCCCTAACTATAAAATGAAACATTATATCCAGTTTTCCAAGGTTTTTTTGAGAAGTAACATATAAATTACTTTTTCTTCAACACAAAGGCTTTATAGAATTCAAGCTGTTTTCTGGTATTCTTTCCAGATTACATGGTTTATATTAGTTTATAATGTAATGTGAACAAAACAGTTTTGATTAAAGGCAACAAAGAAATGCACACATGCATTTTTTTTCTAAAGAGAGAGTGAGAGAGGAGAGAGAGAGAGAGAGAGAGAATTTTTTTTTAATATTTATTTTTTAGTTTTCGGCAGACACAACATCTTTGTTTGTACATGGTGCTGAGGATCAAACTCTGGCCACAGGCATGCCACGCGAGTGCGCTACCGCTTGAGCCACATCCCCAGTCCCTGCACACATGCATTTACATGTGGCTTTTTTTCTATATATTTTTATACTGTTTTGTAGTTAACATATTTTTATAACCTATTATACACTGGTATTTTCCAAAGATTTGGGATTTTTAAAAATATTTATTTAGTTGTAGATGAAGTATCTTTATTTTTATGTGGTGCTGAGGATAGAACCCAGTGCCTCACACATGTGAGGCAAGCACTTTATTATTGAGCTACAGCCTCAGCCCCAGACTTGGGATTCTTTAATGTTATTTTTCTTCCCATACTACCTTGAGAAATTAATGTAATCTTTATCTCATATTAAATCACAACAGAAATAAATTGTGCTTTGTAAATCTTTAATATTGTTGGTTGATCTTTTTAGAATGGATTCTACGTAATAGTTTTTGTGATTGAAAAAAAGTGTTCATTTTACAAAATACAAAGAATAAAAATATAAAAAATGAACCCAGAAGTAATGAAAGGAAACATTTTAGTGTTAACTACAGAATACTTTTTAAATCAGTATTTTATCCTCCTTTCTGCCACTGAGATATTCTGTATGACTGTATTGCTTTGAAATTGATTTAGCACATTTTAATGTTTTGAAATGGGATATCTTTCAAATAAAGTTGAAAATAATGCTGTTGGGGCTATTATTATAATTTGAATTAGAAAATTTTGAGTGTTTACTATGTTCAGATTACCATGATATAGGTACCTCCTGATACTAATAGAAAAAAACTATACCATAAAGTTTTATCTGAGTTTAATTTTTTGGTTTTAGTAGTAGGTATTGAATTCAGGGGCCCTTAACCACTGAATCATATCCCCATCCCTTTATTATATTTATTTAGAGTTAGGGTCTCCTTAAGCTGCTTAGAGCCTCACTAAGTTGCTGATGCTGGTTTTGAATGTACGATCCTCCTGCCTCAGCCTCCTGAGCCACTGGGATTATAGGTGTGTGCCATCATGCCCAGCAATATTTTTTTAATTGCATATATTGCTCCATTTTTCACAGCAATAAATGAGATGACTTATTTGTTACAAAACAAAGGTATGAGTTGGATTTAGCTCTCTTCTGAAGTCAAATACATGACAGATCAACATAGGAAAAAAGGGCTGGGGTTGTGGCTCAATGGTGGAGTGCTCACCTGGCATGTGCAAGAATTCTGGGTTTGATCCTCAGTACCACATAAAAATAAATAAATAAGATAAAGGTATTGTGTTCAACTACAACTAAAAATATTTTTTAAAAAATAGGAAAAAATCTACCACATTTAAATTATTTATCATGTCATCAAAAAGAACATAAACCTATTTTGGATAATAAAATGATACTTTACTTGAGACTTGGTGCTTCTTGGCAGAACCAGACCAGTGACTTATTTTTCTTGTGTCAGCTCCAGAACAAGCATGCTTTTTCTTGGGTTCAGATTGCCCCTGAAATCCTAAAACAGTCTGGAACCAAGCCAGGTATTTGGTATTTTCAATACTGTGGTGGGAGAAGTCAAGGTATCTGTCTGCCTGGCTCAGACATTGCCAAAAGGCCTAGGTGCTATGCTGGACAGTATGCCAAAGAATAGGCCAAAGAAGGCTCTGTCCTTCAGAAACTGGTATCTTACACAATGATGTCTATTCTCTGAGTTTTGAACTTTGAAATCAAACCAATAGTGAACTGTAGTATTACTGAGAAGGGATTAAATTAATTAATGCATGTAAGTCAATTTAGCAGTGCTTAATAATCAGCACATAAATTAATAGCCTTTATTATTGTTAATGCTGTTTTATTACCTATTCACAATGTTTGGAAAACAGCAGGGAAAATTTTGTCTATGAATTCTAGATTAACACATCTACCAGATTCTTTGACACAGTCTGTAGTCTGGTAACACATTGATAATTGGGAATACTTGCACATTGCTACAGATCAACCTTTTATAATAGGTAGTTCTAAGTGCAGGGTAGGACCAATATATCTGAGGCAATGGCTACTACTTTTCCTTCTAGAGTGGACCAGATCAAGTGAGAATTATCCTGTGCTATGTTGCTAGACACAAACAGTATTGGAACTGCTCAGAACTGGACGTCATGCAAGCTATTTTCAAAAAGTAAATGCAAAGATAAGACTCCAGGGAATTCCTGAAATAGCCATTGTCCAGTTTGGCAGTTGTACTCTTTGGGGATCTTTTATAGGCATCAGACCCTAGCCACATATGGTCTATTAGAGTGAAAATAAGTTTGGGCCAATAGAAAGACGTGACTGTTCAATTCTATGTTGTTAGCACATTGGCATTTTTTTAAAGCATGCCAAATACAACTTGCATATACAAGTGTAGGTCACATAATCTTCTTAGGCTTCAGTACTGAGCTCTGTAACATAAGTATAATAATACCTACTTATTAGGATTCTTGAGTGTTAGACCTAGAATTCAAAATCAGCTCTGTCTGACTCAAAAGTCTATATACTTCTCTTCCTTGGAGTAAGCTCTGTTGCATTGCCAAAGCAGATGGGAGTAGCAGAAAATGATATAAAGTATTCAATGGTTACAGAACACATTTTGGGTTCTGTTTTTGCCACCTTTTCTAGCCTCTCCCAACAAGATCATACTTTTTCTCTGTCAGCATTGGGTCCAAGTTGAACACAGTGATCCAGGTTTGCTTTCAGTAGTTACTATAAATATTAAAATTAGATCAAAGAATGTTTCTCAAAGACAGATATAGGTGTGGAGTAGGGGTGAATATTTCTCAAAGACAGATATAGGTGTGAAGAAAGATGATGGTGGAAAACAAAGGAGCATAGTAAATTGAATGCTGGACTTAACGGGAACTATGAGATTGCCTCTTCAGCACTAGAAGGGTTGTTGCTAACAGAGAGTGTGTAATGCTTACTAGCATTTGACAAGTAATAACCATACACTGTGAATGGTAGTATTGATGGTTCTTGACTCAACAATAAAACCTTTAATCTTTAACTTAATATGGACTGGAGATCAAAATGTTGATGTAAAACAATATGTTGTAAAAATAGCAAGTGACATTTGATTATATTAAAGTTATTGAAGAATATCAGATTTGCAAATGTGATCCATACTTCTGCCTGTCACCTCAGTGTCCATTCCTTTTCTCCCTTTTATAAATTTCCCTCCTCATGCAAAGGTTAGTTGTCTCTCAGATCAGACAGAGGAGCCACTATTATTTCAACTATAGATCCAGCCCCATCTGATCCAGTTGCAAAACATGTTTACAGATAATATTAAAAAAATTGGTGGTTTTGTTAATTAGAAGCTTCAGTAGGTATTACATCAGCATTCAGCAATAATAATATTATTACATCCTGCAAGTGCACAAATACTGTGGTCAGGTCAAACTATATATGTTGAGAATACATATATAATATAAAACTTAATCGCACCATTCTTCCAGTTAATAATTTAAGATAATATTTATATTTGATTCTCCTGTTAAACACAGTTAAGTGATCCAAGCCAATAAATTCATGTTTCTTAATATGACTTAAAACTTTATCCATTTCTGTTCTTATTTCCTATACCCTTTTCCTTATGCTTTAATCTCTAGCAGAATCAAATTACTTACATTTTCCTCCATATACCATCATCATTAGTAGTAGTGAAGCACTCATCTGTGATGTTCCTACTCTTTGTCAGATTCAAAGAGATTTAAATAAATTACCATGGAGTGGGGATAGTAGGGGATAGGAAAGGTAGCAGAATACAACAATTACTAATAGGGCATTATGTAAAATTGTGGATGTGTAACCGACGAGATTCTGCAATCTGCATTTGGGGTAAAATTGGGAGTTCATAACCCTCTTCAATCTCTTGTATGAAATACGATATGTCAAGAGCTTTGTAATGTTGTGAACAACCAATAAAAAAAATAAAAATAAAATAAAATTTTTTTAATTTGAAAAATAAATAAATAAATAAATTACCACGACCTCATTTAATTCTCAAAAGAAGCTATGAAGAAATATGTGTTGCTGTCCCCATGCTACTAAGCCAGGATTGAGGTTTTGAGAGTTTTTATACACTGAGCAAGGTTTCACAGCTAGTAAAATGTAGAATCATAACTCAAATTCAGCTCTGTCTAGATTCAGAGCTTTTTTAAAATTTATCACTAGGGATCTTAATTGTAAGCAACAGAAATCAGTGACTGTTGATTTAATCAGAAAGTGAGTTTATTAATAAGATATTGAGAAGTTCCCCCAGAATCTCCAGGGGAACCAAATCAGGCCATGGAGCTAAAGTAATAACTAATTGCATCCATGAATGTGCAACTGACACCATGGAGCATAGGTTCTGTAGTTTGCTCCATTGACCCTGCTAACCCTGTGTACTGGATGCACTAGCAGGTACTACATCTAATTGTCATACTGCACCCATTTCCTCCTTAGCAACTAGAGAAAGGGCCTTATGCTCATTTCTTGAATCATTAGTTTTTAATTGCATGCATCTGATTTTAGAGCCCCAGTCACTTGCTCATGCCCTGGCTGCAGGGTAAGCTAGGAAAATAAGAATCCAAAATTATGAATCTCTGTGGTGGGAAATCAAGGCTAAATAGGAAGGGATTCTGAGATAGTAGGAAATTATAATATGATACTAAGCTGCCAAAAGAATGACAGATGCCTGTCACACCCCTTTTCTTGGCCACCTGACAAACTTATTTGTCCTCGAAAAACATTATCCCTGTAGCCTCATAGTACTGTTGTACCCAATACATTCTAATATTATTAACACTTTTAATTCTTGCCTTTTAAAGACCTTTTGTTTTAGGTATTACTTGTTTATGTAATTGACTCATCTGTATTCATGTTTTCAAATAGCTTATAGTCTGTGTTGTATTGTTGTTTGCACTCTTTTCACACCATCTAAGATAGTGTTCAGCATGTGATAAATACTCAATAAATGGTTGAATTGCACTAAAACATAAATCTTTTTTTCCTTTCACCACTAGAATGAAAGTTCCATAAAGGAAGGGATATTTGTCTTTGTCAGTCTCTCTGTCTCTCTCTCTCCCTCTCTTCCTCCCTCTCACTGTGTGTTTAGCAGCTAGATTAATTCTTAGTATGTGATAGGTCCTCAGTGACTATTTATTGAAGAGAATACTCCTAAATAGTAAATTATTTACCTCTAGAAATGATACTGTCAGATCTTTGAATGAGAATGACAATTTTGAAGTATCATATCATATTTTTCACTTAGATCACAGACAGTAAGAGGATAGAAACTGCCATATTTGTCTTTGGCTAACTCTTCCTTCTATTCAGAAGCATAACCAGAAAAGTGCAATTTGGAATTTTTTCCCAGATCTACCACCATAGTCAATAGCAACAAAAATGGCCTGAAGTAGAATATCTGTTCAACATGAACCTTTTTTGGTTCTCTCTCTCTCTCTCTTTTTAAAAAGAGTTTAACCTTTATTTATTTTTTTATTTATTATTTTTTATGTGGTGCTGAGGATTGAATCAAGGGCCTCACCTGTGCTAGGCAAGTGTTCTACCATTGAGCCATAACCCCAGCCCTTTTGTTCTCTTTTTAAAAACTAGCTTTGTCCTGAGATTGTATCTCTTCTGGGAAGAAAAAAAAAGGCTATTGGGCAAACTATCTTGTATGTATATTTTGAAAAGTGTAATAACCCAGGACAGTAGCATCTCTCTTTGAAGAAGTGGAGGCCCCTAATGGTAACATGATTTGTATAAGGGCAGTGGACTGGTAGAGAGATACTGTAGACCAGAGTTTTATAACTTTAGAGGTTAGTGTTTTGGTATGAACAAAAGCAGAATTAAACCAAGCTGAAAGAAAGCTTTTGTTCAAGCCAAACTTAAGAATTATTGTCATTAATGATAGCTGTCATTTCTGGAGCAAGACTTCCTAGATTTGAATTCTTTTCTTTACCACTTACTGTGTGACCTTGGGTCATGTCTTAGTGTCCTCCTTTGTAAAATGGATATAATTATGATGACTACCTCACAGAGTTATTGTAAGGATTAAATAATAGCATGTGTAAAAGCATTCAGAATTGTTGGCATAAGTTGGCTTTCTAAATGTTAGCTGTTTTTTTAAATTTCTTTAGTTGTAGTTTGACACAATACCTTTATTTTATTTATTTATTTTTATATGGTGCTGAGGATCAAACCCAGTGCCTTGCATGTGCTAGGCAAGTGCTCTACCACTGAGCCACTACCCCAGTCCCTCAATGTTAGATGTTCTTTTTGTGATTATATTTTGAATACCTATTTACCCTTATTACTCCCATCCTTTTAATTCTTTACTACATCTAATTCTTTGAATTCTGATGATAGAAAGTGTTATACCATCTTACCAGTAGAGAACCTGAGTCTAAGAGGAGACATTGTTTGCCCTATAAGTCATCTAGCTGGGAAGGGCCAGTTAGCTGGGATTCAAACTTAGATATATTTTATTTTTTGAGGTACTTTCTAGCATGTTATAAATAGATTGAATTTAATGCTATTTTATTGTTCTAGCTCCTCTTGTTATTTTAAATGCCTATTTTCCTCCTTTGCTTCTCTTTTCTGTTTTTCTTTAGACCTGTTTACTATCTTCTCCAGTTTCCTCTTGATTCTTTGAACTTGTAATAGAGAGTGTGCACTTTACCTGAAAGAACAAAGCATATCCTCACATGCTACTTTGTCCATTTTAATTTTGCTTTCATTTTTATTTGTTGTTAACTGGTCTGTACAGTAGATTGTTTCCAGAGGAGAAGACTAGAGTATCTGTTACGAGTCAGATGAGTAAACTTATACAAATAGTATGCATTCAAACACTAAGGGCCATTTTAGCTGTTATGAAAGATGAAACACAAGTTGGTCATAAATAGACAATAGCAAATAATAGTATTGAGTTGCTATTGTCTGTATTGTCAACTTTTGTGTATTAATCGTTTTTATCTTATATATAATACTTTTGAAAAATTCCTAGACTTGTTTTTCTTTCCTGTTAACAACAGGCCTTTTAAGAGTTTATTAAAAAGTTAGCATTTCTCTTTGCATGCCATTTAGTTTCTAATCTCATGTAATAGAGTATTCATTTAGAAATACACATTTAAAATCAGTGATTAAGTTTCTTCAAGAACTAAAACCACAAATGTCAGGATGCTATTACTTTCTATTTCTCTGTTGCTTGACCAATCTGCAATGGTATCTTCCTCTTTCCTTTCTTCTTCTTCCTTTTTTTCTTAACCAGACAAAATTTTAGATCCTCTTTTCTCCTGATTTATTTAATTTTCCTCATGCTCAAATTCGTTTTCAGTTATGCTTCCATAAGATGGTTCAACTTGACTTTGCATTTTTAAAAATTTTAATTTAATTTTTTATTTTAGGGCCGGGGTTGTGGCTCAGTAGTAGAGCGCTCGCCTAGCATATGTGAGGCCCTGGGTTCGATCCTCAGCACCACATAAAAATAAATAAAGGTATTGTGCCCAAGTACAATATATTTTAAAAAATTATTTTATGTTTTTATGGTGCAGGGGATCAAATGCAAGGCCTCATGCATGCTAGGCAAATTCTCTACCACTGAGCTGTGCCCCAGCCCTGCATTCATTTTTATTTACATAATAGGGAAAAAGCTTTGCTTTTGCTAATAAGTTTGCACTTAGCTTTCCCAGTGATCTTACAAACAAAATAAGGTGGTCTTTGTTAATCAACCACTGTATACCTACTGTCACCTAGACAATTAAGATAGAATTTCTGTTCTAGAGAACACAGTAGAAGGTACAAAAAATTAGACTACAGAATGGGAAGGTCCATCATAGTGGTGTGTACAGGACACTAAAAGGAGCAAAGAAGGAACTCCTCACCCAGACATTTAAGGGTAGGCTTTCTGAAGGAAGTTTTCTCTGATCTGAGTTTTGAGAACAAATAGGTGGTGGTAGAGGAGGACACTGTAGGAAAAGGGAACAGCATGTGAGAAAGTGCAAAAGGTAGAAGAGCACATGTATGGCTCATTTAAAGAGCTAAAGTTCTGAGTAGGTTGATAAGAGAGGAGAGGAACTGAAACCATGAGACTGGGAATTGTGAGATTTGAGGCTGGAATAGTTGGCAATGTCAAATCATGAAGTGCTTTCCATATCATACACAGAAATTTATTCCAAAAGCCATGAAGAAGTATAATACAAGCCAGGAAGTGACATGGTAAGATTTGTGTTTTGCAAAGGTAAGTCTGAAAACTGGTGTACTTGTAGAAGTATAATTGGTCCCCAGGAAAGATAATTAGAGATCACTGACTGTCTCTTTAAATCTTTTCTAGCATTAATTTGGATTAAAGGGTTTAAATGGTAGATGGCGTAATAATAGAGGGGGATATGAATTAGTTTTCTATCCTCTCTTATTAAGTAAACATTTGAAGCCTATTTTGCTTGTTGTTGTCTTAGAAGACTAAAATTAGAGACTTGACAAAACTTGCAATTGGTGCTGGACCTCTTAATGGATCTGGTGTTATGTTGAACAAACGCAAGCACCTGTGTGCCAGGAGCTGAGGAGAGTATGGTGGACCTATGCATTCTCAGTCTGGGAGACACTCATGCACAAATACAGTGGCCTAGGATAGTATGTATCAGTTTCTCTAACATTTTCACTTCCCAGCCACTTACCCCAACCTATGGATGCAGGAATTGAGGATGAAAGTTATTTAACTTAGTCAATGTCATGTAATAATGAATGGAACATAGCTACAATTTAATATTCAATCCATCAACCTAATTTAAATTTTCCCCACTTCCCCATACCACACCAGAATATTACACTGCTGCCCATGACAAGGCAGTACATATATACTTTTGAGCCTGAAATAGTTTTATTTTCTTAATTCTTTCCAAAACTGCCCAAAACAGTTTTGTGGTTAAAGGTACAGGCTCTGAAGTCACATTGACCAGATTCTAATGCCAGCTTTATCACTTACCTCTCTGTTAACCCAGTTCCTGGAGCACTGATTACTATATGAGACTATGTTGGTAAAGCACTTAAAACAGTGAGAATACAGGAAAAGAATTCAATAAATACTAGTTTTTGAAATCATCCCTGAAATAGCAGCTCATCTACTTTCTAAACATTGAGGAAATTTTGGTAAAATGCACTTAATCTATCCTACCTTATTCAAATTAATCTTGGTGAAGATCTCTTGCCATGTGTGCACATTTGAAGTCTGATTTCTTGTTGAGGGGTTCAGTGTCATTGCTATCATAAATAAAAACCCAAGGAAATATGCATTTAAAGACAATTAAAACTTTTTCTTGTTTTTGGCTATGCAGTGGTTGATTTCTGGGCCTTGTACATGCTAGGAAAGTACTCTACGTGAGCTACATCCTAGCCCTTTTTAAAAATTTATTTTGAGACAAGATCTGGCTAAGTTGCTGAGGCTGATTTCTGAAACTTGTGATCCTCCCATCTTAGCCTTCTGAATAGTTGGTATTACAGTGGTGTGCCACCATGCCCATTTTACAAACTTTTTGTTTTGGAAAGTTTTGAGCATACATAAATATTAATATAACAGAGCAAACCAATCACCTTTCTCCTATCTATTATCCAACTGGACCTCTCATGGACAATCCTGGCTTATCCATACTCTTGGACCTCTCATGGACAATCTTGCCTTAATCTATACTCTTATCTATTTACTTTGCTAAAGCTAAATCTAGATGCTTTATTAATTATGTTTTGGGAGAAGTAATGAAAAATGGTGGGTTTTGTTGTTGTTGTTTGTTTTGTTTGTTGTTGTTTCTGACATTGCTAAATTCGTAGTATGGCCCAGATGGGGATGAAAACTGAGGATGAATTGTTATTATAGAATAGGGCACAGATTATTATATAGTTTTTACATGTGAAAAAACTGTGACTCAAAGAAATGATTTGTCAATGGTCATATAATCTGCAAACCACTTGTGAAGAGACTTTTCATTGAACTATGTTTATTTTATAAATATTTATCAAATGCAAGAAACTTAACTATTTGTATTTCTTTTTTTAATGTTTATGGTCCACATTATTTTTATTCTTTGATCACCCAATTCCTTCTATCTTTTGTTATGAATTTAAAGTATGTTCTTCTTCCTCCACTACCTTAAATTTTAGCTAGTAGAGTGACTTTAGGACTAATACAGAGGAAATTTTGGTCTCCAGCAGAGGTCAGTTGCAACTATGAAAACAACTCAGGCAAATGGTCTATTGATGGGGGAACTTTTCATTATAAAAAGTTCTTTTCAGATTCCAGGATATTGGTTGCTTGGTCACTGAAGAGTCTGTACTACCATTCACTAGCACCCTGGGTGTCTGAACAGACCTGGTTAGGAATGTACTGTTCATTTTGAATAAGAAAAAAGGATAGAGAAGCTGCCTCAAACATTGTATCACCCAAGCCAAACATCTGATATTTGGTTGCTACAAAACATTAGTCTTTCAAAGTATATCCTAAAATACAAATCTTTTTTTTTTTTAAGAAATTGTTTTAGTTCCCTTTTTTTTTTTTTTTGAGAGAGAGAGAGAGAGAGAGAGAGAGAGTTTTAATATTTATTTTTTAGGTTTTCGGCGGACACAATATTTGTTTGTATGTGGTGCTGAGGATCTAACCCGGGCCACACACATGCCAGGAGAGCGCGCTACCGCTTGAGCCACATCTGCAGCCCCAAATCGTTTTCATTTTGAGTGATTTAATCTTTGATTGTAGCCCCCCCCCATATATATATATATATATATATATATATATATATATATATATATATATATATATATATATAGTGACTCTTGAGGTAACTGATGAAAGTTTATTGCTTTCCTGACTCTGTGGGTGAGTAAAATTGTTCTAGTGTATCAGGTCTGGATTTACCAACAAAATACCCCACCCAGTATGTCTACCTTCTTTATACAATTTCTTCAATTTTCAAACCCCTGAACCTCATAATTTCCCCAAAGTTTTGTATACTGTTCACTTAACAATTAGCAGAAATGATGGTGCTGATGAAGTATGACTTTTATATTAGTTCACTTATATATCTGGAATGTTCATCTCCCCTAGGTTTTCCAACTGAGGGAGCCCAGCATGAACTCCTACTTTGGAAAATATCTGAGTGGGCAGACCCGTTTGCCACATTACCCTCATTGTCTGTCTTTGTTTATTCAGCTGAAAAGCAGTACTTGCCTCTTACACAGCCGGGCATGAATCTTAAGATCTTAGAAGCTGTTAAAATGGGTAGAAAAATTGTTTTGGAAAGAGAAAAGATGAAAATTGTTTTCAGATATTCACACAATCAAGGAAAGGTGCTATCTTAGGAAGGGCATAATGACTTTAGGTGATTATGCACAATCCTGATAACATTTTATGGGTCTGTTTTATTAGGGTCTTTGATTTTATGCAATTTCCTACCTTCTGGGTAGGAAATTTATTGGCACATTTGATTTTTTTAAAACTACAGTGTAGAAAAAAACTGTTTTTAGGACATGAGAATACCATCCTGTGCAGGTAATGATGAATTTCCTGTGGCCATAATAGCATGCACATATTCTTGGCATTTATTTCTCTGGCTGTCTTCATCTATCAACTGGATTATTTTAGCTGTCTGCTAAAATGTCTCTTTGCCTTATTCTTTCTCAGTCTGTTTTCATACTGCCCCCAGAGTTATGTTTCTAAAATGTAGAACTGATCATATCATTCTCTCTTGTATAAAATTCTTCCATGGCTACTCATTTGCTCTTAGGAAAGTTCTCATGTGTTATCACTCCTGCCTCCTGATTTATGCTTGAGCCACAGTGAACTTTTCCCAGTTCTCTAGGGTACTATGCTCTGTCTCCATATTATTACACATGCTGTTCCCTTGCCTTTGGGATATTTCCCCCCTGTACTCTTAGCTTGGTTATACCTCCTCATTCTTTTATTTATTTATTTATTTTTAGTTGTAGTTGGACACAATACCTTTATTTATTTTCATGTGGTGCTGAGGATCGAACCCAAGGCCCTGCACATGCTAGGCAAGTACTCTACTGCTGAGCCACAAACCCAGCCCCTTCCCTCATTCTTTATGTCCCAAGTTATATGTTCCTTCCTCTGAAAAATCTAGATTATGTATTTCTTCATGTGCAAACACATGTACTATATTTTCCTTTAACACTGTGAGCATATTTTCTGTTTAGTATCATACTATATCACTGCTTTGTTCTTATTTCTCTATAAGTTGTATGAAGGCATGAACCATGTCTGTCTTCCTTATTTGTTGTATCTGTAGTATTTCTGGTACAATACAGATTTGTCAAATGATTGAATTAATAATCAGATGCTTTGCCAAGACTCACTTCTCTTGCAACCTTTTTGAAGTATTAAGGTGCTCTGTTTTCATGTTCTTGATCTTATTCTCCCTCTCTTCTTCTGTTCACGTTCATTCATTTAATTATCTAACAGAATGTTGCTTACTGCATGCCTCCTTTGTATGTACTATGTAAAATGGCATTGTACATACTCCCACAACACGCATATAGTCCTTTCCACTGGCTCATCTCCCTTTCCTGTTTGCTTTCCTACCTTAGTATTTAACAATCTTCTAACACACTAGATGAGCCATATTAGAGCTGAAACGGAAGGGGAACTGTGTGCCAGGCCCCATACTGCATTGTTCATTTATTTTCCACATTTGTACAGGTCAGAAAACTGAGGCTTACAGTTAAATATTAGAACCATTGTTTGGATTCTAGTCTGCCTGGCTGCAAAGTTTATTAGGGAAATTAGTGTATTACTTATAACTTTCAATTATCTATAAAAAGAAAGTAGTGGTAGAGCACATAATCAGATCCTTAAGTTCCAGCACTTAAGATTCCCTAGCTAGCTTCTTTGGTAAGTTAAGAAATACATACATACTTACTGTATAATGATAGTCCCTCCCTTAAAACTGTGATTTAAAAAATACAAATTTTAACCTTTTGGAGCGGGGGATACATGGGATAGAACTCTGAGACACTCAACCACTGAGCCATATCCCCAGGTCTCTTTTGTATTTTATATAGAGACAGGGTCTCACTGAGTTCCTTAGCACCTCGCCATTGCTGAGGCTGGCTTTGAACTTGCCATCCTCCTGCCTCAGCCTCCCAAGCCACTGGGATTACAGGTGTGCACCACTGCACCCAGCCAATATTTACCATTTTTAAATGTACAATTCAGTAGTGTGAAACAGATCTCTAGAACTTTTACATCCCGCAAATTTGAAACTTTACACCCGTGAAATGACCCCTTCTCCCCCTCCTCTAGACTCTTGGTAACCACCATTCTAATTTCTGTTTCTATGAATCTGACTATTCTTGATAACTCATGTAAGTAGAATCATATACTGTCTTTTTTCACTGAATATAATGACCTCAAGTTTCATCCATGTTGGAGCATGGGACAAGACTTCCTTTGCTTCTATTTTTATCCTGGCATTGAGAATTGAACCCAGGGACACTCTACCACTGAGAATTATTCCCAACCCTTTTTATTGGGAATGAGGCTGTCCTCAAACTTGAAATCCTCTTGCGTTAGCTTCCCGAGTAGCTGGGATTATAGGTTTGTGCCACTGCACCTGACTGATTTCCTTCTTTTCTAAGGCTGAATAAATATTCTTGTGTTTGTGTGTGTGTGTGTGTGAGAGAGAGAGAGAGAGAGAGAGAGAGAGAAAGAGAGAGAGAGAGATTCATTTTTAAAATCCATTCATTCATCAATGGATATTTGGATTGCTCTACCCTTTGGATTATCTTGAGTAGTGCTGCTATGAACATGGTTGTGCAAATATCTTTTTGAGACTCTGTTCTCAGTTCTTTTGGATAAATACCTAGAAGTGGAATTATTGGATCATATGGTAGTTCTTTTAATTTTTTGAGGAACTATCATACTATCTTCTATGGTATTGCACCATTTTACAATGCCACCAAGACTGTGGTAATACAGAAAGTAGTGAATGGTATATATGAAATCAGAAGCAAAGAAGAAAGAATAGGCAAATGCTAATAGGCAAACTTCACTTAGTCTGTTTCCTTTAGGTATTTTAGCTAATACCACCTACTTTATCAGGGTTCTTACTTCAGGAGTGGAATGTCCCTCAAAGACTCATGTGTTGAAGACTTGGTTCCCAATGCAACTGAGGTGGAGCTTTTAGGAAAGGATTTAGATCAGGTGCACTCTAGCCTCATAAATTGATTAATCCATTGATAGATTCATAATTCGCATGACCATTGGGAGATGGTAGAAATTATGGGAGGTAGGATGTGGTTGAAGGGAATAGATCCTTGGGGACATGCCCTTGGGGACTATATCTTATCTCTGGCCCCTTTCTTTCTCTCTTTCTCTTTCCTAGCCACACCTTTGTGCTTCCAAATTCTCATTAAAAAATAAAAAAAAAAAAGCAAAAGAAGTCTTCTACTCTTTATCTTAGTATTGTTACTTCTGACTATCTCAGTTTTCTTTTGAGGATCCCATAAGCGTGTAAGTATATAAGAGTGGACTGGGTTCCACTAATGTGTGGAAGAGTAGGAGTGAGCAGTGCACTTAGAAGACAGGTTTATTCTTTTTGCATGTGAAGTGTTACCCAAATGCTTAGTCATGATGATAAAGTGCCGCAGTCTGGCTGGGCACAAATCACGAGCCACTGAAGCAGGAACAAATTTTATTTTTTCTACTGCAAGAAAAAACCTCACACACACTCCTGGGGAATCCTCCCGAAAAGCCACGAGGCTCCTCCAGGAACCCCCAGCCGGAAATATCTCCCCGGGAAAACCTTCCTCCTGCACTTCGCCAACCAATGGGAACTCCCGGGGAATCCCCGTGAGAACTAAAAATAGCGCGAGAACTCAAAATTAGCGCTAGAACTCAAAAGTAGCGGCAGAGGCGGATATTAACGCCTTGCCTGTCAATCAATACTGTTGGCAAAATGCCAGGGGCCATACAGACTCGGCTGTGGCTCTCAGCATCTCCCCCCTTCTGTTTAAATAAACAACAAGTAATGTGGCTTAGGGACCGTGCCTGTTAGGTAGTCCAATTCAACATATGGTCCTTACCCGTCATCGGATGAACTGACCTCTAGGCATCAGCCTCCTGTCTTAGGTTGGTACCACTGCAATCGGATCATACCCGTCACTGACTACCGGTCCAGCATACAGCCATACTTGTGGATAGGCCTTTGCACCAGTGGGGGGGGGTGAGGTTCTTTGCCTCACCTTTGTTGGCCCCCAAACTTGTCCTTGGTGCCAATGGGGGGGTGAGGTTCTTTGCCTCACCTCTGTTGGCCCCCAAATTTTAGACCATCACTAGTAGAAGGGAGGAGGATGAAAAATGCCATGACACCAAGCCAATTGAGGGCTCCTTTGAAAAATTGTACCACCGGTGACACCATCAGCAAAGATGTCAGCATTACCACAATTCGCTGCACCAACAGATAGTTCACAATGCATACAAGTGATACATAGTCCAGGCAAGTTCTGCAAGCAGTTCAAAGTAGAGGAATCTGTCAATATGTCCATTTCTTCCCAAAGTAAATCTACTCCTTGATTGAGCATTACTTGTTGAGTTATTATTCACTGATGCATCAGTTTATACAGTTTGTTGATAGCTACCGAAGAAGCTGTAGTTTGGTTTTATCTTTGTCTTCACCGGCACTGGGATGAAGATAGGAATTCTGGCAATGATGCTAGGAAAAAAATTATGTAACATTCCAACAGGCATTAAGAAAATAATTTTTTGAACAATTTACATTATCCTGAACAGAATTATTAAATATAATGAGAAGGAAAGGTGAAAGCAAACAAACAGATCTGTTAACCTCCTTATTTGTTCACATATTAAAACAATTTTCAACAGCTGTTTACCCAATCTAAATTAAACCATTAAAATCACGTGAATAAAAAAAAAATTCGGATCCATTTATTCATGAGCGCTCCTCATATAAGATATATGGACATACACACATACAGACATACAACACAAAACAGAAGTGTGCGCACATAACATACAACATATAAGACAATAATAAAGGCCTTGTAGCTTTACCTAGGTAAAATCTCCATTGCAATGTTTAAAAACTCCACAGTCAAAAAATAAAACACAGTCAAAAAACAAAACTGATCAGAAAAACATTAACCTAGGTTTGTATGAGCTCAAAAAATAAAATAGAACTTTATGATGTGGGAAAAATGCAATAATAAAATAGATATTGAAAAAAGGCACCGTGGTTAATCACTGTCGCAGATGTAAGAATAGCCAAGCTGGAGCTCTGGATATCAGCTGTTATGGATTTCAGTCAAATCATCTTCTTTTTCTGTAGAAATTGTTTTGGTTAACCTCTCTGGAATCCAAATCGGCTGCTGTTCTCCCTGTGGGAACACACAAACGGAACCCCTACTCCAGACAATAACTGGGTCGGGACCTTTCCATTGTCCTGTTAGAATATCTTTCCAAAGTACCTTAGGCTTATGTACATTTTTCGGATACATATGTCTTTCCGCAGCACTAAGTCCTGATGAATCCAAATTTAGAAAGTTTAGAGTAAAAAGGGTTATTTTAAGTTTATCTTTGGGGGATATATACCCCTTTCCAATTCCCTCTTTTTGCTTTAATAAGTACGTTTTAATAGTTTGATGAGCAAAGCAATCTTTTTTTCCGCCAAGAAGGTATCTCGACCACCTTCAATTTAACCTTTTAAAGCCTTTCATTTATCATGTATACTGTACTTTTAAATGTACTTTTTCACCACCTACAGCTTTACTCTTTTAAATGAGGCTTATATTCTGTTTAAATCGCTAAATGTTAGTTTACATGGCTGCCCTTCAACCAAAGGCTCTTTTTTTTACTCCATTAAGAAGCTTTGTCTCAATCTGCCATGTACAAATACCTTTTTTCTTCTTTCTTCCTTTCTTAAGCTTTTAAAGTAAGTCTAGTTTCCTCAAAATCTTTTTAAATGGCATTTTACAACTTTTTACTTTACCACACAGAGATTATCTCATCTAGAAACATTTCTTTTTCCTTTAACCTTTTATATTAAAATATATTTCCACATCTTGAATCTTTTTATCTCTTTTTTAACCATTAACCCTTTTTATAAATTCACATTCTAAAACAACCCTTATAAAATTTCTGATTTAGACAAATTACTCCACTTTAATAAGATGAAATATTTTCATGTTTTCTAAGGTACTATTATACTGTAATTGAAACCCGACTGAAACTTCTTATACTCTCTGTATATAAATTACACATGATAGAATCTTAACTCTTAGTATTGTTTTAGCAAAGACACAGACCAAAGCAATATTAAACCTTTTTTTTTCCCATTTACCAATTTATGAAAACACACATAATGTTTAAATATATTACCTTATGGAACTTAATAAGTAAAGAGTACTTGATTTTATATTTAGTGGTTGATATTTTAACACTTTAGCTTGGTAATTAATCAGATGTCTGTAAAAACCAAGATCTTAGACAAATGTAGTAAACAGAACTAGCCATCTCTTTCTTGTTGAAGAAAAATCCTTCTACAGGATACCATGATGGTCCCATTGATAGACTTAATAACTCGTCTGTAAAAAGCCATGGGCTACATTTTTGTATTGTATCAACATATGCCCTAGCTGTTCTTGGTCTTACTGGGGTGCCTCCTTTCTCTAACAATTTGTCTTCCTCAGAGGCGAACAAATTCAAACCTTGAGTCAACCATTTTCCCCAGTTTGCCTGAGAAAGTTCTAGGAACAGGCAACTTGAAATAAAAACAAAATAAATCACAACAAGAACACATTGTTTTTTGAAATGGTCACCCATTTTTTTTGCTCTCCTTCAGGAGCGAGCAAATTCACTTACCCCCAAGCTTCAGACATCCCACTTACGGACCACCAAATGCCGCAGTCTGGCTGGGCACAAATCACGAGCCATTGAAGCAGGAACAAATTTTATTTTTTCTACTGCAAGAAAAAACCTCACACACACTCCTGGGGAATCCTCCCGAAAAGCCACGAGGCTCCTCCAGGAACCCCCAGCCGGAAATATCTCCCCGGGAAAACCTTCCTCCTGCACTTCACCAACCAATGGGAACTCCCGGGGAATCCCCGTGAGAACTAAAAATAGCGCGAGAACTCAAAATTAGCGCTAGAACTCAAAAGTAGCGGCAGAGGCGGATATTAACGCCTTGCCTGTCAATCAATACTGTTGGCAAAATGCCAGGGGCCATACAGACTCGGCTGTGGCTCTCAGCAATAAAGCAAAGTACTTCATGGCTTGCAGTGTGGAACAGTGTTTATACCAAGTAAGTATTTGGTAGTAGTGAAGGGTGGCAGGAGTGAGAAGAATTGTTCAACAAGTTTTGAAGATTAAGAGGATTAGATAGGGAACACAAAGTAAGATAGCCCCCTTCCAGTTCCAAATGCAAAATGTAGTTCTATTTAAATGTTCTTTAGAAATACTCAAGGCCCAGCTATTTTCCTTCCTAGCCCTATAGACAACTATAAGCAGGTAGGTTTTCCACCTTGAGGTATTATTATTCATAAAACAAGCAAGCTGACTAAATTTTATTGTGTAACACACAGACAAATGCTACTTACCATGCCAAACCTGTCTGTATGTTTGAAGAAACAATCTTTACTAGTGACTGTCCAAACTCTTCCAAACTTCTCCTGTTAGATTGCTGCAGTAATTTACCAATAGATCTACTTCATATACTCTCCCTCCTCTAATTCTTCTTTTACTCTTCTCTTAAAAATAACATAATCCCAGCTGGACTCTTTATGAGAAAATTATTTAATTTCCCTTTGCTTCCATTTATTTATCTTCTCTATGATAAGGACTGTATCTGCCTTTTGAGTTCCTTATACATTTTTAATGTTAGTACATTTAAAGTGCCTAAAAACAGTGTCTGTCATGTAATAAATAATTAAGTAAATAAATAAACACAGCAATAAGTAGTAGTAGTGTTAGTTACTTTTTCATTATTATTGCTATTTTTTATTTTATTTGTTTTTATTTCTTAGTTCTAAACACATGATGAGATTGATTAATGCTTTTCCATTTCTCCCTTTAACTTATGACAAATTTTGGGGGCATATGAGAATCAGTTTTCAAGCTTGTAACAATACATATTCCTAAATAGCCCTCATTGGGTCCCAGGAATCAGTGTTTTACATTGCTCCCCAGGTTATTTTGAAGCTAGTGGTACTGGGATCCTCTGGGGAGAATCATCTCATGTAGGACCAAGTGAAAATTTCCTAGATTAGAATTCAGGGTCCCAATTTATCTTTCCAATATGTATTTTCTCCTTTTATTCCTCCTGATCAGTCTTTGCTGCTTCAATATTTAGCAGATTTTCTCTCTGAGTATGAGGAGTGTCCCTCACCATACACCCAATGTATTTTCCCAGGTTAGTATGTGGCAACAGAATTCTGATGGAAACAAATATTTATGAAGAACTAAAAGAAATTGTAAAGAAGAATAAACTCATTAGTGGAACACATTATGAAACTATAGTTATTAGAACTTCTTTTTTAGTATATTGATACAAGAATAGTCAAACCAATTTAATGTCAGAAATAAATATTTATGTATGAAAATATATTACTATATGATTGCCAGGTGTAGTGCATGCCTACAATCTCAGTGACTCTGGAGACTGAGGAAGGAGGATTGCAAGTTTGAAACCAGATTGAGCAATTTAGTGAGACACTGTATCATAATAAAAAGTAAAAGGGTTTTGGGTATAACTCAGTGGGTAGAATGTCCCTGGGTTCAATTCCTAGTACTGCAAAAATAAATAAATAATAAAAGGATCATATTTTGTTTAACCATTTACTGGCTAAATGACATTTGGGTTATTTCCAATTTATTGATTATGAATAATGTGGCTATAAACATTCAATTATACTTATTTGTAAGCTCAGGATTTTATTTCTCTTGGGTAGATGTCAATAGTGGAATTATTGGATCATATAGAAGGTATATATATATATATTTAACTTTATAAGATACTGACAAGTTATTTTCTAAGCATTCCCATCAACAACATATGAAAATTCTAGTTGTTCAGCATCCTTATCAGCATTTGGTATTGCTAATTTTTAAAAATTTAGCCATTGTCTTAGGTATATAGTAGTATGTCATTATGTTTCTTTTTAAATATTTATTTATTTATTTATTTTAGGTGGACACAATATCTTTATTTCATTTTTATGTGGTGCTGAGAATCGAAGCCAGTGCCTCATGCATGCTAGGCAAGCGCGCTACCACTTGAGCCACATCCCCAACCCTCATTATGGTTTTAGTTATATTTTCCCAATGAAAGATATTGAACATCTTTTCAAGTGATTGTTTGCCATATCTTTTTTTTTGTGTGTGTGTGAAGTATCTGTTCAGATATTTTCCCTATTTTAAAATTTTCAGTGTTGGGGCTTGAACCAAGGCTTCATACGTGGCTAGGCAAGCACTCTACCACAGAGCTATATCCCTAGCCCTAGCCCTTTAAAAATTTTAATGTGAGAAATATTCTCAGTAAGTTGCCCAGGATGATCTTGAACTTGGAATTCTCCTGCCTTAGCCTCATAGTTCCTGGCCGTTTCCAATTTATAATTGTACTTTCTTTTTTTTTTAATTGTTGAGTTTTTAGAACTCTATATATTCTTTTTTAAAGATATTTATTTCTTTTAGTTGTACACAATGCCTTTATTTTTATTTATTTATTTTTATGTGGTTCTGAGGATCAAACCCAGGGCCTTGCACACTCCAGGCAAGTGCTCTACTGCTGAGCCACAACCCCAGCCCTAGAACTTTATATATTCTTGATTCAAGTCCTCTGACAGAAATGCAATTTGCAGATATTTTCTCCTTTTCTGTGGCTCATGTTTTTATTTTATACTAGTCTTTTGAAGAACAATGTGTTTTAAGAAAGTCTACAAATTTTTCTTTTATGGATTTTATTTTTGGTGTTGTTGTTAAAGCTCTTGCTTAACCCAAGGATTTGCCTAACTCAGAGTTTCTCCTGTTTCTTCTAAGTGGCATAGTCTTACATTTTGCATTTACGGTTATAGTGCATTTTGATTTAGTTTTGGTATAAAGTAAGGTTAAGTCAAGTTTTAGTCTTCGTCCTGTGGACATCCAACTGTTCTGACACTATTGGAAAAGTAACATAAAACTAACCCTTCTTCACTGAGTTGTCTTTCTTTTTAATATATATTATTTTTAGTTGTAGGTGAACATAATACCTTTATTTTTTAATTTTTATGTGGTGCTGAGGATCGAACCCACTGCCCGATGCATGCTAGGCGAGTGCTTTGCCCATGAGCCACAACCCCAAACCCCATTGAGTTGTCTTTTTACTTTGTCAAAAATTAGTTGATGTTTGTGAGGGTCTGTTTCTGAACTCTATTCTGTTTCTTTGGCCATTAGTGTTTGTTCTTTCATCAGTAACATATTGTCTTGCTTACTACAGCTTTATAGTAAATCTTAAAATCAATTATTGTAAGTATTCCACTTTTCTTCTTTGGCTATTCAGTTTGCCTTACTTTTTCATTTTTATTTTAGAACCAGCTTGTGAATATAAGCAAAAAATCCTGGGATTTTGATTAGGATTCCTTGAATTTTAGATCTAATTATTTATGGTATACCTCTCCACTTATTTAAATCTTTTGATTTCTTTCTTCATTATTTTGTAGTTTTTAACATAAAGGTAATCTACATTATGTTAATTTATATCTAAACATTTCATATTTTGGGGGCTATTCTAAGTGACATTTAAAAATTGTATTCAAATTCATAATATGTAGAAGTACAATTGATTTTTTAAAATATTTTTTTAGTTGTAGATGGACACAACATTTTTATTTATTTATTTTCATATGGTGGTGAGGATCGAATCCAGTGCCTCATATGTACAAGGCAAGTGCTCTACCACTGAGCTACAACCCCAGCCCTACAATTGATTTTTTAATGTTAATTTTGTATTATGCAGCCTTTCTAAAGTTATTTATTAGTTCTAGGAATGATTTTTATAACCATCTATGTTTTCCAGGCTAGTCCCAAATTCTTGGGCTCAAGTGATTCTCCCAAGTAGCCAGGTATGTGCTACTGGATCTGGCTTAGGATCACTGATTTTAAGAAGAATTCTGTTTCTAGTCTTGATCTTTTGCTATTACAAGTGGTCCCTAATTTAATGACTTTTTTCAACTTTATGACAGTGTAAAAGCACTATGCATTCAGTTGAAACTGTACTTCACATTTTGAATTTTGATCTTTTCCTGGGTTAGCAGTAGGTGTTCTATTAGACCTGTGATTCAAGGCCAGTGACAGCAAAGGATAAACAGTAGATACTCTATAATGTACTATTTTGTTAAGCTATGATGTTTGGGAGTTTAGCTGTCTTAAATACATTTTTGACAAGATATGTTCTATTTCAGTGGTTTTCCAGGATATAACTCCATTGTAAGTCTAGGAGCATTGCACACATATTTATTCGGATATTGAGTTATTAAAGTTATAGTTGTTATTTTATTTATTTGTTTTTTTTTTTATTTGGTACTGGGTATTGAATACACAGGTGCTTTGCCATTGAGCTACATTGTTAGCCCTTTATATTTTTTATTTTGAGACAGGATCTCCCTAAGTTGTTTAGGGCCTTGCTAATTTGCTGAGGCCAACCTTGAACTTGCAATTTTTCTGCCTCAGCCTCCCAAGTCTCTGGGATTACAAGCATGTGCCACCATACCCAATTCTCCTTTACTTTAAAAAATATTATTTTGAGATAATCCTACTTATAAGAAAATTTTGAAAAATTAGTAAAGAATTCCTATATATTCTTTATTCTGTTCTTGATGTTAGCACATTATATAATTATCAAAATCATTGAGACTAGGAGTTAACACAGATAACAATACTACTTACTAATTTACAGATCTTATTTAAATTTTATCACTTTTTCCATCAATGTCTTTTATTTGGTTGTAGATCCAGCACAGAATCTCACATTGTATTTAGTTGATAACTTTCCTTAGACTTCTCTATCTAATCAGAATTAGTTCTATCTAGGATAATCTTTATCTTTTATGACCTTGACACTTTTGAACAGCACTGATCAATCATTTTTTTTTAATTTCCCTGAATTTGAGTTTGCCTGATGTTTTCCTCATGATTAATTAAGGTTATGCAGTTTTGATAAATATACCATAAAAGTGACATTGTAGTCTTCTTAGTGTATTATATCAGATGGAACATGTTGAAAATGTCTTATTACTAGTGATTTAATTTTAATCATTCTACTAATATAGTGTCTGCCAGTTTTCTCCACTAACAAGTTACTATTTTTTCTATGTTTTTTACAAAGCATCTGGTTAAGAGATACTTTGAGGCCATGAAAATATCCTATTTCTCAAATACTCTCACTCAGTAATTTTTTTACATTCTTTTCCTCAACAATTATTACTGTGGTGTTTGCCTAATGGTAATTTTCTACTTTCTTTTTCTTCTTCTTCTCTTCTTTTTTTTTTCCCTTTTTGGTTCTGGGGATTGAACCCAGAGCCACATGAATGCTAAACACGTTTTACCACTAAGCTGTGCTACCAGTCCCTATTATTTTGTTTTATTTTCAACTGGGAAAGCATATTTCAAAGTATTAACTTCACAGGGAATTTAAACCTAGGGCAAAGGAAGATACTGGTGCTTTGACACTTTCATGTTTTTAGTGTGAGCATTCTCTGTGTCATGGCCACCTGTTACAAACATTGGAGCCAATTTTCCCAAATGGAGAGACAGTGTAGAGGTTGACATGTCCCTGCCCTTCTTTGGTTGTTCTTTGAGGAGGCACTCAAGTACCTGTTGATTTCACTAAACCTTGGTTTTTCCTTTACTGCATTTACTGGTATTGTAAAAACAAGCTATATTCAAAGTCTTGCTTCTGCATCTGCCTGAGGTCCTATAATAAGTAGTGGAAGAGTTCCCAAACTGGTTAAGCTGTGCTGACTCAGTGGCCCATGGGCATCTCACACACACTTCTGAGCCTTTTGAAGATGCCATGTTTCATATCTTGCTCTGTTTTTATCATTTGTTCTACCTTTAAGTAATAGGAATTTTACTGTAAGGAAGTGCTGACTCTTGTCATTTATTTATGTATTCTGTTATTTATTTATATCAGTATGAACTTATGGGTATTTAGTTATTTTTAACTGTTTTCTTTGTTTGTATGTTCTGATGGTAAAGAAGCAAATGAATAAATAGACAAATGAATAAATTGAAAATAGTAAGTAAAGTGTAATAAAGATGTAGATAGAGATAATGGTGATGATTGTACAACAATGTGAATGTACTTAATGCCACTAAATCCATATATGTAAAATTATTGAAGTGGTAAATTTTATGTTATATATATTTTAGCACAATTAAAGAAAAAAATAGGGCTGTCAAAGAACCAAGAGGCAAATAATTGATTAAGAAAAATGTCCGACTATTTTCTCTAATATGCAGAAGCTAATTCACAATAAGGTGGGAGGGGAGGGGATGGGGGACACTAGGGAAGAATAGCATTACCTTAGATTATGTGTTGGGAGGGGAGAGGAGGGGATGTGGGGATAGGAAAGATAGAATGAAACAGACATTATTACTGTATGTATATATGTGACTACATGACCAATATGATTATGCAACATGTACACTCAGAAAAATGAGAAAGTATATCCTGTCTATGTATGATATATCAAAGTGCATAAACACAAAAAATTTTAAAAAAAGAAAAATGTCTATAATATCTAGTAATATTTTCCCCCTTAACATAGTTATCAGGTTTGTGTAAGTGTTTAGCCTTGATTGTTTCCCAAAACAATTCAGATTTCTCTTTGAACTGATCTTAAGTTGTTACTAAGTATTATTACCACCTTGTCTGTGTTTCCTCCATGTACTATAATAAAGAGTTGATTTAACAGATCCCAATAAGGTGTCTTTTGAGAAAGCAAATATTAAAAACAAACCAAGAAAGTATAACAAGGAAACATTGACCTTTCTAAGGGAGTCTGACTTGATGAAGATTAACTTGACTATTATGTAATGGATGGAGTCGAGTTGGGTGTCTACAACCAGGGAAACAAAAAGCATTTGATTCTAATGCTAGGAATCTAATGCAGGGCCTCAAGCATGGTGGGCAAACAGTCAACCACAGACCTCCAGCTCCAGCCCAAGAGATATTCCTTTCCATGAAGTTGGAAATGAACTAATGGTTTGGTCATAGGGTGGAATGGAAGACTAAAAGGGAAGGCACATTTTGAAATAGCCTATTTTGTATTTTTATTTAGAGACAGGGTATCTCACTGAGTTGCTTAGCACCTCACTTTTGCTGAGGCTGGCTTTGAACTCTCAATCCTCCCATCTCAGCCTTCCCGAGCCACTGGGATTACAATGTGCTGCTGTGCCAGCTCCAGCCCAAGATATTGACAGGCTATGATAAAATCATCTGACTCAGGCCCCTGGATATATCAGCTATCTATTGCAGTGTAACAAGTTCACCACAAACCTCAGTGTCTTGAAGCAATAGCAATGATTTATTTGTGTTTGTGATGGGTAGTTCTTCTGTGATCTCTCCCAGGCCATGTTGCTGCATTAAGTTAGAACTAGAGGATTTAAGATGGCCTCACTCATATGTTTAGGGCTTTGATGGAGATGGCTGGGTAACTATGAAGTTTCTCTCCATGGAGTCTTCTTATCATTCAATGGTTTAGCCCTTGCTTCTCTACATGGCAACTGAATTAATGAAGGCAGAAGATGCAAGGTTCCCTGAGACCTGGGTTCTGGAACTCTTCACCTCAATTATGCCTTGTTCATAAGGACATCTCACAGTGGGCTGATGGGAAATTGCAGCAGTATCACAATACAAAGGGACGTGGACATACAGAGACAGGATTCAATGGGAACCATTATTACAAGTTTCTCTCTTTGTGGCAGTGGTAGCACAAGGACAAGACTTGACAGATAAATTCTCAATACTCATGATTGTTTGTCTAATGACAGATACCAAGGGAGGAAAGAGTTTCAGAATGGAAGGGGTGTGAATGGGTATGTGGTTCAGTGGTAGAGCATGTGGTTAGCATGTCTGAGGCCCTGGGTTTAATTCTCAGCAACACTTCACCCCTTAAAAAAGTGGGGGAGAAAGCTAAAGGTTAAGAATAATATGGCCCAATAAGGATATTGTTTTGGGTCACAACTTTTGAGAAAGAATTTTCAGTAGAGTTTGGAAAAGATTGTAGAACATTAAGAAGAGAACATGTGGTGAAGAAAAAGAGGCAGTCTGTATTTTTGGTTTGAGAAATTTTATTTAGAAGATAAATGATAGTTAAGCAGAGCAGGAGATTAAACAAAGTATGCTTTAGATTATGAAGAACTCAATGCATATTGAAGAAAGATTCTGGGAAAAGTGAAAGTCTAAAAACGCTGAAGGGGGAGGAGGGCTGATTCCTGTAAATAGCTGGGAGAGGATATGATAAAGAGCACAGTTGGAGAGATCGTTTGATCTTGAAGGAGGTGGATAGCCTGAAACTGGAGGGAAACTTGAGTGAAAGAGAAAGGGAGGAAGAGAGGAAGAGAAAGAAGATTCCTTTCCATGAAGTTGGAAATGAACTAATGGTTTGGTTATAGGGTGGAATGGAAGACTAAAAGAGAAGGGTACTTTGGAAATAGCCTATGCAGGCAGTGGGTATAGAAGCTGTAAGATAAGTCCCAGGATCTTGGAGCAGTTCTAGGGACTTAATGAAGTAAAACCTTTAACAGGTCAGGTCTTCATAGAGTGATTTTTTTCTAGGAATACTCTAGGAACATGATTGAGGATAGATAGCAGAAGGCACAAAGAACTTTTAGGGGGAAAAAGAGACTCAGAATCTAATGAGAGAAGTATTAAAACATTTATCTTTTAGAGTAAATATTTTTCTAGCATAGTCAAATTGCCTTTCTCTTCCAACCTTTTCATGATTTCATGAAACTTGCATAATTCTTCCAATTCTAGGTTAAAAAGAAGGTTTCCTCTGCTAGAAAATGAGCAAAAGCTGTAGTTTAACCAGTACTAATTCTTGGTATCCAAACCCACCTCCTGTTTTAGAGTATTTCTTGTCATGTCTCATTTCTGATTCTAATTTCTGGGAATAATTTCCCAAAATTCCAGAAAAACGACACATCTTGGAGATAAAATAGTGAATATCCTATTTAAATAGAAAGTACATCCTTATCCCTCTTCATCATCACAGATAATACCATATTTGTTCCCATTTTACTTTGTATATTTCTAGGCTACAATCTTAGATGCATACAAATTTAGAACTCTGTCTTTTTAATCAATTATACATTTTTTCATTATGTAGTGAGAAGATCTCTTTGCCCCTAATAATGCTTTCCCCCCAAAGTCTATTCTTACCTCATATTGAGAGCTCTACTAATTTTCCTTTTATCTTTATTTACCTACTTCATCTCTTTTATTCAGCTACTTTCAGCCTCTGTGTGTTGTTTTTTGTATCCTGTGTTGGATTTTATGGGTTTTAATTCATTGTGAAGAACTTTTTTTTAAAATATTTTTTAGTTGTAGATGGGTACAATACCTTTATTTTATTTATTTATTATTATGTGGTGCTGAGGATTGAACCTAGTGCTTCATACATGCCAGGCAAGTGTTCTACCACTAAGCCACAAATCCAGCCCTGACCTTTGGTTTTTAAATTGATCAGATCTTATCTTATTTCATAAAATAAAATCAGGTTTTGAGTAGATCTCAATAGTTATTTATTTATTTTGGAGTACCAAGTATTGAATTCCAGGACACTCAACTACGGAGCCACATCCCCAGCCCTATTTTGTTTTTTTAATTTAGAGACAGGGTCTCAATGAATTGCTTAGGGCTTTGCTTTTACTGAGACTTGCTTTGAACTCTCGATCCTCTTGCTTCAACCACCAGAACTGCTGGGATTACAGGCATGTGCCCTCATGCCGGACTCAATAGTTACATATTGATCATTTCTATATTAAGCATTTATGAGAAATTTAGAGAAATGATGAGAAAATTTGCTCTTAATGAACAATTTCAAACTTATGAATTTTTCCTGAAAACATAGCATATATACATTTAAACTTTCAAAGAAAAGTGTTTTCTGACTTATTAGGATTACTAGATACACTAGTTATTCAATTAAAAATGGGTATTTATAAGCCAAAAGCAGCAAATGTGACAGTACATAATTTTATCTTTTTTATGATAGATGAAAATTATTCACATTTTATAGATTAAGTCACTACAACTCAGAGTAATTAGACTCATTGAAGATCATAGAACTATTTAATTAGTTGCAAAGTCTGATTTAAGGTGTTCATGGTCTGTCTGGTGGGTTTTTTTTTTTTTACTCATTTTCAAAGGTAGAAGCTTCTTATGATGAAATGAATGTACTTAGGAGTTATTCATTTGGGTTCTTGTCCTTTCTCCATTCCTGGTTAATTGAATAATTTGTTTCATCTCTCTGAGACTCAGATTCCTATTTAAAACTGCCTATATTGCAAGACTGGCAGAAGGATACCATATATGTATAGTTTCTAGTGTGATGTCTGATACACAGGTAGTACATGCTCAATAACTGGTAATGTTGTCTTTATTTTTAGTAGGAAAAGTTAGCTGTTACATTTTCAGAACTTGTCTTTTAGTCTCAATTATTAGATTAATTATCTTTGAATTTTGGAAAATTGGCAATGAGCCAGGGGCAAGTAGCACTAAACAACAATACAAAAACTGGATTATAGTCCCATTATTTTCATATGTCCACCATAAAGTAGAATAAATGTTTCCTTATAGTAACTTGTGATTGGAAGATTTAATGGCTACATTTTCATTTGAAGAGGTAAATCTTAAAGCTTTTCTTTGAAAGTGGTGGCCTAAAACTTTCCACATTTCTACAAGGTCTGGCTTAACTCAAGAAACTCAACAGTTTTAATATTAAGTTTCTCAGCTTTTCAAAGATTTGTGACCCTACCTTGGCATAATATACATGTGAAATGTAATGTGATTATCAATATTATGCTAGAGTAACCTTTATAAAAATAAAAACTCTGTTGAGAACTTATTTTCCCTAGAATGAGATTCCTTTTCTGAGATTCCTTTTCTCCAAACCTACAAAGATGAAATATGGTCCTAATTAAAAGTGTATTTTGAAATATACCGTACACATAGTAAAGATAATATAGTTCATTGGCTTTTAAAGAATTGATACACAGATAGAGGTTTGAATTAAGAATTCTTTGATTTTTGTCAATTAATTTTCCTTTTCTTTTCAATTTGAAAACCAGAAGAGATGTTGTTTTTTTCTAGGTCCTATCCTGGGCTTATGAAAAAGATGAAGTTCTAAATTGGATATATTGTGTAGATTCAAAGTTGTTATCTTTATATGTGTTTTCCTAGTCTTTGTTGAAACAGTTTAGAATCAAAGTTTTTTCTAAAGGGGCTGGTGGGGGGGTGGGGGGGTACTGGGGATTGAACCCAGAGGCACTGTATCACTGAGCTCCATCCCCAGCCCTTTTACTTTTTATTTTGAGACATGGTCTCACTGAGTTGTTAAGGGCCTCCCTGAATTGCTGAGATTAACTTTGAACTTGTGATCTTTCTGTCTCAATCTCCTCAGTAGGTGGGATTGCAAGTGTGTGCTATTGTGCCTCATTAGAGGCAAATTTTTAATGATGAATATCTAAAGGAAATAAACAATTGTAAGTGAAAAAAGGAATGGGAATCCTGTACATCTTTTATTGTTCATTTTTCCTCTCTTCTCCCTCATTTTACACAAGAGCAATTACATCCCCAAATTTAAGTTGGAGCCAAAAGGAAAAGAAGAAATATACCATACACATAGTAATTGCCACTCCTTTTATTTAGACAGCATTTTAAATCCTAGAATGTTATACAGCTCCTTATGTAATAATCAGCCGACACATTAATTACCTCCTTCTATCTTAATTGTAACATTTACTTAGTAAAGGATTGAGCTATTGTTGAATCTTCTGGTTGACTTTAAAACCACAGTCCAGCTAAAGTAGTTGCTTGTGGCACACCAAGGCATCCCTTCAAGAAAGTTTAAAAATCCAATCTAATAAAACCTTATTGCTTTTTTTAAGTATAATTTTTGCTTATTTAAAAATTTATATCTAATAAAGTTTGCTTATTGAATATTCAGTTCTATTGATTTTGATAAATGTAATCAAGATACAAAACAGTTTCCTTCCCCACTCAAAATAACCCTGTGCATCTCCTTCGTAGTCAGCCTTTCCCTCCTATCTGTAACTACTGGCAAAGCCTTAGTCTATTCTCTGCCCCTATAGTTTTGTCTTTTCTAGAATATCAGGTAAATGGAATCATATAATATAGCTTTTTGAGTTTGGCTTTTTTTATTCTGCATAACATATTTGAGATTTATTCATGCTCTTGCATGCCAGTGGATTATTTATTTTTTTATTACTATTTTGTGGCTGTACCATCGTCTATCCAGTCACAAGTTAAAGTAGATTTGGATGCTTTCCAAGTTGTGGTGATTATGAATATCGATGATATGAACATTTGTGTTCAAGTTTTTTTGTGAAAATACATTTTCATTTGTCTTGGATAAACACCTAGGAATGGAATTGCTGAGTCATATGGTAAAGGTGTATCATTTAACTTTATAAGAGATGATCAAACTATTTTCAAAAGTTTCTTTATTGTTTTGCACTCACACAAGTGACTTTTTAAAGTTCTAGTTGTTCTGCATCCTTGCCAAGAATTGGTATTGTGAGGTTTTTGTTTGCTTTGTTTAGCCATTCTAACAGATGGCTAATCATTGCCATTTTTTGTTTTTGTTGTTTTGTTTGTTTTTGGTGCTGTGAATTGAGCCCAGGGCCTCCTGCTTACTAAGCACTCACTCTACAACCCAGCTATATCCTGAATACACTCTTTGCATTCTAATGTTTAGTTTGCTCTTTGACTTGCATTCAATGTATGTTCTTATAATGTTTGTGATGTATATGTAAAGAGTAGCACTACTTTTATCTGCTTTTGCAGCTGAGGCTATGGTTTGAATTCTCTCTTTTGCACTTAAACTTTGAATAGCCGTTATTCATTTCTCAGAATCTTAAATATATGTTCAGTAAATGATAATACTCTTCTGATAAAGATAATAAAATCCATATATTAAAAATAATAATGTTTTATTGGGTACCTATTTTATGTTAGTACTCTTTGCCTCATTTTATTTTCAAACATTGGGCCACAATTAATAGGGGGAAAAGGAGGGGTGAGAAAAGGCAGAGGCATAGGAGGTTATTCTCTGAGAAGATGCAAGCATGGTTGATTCTTTGATATTAAGATAGAATGCGGGAAATAATAATTCTTCCAGCATGACAAGTGACCATGTTATCTGACTTTTGTCCTTAAACTCCCCATATGTTTCATATCCTGGAATCAACTTGTTTCATGTAACAGTAAACTCAGTATGGTCAATTTCTTCATAACTGTAGATGACCTCTAGCTATTGACTTATAAAGATTTCCGAGTGATGATACTAAAGTATCAAGTATGCAGGTCCAAATAGAGAAATGAAATCTAGATATATTGAAGCCTTGGAGGAACATCCTTCCCCTCTTTGAAGGAATATTTGGAAAAAATAAAATCTGGTGGTACATTTAAAAACCACCTTTTATAATTTTTTTTCTTTTTCTATTTTCTGTGGTGCTGACAATTGAACCCAGGGCCTTGTGTATGCTAGACAAATAGTATCACTGAGCTATACTCCAGTCCTTATTATTATTTTAATTATAAAAGTATATTTTAGTATACTTTGCTTATAGTTCATAAAAGTAATGTTTTAGAAATATTTTTCAGATAAGTTTAAATTTATTAATTGAATTTTTAAATGTTTTAAATTTTTAGTTACAAGGGAAGTACTGAATCTTAATGCATTTTGAATATATTTGTTCTAGTTTTTGCTTATTTGATATTAAATAAAAGATTATATCAATACAGTATATTTTATATGTCTTCTGAATAAAGGAAGAGTGAAAAGTTTAGGAGAAGCCTAGAACAGTTTTTTTTGGCATTCTTTTTAAAATTTTTTTTAGTTGTAGTTGGACACAATACCTTTATTTTATTTATTTATTTTTATGTGGTGCTGAGGATTGAACCCAGTGTCTCGCACGTGCTAGGCAAGCACTGTACCACTCAGCCACAACCCCAGCCCCTGGTATTCTTCATATATAATAGTATTTGAAATATTGAAAAGTATGAGTAAAATTATTATTAAATGAATATGGGATTGTAAATTGTGTTTTGCAAAGGTATTTACTCAACTTTTTATAGTAGAATTTCAGGATGTACTCATGAACTAGATTCCTCTGTATTAAAGTTCAATTATTTATCCAATATCTGTTTAAATGCAATACTTGTTTATAATCACTTTTAGCTTAGCAACATACTGTTATCAATTTAACATTTCTTTGTTTTAAGAGGTTTGCATCATGAATTGACTGAAGAAACAAGTTTTTCATACATCTTCAAATTTTTCATTTATTGCTTTTATAGTTTCTTTGGGGGGGGGGGTGTGCTACTAAGGATTGAACCCAGAAGAGCTTTACCACTGATCTACATCCTCAGTCCTTTTTATTTTTTTATTTTAAGACAGGGTCTCCCTAAGTTGCTTAGGTAGGGCCTTGCTAAGTTGCTGAAGCTGGACTCAAACTCGTGATCCTCCTGCCTCAGCCTCCTGAGCCACTGGAATTAGAGGAACATGTCACTGTCACTGGCTATAGTTCTTTTTTATTTTAAATATAAAATATCTATAAAGAGCTAGCTATCACACTATTGTATTAAATTGCTTGTGCCTCCAGACATCATAGTTAATTACAACAGAAGCACAGAGAGTGGGGACATATTCACTAGGACATGCTATCACAACTAATATATTTTTTTTTTAAGGAGAGAGAGAGAATATTTTTTAATATTTTTATTTTTTAGTTTTCGGCGGACACAACATCTTTGTTTGTATGTGGTACTGAGAATTGAACCCAGGCCACAGGCATGCCAGGCGAGCTGGATACCGCTTGAGCCACATCCCTAGCCCAACTAATATTTTTTTAAAAACTCCCAGCATTAGTGCAAAATAGCTGCAGATAACAGATTTGCTTATCAAGACAGGTGTTTGTGTACAAAGGTTCTTGTTGTTCTTACAAGCAAAATTATTCTCTTGGTTGGTCCTTACTAAGGAGTGTTTGAAAAAGTGCACCATTTGATTTATATGCAGTGATTTCTTTGGATATTTTTACATCAAAATTATTTCACAAGTTGAAGTTCTCTGGGGAACTATTCTTTCTCTGGGCCTTTATATATATTTTCTTCTTCTTCTTCTTCTTCTTCTTCTTCTTCTTCTTCTTCTTCTTCCTCTTCCTCTTCCTCTTCCTCTTCCTCTTCCTCTCTCTCTCTCTCTCTTTTCCTCCTGCTCTCTTTTATTTCCAGTTCTGGGGATCAGACCCAGGGCCTGGCACATACTAGGTAAACACTCTACCACTGAACCACACCCCTAGCCCCTGGACCTTTGAATTTCTCTTTTCAAATGCTTAAAGCAGCTTGGCACCAGATTTTATTCTCTTATTCTTCTTCAAGGTTCAAATCACTATGTCTCATTGTTCTCCAGAAACTGCAAATACAAAAAGAAAAAAAATTGCCAAAGATTATATTCTCTCTGTGAACATTTACATTGCTTTAATTATTTCTGAATAATTATTTCTGAATATACTTTTCCCAAGAAGTATAGGGCATTGGAAGGTAACCTGCTACTTGGCAAATTTTTATTCCATATTTTTACTTAGGCAACTGAATGAACTTTTTGACATTTCATTGATACTATTTGTGTTTATCTTTTGGTGTCCTCTTCATATTGTTTCATTCTCATTAACATTCACACTAATGACCTACCATTAATCATGTCAGAGACTCCTTTGAGTTCTGGTGTCTGAGATTCCTCCTCATTAAAAGTCAGCATTTCCTGTTGTCTTTGCTATAGGTCCTTCCCATTGCTTCTACCATTGAAATTTCCTTTTCTCTTTTTCATATTGCTGGCATTCTACTAAGGGATTGAATTATTTCTGCATTATCTCCTATCTGGTTCCCCACAAATGTCCAGAACCATGAAGGATCTGAAATTTTAGTTTTCATTTCACTTAGGTCATTTCTTTTGAGGTTAATCAAGGAACTTCAGATTCTGAGCTACAAATGACAAGATGTACACGCTCTCTAACACTTGGTGTGCTTTGTTCTTGCTTCCTTTTCTTTGCTTATTTTGGGGAAAAGTATTAACACGATAGCACATCTTTGTCTTGATGTCAGCCTCCTTCCCACAACTAGGATGGTCTCTCTTGCTAAAATATTTGCCATTCACCTTACTATGGGTAGGATGATTAGTACCATGGCATATAATTAATGAATATTTGTTTTTCATCCTCTCTGAAACCACATCCTAAATTCTTCTGTTTTATCACTGTGTTTGTAGGCACACATATTAGTGATGCATGGAACCTAGTATTACAGGCTATCCTTTTATTTCTTACCTGGATGGCTCACAACTTGGATTTCTGTATAACAAGGCACTAATTCCATTTTCTAGACATTGACCAAAGATGCCATGGTAATAAATCCATTCCTAGGCTCTCAGATCTTGTCTATGGGGTATAACAAAGCTGTGGCCTGTGAATCTAACAAATGAATTACATTTATGTTATTTTTTCTAGTATCACTTCCCACTTTTCCCCAGCTGTTATGTTAATTATTTGCAGTACTTCCAAAACCCAGTTTTGGGGATGAGTGTTATAGATAGTATTATTAGGCCCTGTTTGTTGATGAGAAAATGAAAGCACACAGAGGTTAACTAATTGGCCTAAGGTTATAAATTTAGTGAGAGAGTATCATAGTAAACCTTAGCTGTCTGCCTCTGTGGTCTGCATACAGAACTGTTTTGCTTTATTGTCTCTTCACATTCTCAGGAGAGTTCCAGGTAGTAGGTGTTAGGAGGGGCAATAGAGTTAGAAGTTATGGTGGACTAAGTTTCAGCTTCTTGAAATAGGAGGAAGGTTTGAATATGTGAAGAACAGAAAACATTTCAAGTGCACAGAATGAGGAAAAGTTAAGAGACGGGACTAACAAGAGTTTGTTCAGGAGGTAATGAAGAAATTGAATTTACTCAGTAGAAAAAATAGCCAATGAACTTGGTTAGTACTGAAGGTTTATCCATTAAATCTTTACTGAAAAAAATACTGTGTTTTTAATCTCTGAGTTCTTAGATTAATTGCATTCTTTAAAAAATACTGCTAATTATATCTGATTCATTGAGAATACTGATTGATTATTCAGATGGAAATACTTTTAATATTAAAAGTAGAATAAATTTACCGTCTTTATTATGAAACTTCTTTTTATTTTTCTTTAGCTAGTTCTTTCTGTACCAGCATAATTTGGTTAGTTTAACCTGTGATGAAATTTGTCCAGCAGGAAGAGTTGGATATATGTTGAATTTCTGCCAAATTCCAGAAGAAAAATGTTATTTTAAGCATTCTGTCTATTTTTGGTGAAGCAAAGGTCTTACCATGAAGTTGTTGTTGGCAGCTTTAAAAGCTACTGAACATGCCTTTCTTATATACAAAACCCACCACACACACATGCCTGGAAAGTAAATATAAAGTAAAAATATGTAACTCTTTCAAAGAAATACCATGCTTATGTAGCTTAGTTAAAATAAGATTTTTTTTTCTCTTTAGTGCTAGGGTTTGAAACCATGGCCTAGCACATGTGAGACAAGTGCTCTACCACTGAACCACATCACCAGTCCCAAAACAAAGAACTTTGATTGTGGTGGCAAGCCGATTCCTTTCCTATACTTGGGGCTAAAGAAATCTGAACTTTCCTTTGGAATTTTTAATCCACTATCCATGCTTGGAATATGCATAAAATAAACAAATCACCCACTATGTGTATAAATTAAAAGAAGTGTGAAGAGCCTGTTTATTAACTGACACCAACGGTTAGGAACTGAAGATGCATAGGAGGTACAGAGTTGGCCAAGTGGGAATTTCTTCATGGAATCCTTTGTTTTGTCTTGCATGGATATGATATGTGTGATCACACAAAGAATTTTGAAGTTTAATTTTTTTTTTTTTTTTAGATAAAAAGGAACATCCCTTTTTAACTTTTCTCAAGTCGCTGCATTTGTAGTTATTCAGGAACTTTTAGAAAAACAATAAAAAATAGCATGTAAGGGTTGTATTTCTGAAGTAAACTTTTATCAGTATGTTACCAGTTTATATACTGTCTTACCTATTCATGAGTATAATTTGTACCATAGATTTCTCTGACTTCTTTTAGTCTAAGTTCATCTCTATTTTGAACCGAAGCTTTGAAACTTATACCTAGAATATATTCTAAGTTTTGTTTTCTCTGCTACATCTTTTTGGAGGTGCTTACAAAATACTATGTTTATTATATGTCAAACTATGTTAAAAATCATTTCCTTTTAATAAAATGAGTAGATGTAGTAGAAAAAAAAATCCTAACCTTCAAATAAGTCTTTGTATTAGAAGGATAAAACCAAGGGCTTCTAATTATTTTCATCCAAAGAGCTGCTTGAAATATACCTAAAGAAAATATTTGTTTTCTAAATCTTTCAATTTGGGAAAGACACATTATGGTTGGTTTTTACTACTGATCTTGATGAACCTGCAGTCTTTTTATTCTGGACTCATTGTTCATCATTTCCTTACCTTAAATCTTCAATCCTCTATTAGTTTCTTCCTAGGTGGAACATATTAGCTCATGATTACGGCTGTGACACAATCTTATATGACCTTGTATATGTTATTGGACTCAATCATCAGTATTTTAGGTCTTTACTGTTATGCAGTGGTATTATTTATTATTTCACATTTCATTTCTAGCATGTGCTCTCAGTGCCATGTAGAAAAGCCTGCTTTTAGAGGCTTCCAATTCATAAAAGCTAATAACATAAAGAGTACTGGAAGGGAAATTGAGGATGTTAGCTTTATAATTATGAACCATACATAATTTTATGTTCCCCGTTTACATTTTCCTAATGTAAATTAACAGTATAGAAAGTAAATTAGTACTAGATAAAAATAATTTATCAAGCCTTACAAATTTGTCACAAACATTTATTATGAGAAATAAAATAGAGCTCATTTTATTAAGAGGGTATTGAACTTTGTTTGATATGTCTCTTTCCTTTCCTTTTCAGAGTATGTATGTAACTGCTCTAGGGTTGGAAGCCTGGATGTGACTTACTGCAACATGACAACAGGGCAGTGTGAGTGTCAGAAAGGTTATCAGGGACTTCACTGTGAAGCCTGCAAGAAGGGCTTTTACCTGAATCACACTTCTGGGCTCTGTCTGCCATGTCACTGTAGTCTACATGGGGCCCTCAGCGTCCTCTGCAACAGGTAAGCATAGAGGATGGAGGTAAAGTTCATTTTATTTTAGCAAGGGGAAAAAAGGGTGGATTAATAAAGATTCTTTTAAATAAAGGGAAAGAATGATCATAAATTTATAAAATATTTTATATATTTTTATTCCCTCACTTTGTATGTTACATGTAATATCATAACCCAAAAGCTTCTAATTTACTGATTTAGTTCTTCAAAAACATTGGGGACACCAATTTTATTTTGTGATAGTTTCTCTAAATTTCATGTAAAAAAATTAAGGAAGGAATCTGATTTCTGGAAGGGCTAACTTTTAGATATCTCCAATGAAAATATTTTGTTTTATTTATTAATGTATGATTGGAGTTTAAGGAAACTTGTTCTTTGGTTTTTTTCTCCTATCAAAATTCTAGGGTTGAACATCTAAGGTTTCACTTGATTATATCAATTTTTTAAAAAGATAGTGGTAAATGGACTGGTTTCATTCTATTTACCATTACATTTTTGAGGCCAAAACCAGATTAAATAGCCCTGAAAAAGTTTGTGATTTGGAGAGACGGATCTGGTGAAACCATGCCTTGTTATGTAAAGTTTACCTACTACTAAACCAAAATTAATTATTCTTTGGCCTTATATAAGGCACTTAGCTTTATGTGGATCCCAAGTCAAAAAGATGAAAAGAATATTATGTAATAAAAAGAATATAGCTTTAGAATCAGTGTAACCAGGGTATAAATCCAAGACATTGTGTGCTGTGGGCAAGTCATTTCATTTTATTGGATTAGTTTCATCTCAAGATTGTTGTAAAGGTTAAATGGGTTGATGTACATAAAATGTACAGCACACATCACGTAATAAATCCTGGTTTGTTTTAATTTCAAAGAATATCTCTGGTGTATACAAGGGAATGTTTTTAAAGAACTTTCATCTTCTTGGCAAAAAAAAAAGTGCTTTTGTACTTTATCCTTAGCAATAGATATTTTGGACGCTTTACAAATCATGTTATTGCACTGTATTGTATCATGTTGTACTTTTATTCACATATAGAAATGTCCTTGATTAGGAAGTTTATAACTTCAAATGCAACAATAATCAATGTTTATGATGCTTGGTATTATAACATAGTTATTTGTCTTAGTCTTCACAGCAATTCCTTATATGTAGGTTACTAGGTCACAAAAATAGTAATTGGAAAAAAAAACAATTCTAAATTAGGTCTTCTATTTCCAAGTCTGGTGTCTTTACTACCACACTGTGTAACATCTTTTTTTTTTAATATTTTAAAGTTGTTGATGGACCTTTATTTTATTTATTTGTATGTGGTACTGAGAATCGAACCCAGTGCCTTATGCATGCTAGGCAAGCGTGCTACCACTAAGCCACAACTCCAGTCCCCTGTGTAACATCTTTAATGAGAAAACTGATAATAACTCTGTTCTTTGAGATTGAGAATATAGTAGCTGCTTACTGTTGTTCCCTCTACTTAACCCTTTCCCTTCCCTCCCCAAACCCATGTCCATATAAGTTATATTACAAAGTTTCACATTTCTACTATTTTAAGACAAGACATTGATAAGTGTGTTTATTTTAATATCTCATCAAATGTCCACCATATCTTTTAAGATAAGATTCTGCAAACATATTTGCCTCTAATTTTTAGGAAAATAGAAAAGTATTTACTTTAAAGCCAACTGCCTTATTAAAGGAGAAAGAAATAAGGAAAGAGACAAAAGAGAGTTTTAAAAGCTGGAGAAGAGGAAAAAACAGTCGCAATAATATCTATGTAGTGTATATTACTGTCTTCAAGTTCTTTCACAAATTATTTCTGATTTATATTGTCCCTGATGGTTAATGCTATTAGAAGTTTAATGATAAATCACTATCCTGAAAATAGGTAGTGACCATAAAGTATTATAAAAATACATAGGACTGCTAACCTAAAAGTCTTGGGCAGGGATCAACAAACCATAGTCCCTGAACCAAATCTAGCGCACAACCTGTTTTCATAAATAAAGCTTTATTGCAGTATAGCCCCACCCATTTGTTTAGCATTGTTTATGGCTCCTTTTGTGCTATAGTGGCAAAGTTTAATAGTTGCAACAGAGACCATATGGCCTGCAAGTCATATGGTCTATTAAGAAAAAGTTTGGCAACTGTTGGTTTATAGGTGGCTTATCTCCAGTCATGGTGGGTATTGTTAAATGACCAAGTAACTTTAGGCACTTATTTTAAGCATTTATCATTTTACTTTTGAGGTGGAAATCCATGTGCTTTCTCTTGCATACAGTTGTTATGTCTTAAGGATCAAAGAATATTCTGTATGTATAAATATTTATAAGCTACAATTGCTAGAAAGATAATAAAAATAATAGGAATAGATAAATAACTAATAATTATTGAGCATGTACTATGTACTAGGGCACTATGCTAACTTATTAATTTAATCTTCACAGAAACTCTCTTGAGGAGATCGCTACTATTTTCCTACTTGGAATATGAAAATTCTGATGTTTGGTGGGGATTGTTAATTTGCCCTATTTTTACACTAATATAGCCTTTCAGTCCAATTGAACAAATGTAATATGAAGACTCCGTAGAATGACTTCATAGTTAATTTTTTTCCTATTAGAAAGTCTCTTAGTATTTGACTCCCAAATGTCCCCATGTTAAATGTGTTTGGCTGATGTTTAGGGAAGAAAAATTTGTATTTCTGTCCAAAAGTGAATAAGCCATATACTACATCTTTAACAAAATAATGTGTGGGAGTCTGTATTAAATTCTAGTTATAATTGTTAGAATCAGAATCACATTTATATGATTTAAAAGGTTTACCAGATATCAACAAAGATGATTTAATGCCTTATAAGCTGTTGATAACCTTAGAAATGTGTTTTGATCCAGAAGTGATGTTTTCAACATTTTGCATCCTAACCTGGGAGTTTGTTACCTTTTTGGGGTGCTTAACTATATTTTAGTACACTTTTTTTTTTTGGTTTGTTGGTTTGGTACTAAATTTTGAACCCCAGGGTCTTGCATGTGCTAAGCATGTGCTTTACCACTGAGCTATAACTCTGGCTTTGGTCATTTTGAATTGTATTTTTTTTCATTCAAAATATTGAGAGATAGGTTTTTTGTTAGTATTTCATATAGAACATCTGATTTTCAGTAATGAATGACTAAAGTTAAGAAGGAGGTAGAAAATACCTGTTTTATTACTTACTCTGCATGGGCTATTTTCTATGTGTAACTTCTAGGTTTTGTTATCCTGTAGGTTTCTTTTGACAATGAAGTAACATATGAATTTATATTATCTGCATACCTCTTGAGTGCTCTCCCTTTCTCCTCCTAGGAAAAAAACAAACAAACAAACCTGTGAAGCTCATGGCAACAGACTATGCTGTTCCAACCAAATCCTTGTTGCTCTCCGGCATCACCCCTTATTTTATACACATGGCTCACTGTTGTCTCTTTGACAATGATCCTGTCAGAGTTCTAGATGATTGCTTTATCTTTAGATAATCCTCACAATACTTTGGCCTCTTTCTTCACTTCTCTTCCAGTCACTTTTCCTTTTTCCAATCTTTAATTCTTTTACTTTCCCTATTTCTTATTTGTCTTTGGCTACAAGGATAGGTATGTACATTTTAGAGAAAAAATAACATTTTTCTATGGTTTAATGCAGAATAATATTTATTTTTTTGGCGGGGGGAACATTCCAGATCTAAACCAAAACAGAAAGTAGTGAGGAATTGAATCAGTATCTTAAAAGAGCAGGACTAGGTCAACCAGACTTGAGTATAAGAAAGAATTGAGGTATTTGTTTTTTATTAATAGGCTAAAAAATAAACTATTCATTATAAAGGAAAGATTTTTCACTTGTTTGCTTCCATTTTCATAAAACCCTATTATACCATTTAAAATTGAATATTCTATATTTTAGAATAATAATAGCTGAAATTAATTAAATACATATTAGGCAATATTTTAAGCCCTTTTCAGTGATTTATTCATCTAATCTTCATGGCAACAATATAAGATAGACACTGTTATTGCTGTTCTCATGTGCACAGGAAAACAACTGGAAGTTAGGTAATTTGCCTAATTTACCAGGAGATAACCAGTAAACAAAAGAGGTAACATTGAAACATTTGCAGTATAGATCTAGAATATGTTTTCCTAGCCACTGTGTGGATATAACCTTTCTCAAAATCTCAGGTATTGGGTCAAGAGAGTGATTATTGTAAGAAACTCTGATGCTATGACTTAGACTACTTGTTATTTTCTAGGAATAGCTTCTAATTGTCCTTGGTAATTAGACCTTAACCCTCATGTGATGTAACTCATGCTATGTAAATAGCTCTGCTTGATAAGGGCTAATCCCAGTTTTGGATTAATAGAAATTTAGAACATGAGAGGATCATCCCTTTGATGAACAAATGTCATTTGCAATATGTATTATATTGCCTTCTCTTTGTATTAGGCAACATTTTAGAATAAAAACAATATTACAATTGCCTTTGTCAAGAAACTTATAATCTTTGCAAGACTAAAGGACACAAACAACTAGAATACAATATAAAATAGTTGATAAATATATGCTTAATTTGTAAGTAGAGTTGTTTAGAGTAGGAAAAGAATAGGGGTAATTTGAAATTATAAGGAAAGGATTTCTAGAGGAGTACAAAACTGAGGTCTGCCTTATAAGTTATAAATTAGAAATAAAGAGAGATTAAAAGAACTTATCACATGGAGTAAAACATAAGAATTCAATTGAGGACTGAGGTTGTAGCTCATTGGTAGAGGGCTTGCCTAGCATGTCTGAGGCATTCAGCACCACATAAAAATAAATAAAGGTATTATATCCATCAGAGAGAGAGGGAGGGAGAGAGAGAGAGAGAGAGTTAGTTCAATTGAATTTCCCAAGATTATACAATGAGATGAGAAATCTTATCTAACACCTACTCAAATTCTCTTCTGTTTTGACTCCCTGTTCTCATTCCAAAAATAAATAAAAGTAAAAAAGCAGACTCAATTCTGTCCTGGTTCTCTCACACATTGAAAAACTATGGAACAAACAACTGACTTTTAAAAAATTAATTTCCCTGTCCTTTATGCCATTATATTTCAGCAGGAGTTGCCCTAGTGAGGGTAGATTTTGGCTGCAGGAGCCAGATGTGGGTTGAGCAATGCCTTTGTATGCAGACACAAAGTCCTTTATGTACTGACAGATGGCCACCCCCTCATGTCACCATTGGTGTTCCAACCTGTTTAATTGGAAAGAGTTGGTCTATAATATATGAACTTTTCATTTTTCCTTTGGGAACACATTTCTAATGTTTTCCTGTTTTACATTTTGATATAGATTTAATAAATGAATGGATAGTATTTGATGTCAAAACACAGTATTACTAGTCAAACCTTAAATCTCTTCATGTAGCTCTTAAAAATACTGCCAGGTCTGACTTTATATGTAGACTATTATATACTGATGAGAGAATTTTTTTTAGTATCTCCAATAGGTTAGTAGACAAGATGTATTATTTTAGATTGTGTTAGTAAGATAATAAAGAAGTTTTAAAATGACCTAATATCCTTTCCATAAAATCTATGGTTGCTGCTATACAATATATTTTGAATTATTTACTACTTTGCATTTTTGCTGATGAGAATATGCTACAGGATATAAGGCAAATTTTACTTATGAAGTAAACTAATACCAAAATAAATTTCAAATAAATGCCAAAACACCTCCAAGATACACATTCAGTTAGGGCTCTAAAAATCATCTCTTGTGTAATACATGGGAGTAAACAGCTGTTTATGCAAACTCTTATTTAGTACTTTGTAATTCTGGAAGAGTAAGGAAAAAATTTGATCGCTAGAAAAAATCTTATAAGTTAGTATATTCTTATGTTATTTTATAGAAAAATAGAAGACATAGCTCTTGTTTTAAAATAACATTTTTCTGCACACCAATTGTTACTCCTGTAATTATACCAGTATCAGATTTTTTTTGTATACTTCAATATTTTTTACCTGAAAATGGAATTTTTTAAAGGTATCCATCTTGGTCAAAAGTACCTCAACTTATCCTTTATCTTGTTATTATGGTTCATTGTTTCCATAAATAAACAAGTGCTTTATATCTTAGAAGGTATATTAAGTATATCACACCAAGGTTCATGTTAAGGCCATGGAAAAACAAATTCTAAAAGTTAAACATTAATAAATGGTCAGAAAGTGGTTTTTCAGAAAAAGGTACTGAGTATGTTGAGATTTTTAAGTGTAAATGATGTATAACTAGTTCAGTCTGGAAAGCTCCAAGTTTTTTTGGTGCACTTTTATCTTAAAACTTCCATTTAATACAGGGCATAATTTGCCTTCCTGGTCTTCTAATTATTAATTAGATATCAACTGTAGTCAAATGAATAAAAAAAACCTTTTTCCTCAGCTATTGTTTGTGAATGTCACATGAGTTGATATTTTTTTTAAGATCTGAACAAAAATTTATGAAACAGAGATATTTCTTTTGATCAAACACGTCACTGTCCTTAAGCCTTATTGTAGATTCCTCTACTTGCTTCACCTTGTTAAGCCACTTTTAGGTCAATTTGGAATTTTTAAAAAATATTTTTTTACTTGTTGATGGATACAATATCTTTACATTTATTTATTTATTTATTTGGTATCAAGAAATTCATTTATTAAACAATTGAATATTTTCTTGACACCAAATACTATACTATGTGCAGGTAATTCCATAAACTTTATGAGAGATAAAATACAAATAAGACAATGGGTTTCGTTCCATAGGAGCTTCTAGTTTAGTTATATATATAACAATGAGAGAATATTGACAAGAGTGGAGGATGGTGAGAATAGTGCCATGACAGCAGTGTTTCTGTACATAATTCTTTAGAAATTTTCCATTTTTTGTATTAATACATTGTACAATCTAAGTTTGTATTTCTCAGTTGAATTTAGGGAAATACTCAGCCTAGGGCTCTTTTCAGGTTCATACCCCTCGATATGCTTACCATTCTTCCTTTGTTGCAGGCTGCAGGAATTAAATTGCTACCACCCACTGTATCCCATGAGATTTTAGTCCCCTATAAGCTGTGCTGCTGAGTGTCCTCATACTCATGTTCTTTCTGGGTTGCTAAAAACAAGTTGAAGGGCCCTTTACTTTTTAAGAGTTTTTAAAATGGTTAATCTTTATAGGGAGGTCTTTGGGGGGTAGCAGATATGTAGAAATTGAAAGTTTATGTAAGTGTCAAACTTTTCCACAAACAAAGCTCAAATATAGACATACCTCCAATTTTTTCTTATTAATTTTTCTGATTCTCTTATACCTCAGTAACATAAAGTGCAATACTGTCCTTTAGAGAGAACTCATTTTTCAATAGTTAATTACTAATTGTTCATTAACTCTATGGGTCAGTCCTGTGATGGTAGTCATAAAACGGACATGATTCTGATTGGTTTATTGATATTGCTGTTTCTCACTGCAATGTGAATTGTGAGTAGAAGTCTAATCCTGAACAACCTGGTGGATAATGCTTGCTCTCTACTGCAGTGATACTCTTACTGGTCCAGATCCTGGCAGAGTCCGAGTGGTGTTTTTTTTTTTTTTTTTTTTTTTTTTGAGGGAGAATGAAACTTTTCCCTTAATGCCAAGTTCTTTCAAGAATACTCTAAATTAGGGCTTCTAAGTTGTAGATCTGCATAATCAGCTTCTTCAGTTTATACATGCAACCACATCCAGTGTGCAAGTTAGTCCCAAAAGGTTGAAGACATTTTGCAGAGTCTTTCCACCAACCAACCCTAAGTCCTCCTCTCTTTTCAAGGGTGAAACACTATTCTTTAACCATTGGAAATACAAAGGGTTTTAACTTTATATTTAAAGTTATAAAGTAATTGACTTGGGAGCATCTGCTTCAGTTATTCTCTACTGCCCAAATGGAAGAGCAATTGTAAACTTCTCTTCTAAAGAAGAAAGAAACCACACTTTTAATCTCTAGTTAAACATCTTCCTAATAGGACATTTCACTACACATAAAAAGTTTTAAAGTCTTATAATACAGTGTTTTCTGGTCTATAGTTTGACTTCATTCTGAGTCAAAAATACCACAAACTTGCAAATGATACTAACATTATTACAGTAGACTATGTAATCCTTATCTGAAATGCTTGGGACCAGAATTATTTCAGACTTTGTAGCTTTTCAGATTTTAGGATATTTGTATAGTCTTTATCAGTTGAGCATCCCTACTCCAAAAATCCAAAGTCTGAAATGCTTCAAAATCCAAAACACTTTTTTCAGAGTATTGAACCCACAGGTGTTATACCACTGAGCTGCATCTCCAGCCCTTTTTATTTTATTTGTATTTATTTATTTAGAGGGGGAGGGGAGAGAGAGAGAGAGAGAGAGAGAGAGAGAGATATTTAATATTTATTTTTCAGTTTTTGGTGGACACAGCATCTTTATTTTATTTTTATGTGGTGCTGAGGATCGAACCCAGCGCCCTGCACTTGCTAGGTGCTGCAGTCTGGCTGGGCACAAAATCACGAGCCACTCACACCTTGTAGATGCAAACAGCAACTCTTTATTCTCGAACTGTCACCGGCACTCTACACACAGGTTCTGGGCAAAATCCACGCTCTCCACTGGGCTCTGAATCCCAAATACTCTCTGAATCCCACGAGAACTCAACGGGAACTCAAGGAGTGGGTGCCTGGAGGCAGCAGGATACGCCCTATTCCCAGCAGGATACACCTTAAACCTGGAACCGCCCTAAACCCAAGGAGCGCCCTAAACCCTGATCCGCCCTGGTCCTTGAGCATGACATGCAATGTCACTGCAAATGACCTGGGTCATGCCATGTGTCATTCCTACTTGGCAATGGCTCTCAGCAGCTAGGTAAGTGCGTTACCGCTTGAGCCACATCCCCAGCCCCCTTTTTATTTTTTATTTTGAAATAGGATCTCACTAATTTACCCAGGATGGGCTTGAACTTGTAATCCTCCTGCCTCAGCCTCCTGAGCAGCTGGGCTTACAGGCATGCACTGCTGCACCTGGCCAAAATCCAAAGCTTTTTGAGTATAATGTCTGTGTTCAAAAAGTTTCAGATTTCAGATTTTCATATTAGGGATGCTCAACCTGTACCATCATCAACTCTGTAATGACCAACATTAACATTTATTGAATGTTGGCTTTGTACCAGGCTAAGTGCTTTATATGTACTAAATTGTAAGGATAAAATAATAATTAATTGAGGGCTGAGGTTGTGGCTTAGTGGTAGAGCACACTTACCTAACATGTATGAGGCATTGGGTTTGATCCTCAGCACCATATAAAAATAAATAAACAAAATAAAGATATTGTGTCCATCTACAACTAAAAATATTTAAAAAAATAATAATTAATTTAAAGTGTATTGTTCCAATTTTACAGATGAAGACACTGAAACTTTATTTGCCTCAAAACAGACTATTAGTAAGTTGTAGAAACAGGCTCAAACCACATCTGTCCTCTGCCTTTTGTGTTTGTTAATTGCCTTTAAGTTTACTATCACATAGGTAAATTCCTAGCATTATAAAATTATCATTTGAGGGGCTGTGGCTGTGGCCCAGTGGTAGTGCACTTGCCTGGCATATGTGAGGCACTGGGTTTTATTCTCAGCATTGCATATAAATTAAAAAAAAAGGTCTCTCAACAGCTAAAAAATTTTTTTAAAAATTATCATTTGAGTGATAACATTAAATGATATACCTTCAGTAATAAGTCATGTGGATATTATGTACCCCATAATATGATGAGATGAGAAAGGGTACATTTCTTATGTGATATTTTTCCTCAGAATTCATAACCTCAGTCTAACTGTGACAAGACATCAAATGAACCCAAGTTGAGGGACATTTACAAAACACCTGACCAACTCTTCAAAAGCTGCAAGGTCATAACAGACCAAAAAGACTGAGAAACTGTCAGATTGAAAGAGGCTAAGGAAACATGATGAGTAAGTGTAAGTGATATACTAGATTGGAACCTTGGACAGAAGAAGGACATTAATGGGAAAATATTCTTTTTAAATAGAATGTTAATTGAATTATTATTTGGAACAACCAAGAAAATATAGATGGTTATATTTATTTACTTTCCTTTTAGCACTGGGAATTGAAGTTAGGGCCTGTGAATGCTACGCAAGCTCTATAACTGAGCTACTTCCCCAGGCCTAGTTTTACTATTTTATTATGAGGGCAAAGTTACTGGTCCTAGTGATAATTCTTAGCCTTAAGTTCAGAAGAGAAATTAGGATAAGGAAAAAAACTTACTTTGTTGGCATGAGGACTTGCCATTATAGATAAATAATTAGAATATGGTTAGGAAATCCAATCAAACCCATAGCCTGATTTAATATCCTTTTTCTCTAAAGTTTAAAAAGAAAAGCTTCTAGAACTTATGTGGAGGAAACATTAGTCTAAATAGAAGAACTCTTGTTCCCACAGAGAAGGCTTTGTCTTCTTGTGTCCCCTGAAAGAGAATTAAATCAGCATGGCTTTTGCATCTCATGTATTTTTTTTCCATAGGAAGAAATGTGCTTTTTGAAGGGTAGAGAGAAATACAGAACTTTAAACTTTTTTTCCCTCCCTGGATAAAATTTCCACTCAAAATATCTAAATTTTTCAATCCCAGAGAGAGATTTGAACTTGAAATTTTTCTAGATTTCCTGTGAAAAGGGACACATGTGTTTCAGCTTTAATTATTGTGACAAAATATGTAGGATTAGGTCAAAATTATGAATTTCATTTTTAAGGTTCTGCATAGATTAATTCTTAACACACATTCTGTGTATTTCACCAATTTGGTTTTTTAAAGTTGAATTGAAAATTTAACATATATAAAAGCATAAAATCACACATATTAATAGAGTATCATGTGATGTTTCAGTACATATATACATTGTGTAATGTTTAAGTCAGGTTAAACATATTTATCTCCTTAAACATTTAGCATTTCTTTATGGTAAAAATATTCAAAATCCTTTCTTCTAGCTTTTTGAAATATACAGTACATAATTTTTCTCTATAGTCATCCTACTGTGCAATGGCATACCAGAACTCCTTCCTCTTATCTATAATTTAGTAACCATTGCTCCACCTTTTCCTGTTCCTTCTTCTCTGCTACATTTCCCAATCTCTGGTAACCACCATTTTACTCTCAACTTCTATAAGATCACCTCTTTTTTTAATCTTCCACATATGAGTAAGATCATGTAGTACTTTCTTTGCCTGGCTTATTTTACTTAACGTAATGATCTCCAGTTCCATCGATGTTATTTCAAATAACAAAATTTCATTATTTTTAATGACTGAATAGTATTCTTTTGTGTGTATTTCTTCATCAGTTGGTGTGGACAGTTAGGTTGTTTGCACTTCTTGGTTATTGTGAATAGTGTTGCAATAAACATGGGAGTACAGAGGTCTCTTCAATATACTGATTTCATTTCCTTTAGATATATACCCAGCTGGATGCTGAATATATAATCCCAGTGGCTTGGGAGTCTGAGGCAGGAGGATCACAAGTTCAAAGCCATCCTTAACAATGTAGTGAGGCCCTGAGCAACTTAGTTAGATCCTTTCTCAAAATAAAAAATAAAAAGGAAAAGTGCCGTTGGGTTCAATCTTTGGTACCAAAAAAAAAAAAAAAAAAGGATACATACCCAGTAAAGGAATTGCTGGATTATGTGGTGGTTCTATTTTTAATTTTTTGAGGATCCACCATACTGTTTTTCATAATGACTATATTAATTTGTATTCCTACCAACAGTTTGCCTGGATTACCTCCAGTGGATTTTTCAAGCTTCCTGTTGTGTTTATAAATTAAATTGGTTTCCAGGGAATATAAATTACTAGTATCTGTTGGGGTTGGGGTTATGGCTCACCGGAAGAGTGCTGGCCTTGCATGTGCAGGGCCCTGGGTTCGATCCTCAGCACCACATAAAAATAAATAAAAAAGTTATTGTGTGTAACTACAAAAAAATAAAAATATATAAAAAATTACTAGTATCTGTAATTAAAACTATTAATTTCCAATTAATAGTATTCTTTTATTTTTATTCTAACAATAGGTAGATAAGGATGATTATCTACCAAATTACAATAAATAATAATAAAAGCAAGATTACATCATTAGCCCAGGCTTCAATGACCATTAACTACCAGAATGAGGAGAGTCAATTCAAAGTCTTCTAACATGATATTCCATATTCTTTTACTAAGTTAAAGTCGCATGGCATTCAGAACTGGGTTAGTATACACCCCAGTGCTGTAGATCAGGGAGGCACAGGAAAAGTATTTATGGTTCATTTTTCTGTGGAGACATTTTATTACATTGGATAGATTTTCAATACCTTCAAGTTTGCTTTATTCTAAAAAGTATATGGGGGGACATAGATATGTTTTTCATGTTGATGAAAACACAGCTGGGTGTAGTGGTGCAGGCCTGTAATCCCAGTGGCTCAGGAAGCTGAGGCAGGAGGATCATGAGTTCAAAGTCAGCCTCAGCAAAAGCGAGGTGCTAAGCAACTCAATGAGACCCTGTCTCTAAATAAAATACAAAATAGGGCTTGGGATGTGGCTCAGTGGTTGAGTGTCTCTGAGTTCAATCCCTAGTACCATTCCCATCCCCCGAAAAAGAAAATAAAATACAGTTTATGTTGTCAGTAACATACCCCTCCCCTTTTTCCAATTTCCAACACATACACTATGACCATTTAATTAATTTTTACTTTTGCTTGTCTTAAGTTGATGTTTTAAAAGTTCAGCAATTGAAGGGTCGTAGCTCAGTGGTAGATCGCTTTTAGAACGCTTGCCTAGCATGCATGAGGCACTGGGTTCAGTTCCCGGCACCACATACAAATAAATAAAAAAATAAAGGTCCATCAACAACTAAAAAATTAAAAATTAAAAAAAAGTTCAGCAATTGAATAAAATGTCCACCAAAACAGATATTATAGATATTTGAAGGAAATATTAGCTTTATTGGCTGACTTGTTTGTCTAAAGAAGCTGCATGATTCAGGAGAGGTAGTGGAGGAACAGAAGGAAATTAACATTAGTGAACACCATTAAACTTCCATGCTCAAAGCTTTACACATATAACTTTTCTTCTTGAAACAACTCATTCATCTTTCTCTTAGAGGCTATGTTACTTAGTAACAAGGCATAACTAGTAAATGGCAGAATTTAGATTCAAGCCTAGATCTCTCCAGCTCCAAGGCTCTTCCCACTGTACCCTGAAATAGAATGAGCAAAATTAGATATGGCAGTATGCACATCTCAATATGAAATGCAGGGCTCCGCGTGGGTGAGCATGAATCAACAACTTAGGTACTAACCCATGGAAATTTAAACCTAGAAATCAGTTTGAGCTATAATGAAAATAAATGTTTCATAGAAGGTAAAGTGAAGTTATGAAAGTATATATAGAGAATCACTTGAAATGAAAAGGTAAAAATTAGGACATTATAATTATTAAAGATGAGTTCATGGTTTGAGGTGTCAGAATATCTGATTTGCTGGGCTTTAAATCACAGCCATTTGACATGTGAGGTCTGAAAGCATGTGTCATGGACCTAGTATTTGGGGTGGGAAGTGGGAGGCAGGGTAACTGGGACTAGAAGCCAGGCATTGAGAAAGTAGGACAATAGTTGTAATTCAGTCATAGAGAACATAGAGGTCTAAGGTCAAAGGAACTAGCAGCAAATGGGGCTTGATAATCCACTACTGGGGCTGAATGCCTTAAATACCCTTTTCTTAGGTCAGGCTTGATACCAAATTAATGGTTCAGCACTAAGGCTGGAGGTAGAAATTAAGTAATTTTGTCAGTCAAGTATAAGGATATAAAAATAGAGTAAAATAAGTACAGTGCTGTTTTTCTAGTTAATGTAGTACGGTAATTCCCCATTATGGTCTCCAGATCAACAATATCAGCATAACCTGGGAAATGGTTAGAAATGCAAATTCCTGAGCCCAATCCAGAACTATTAAATCAAAAACTTCAGAAAAGGGCCCAGCAATGAGTGTTTCAACAAGCCCTGCAGAAAATTGTTGCATGTTAATGTGTCAGAACCACTGATCTAGGACATTATGTTGTCCCCCAAAACCTAAGGTTGACTTACATACAAAAGAAAATCAGAAGAAAAAAGAGGAGGTTGATGGAGCACTCCAACTTCTATATTTCGCTTATATATATGAGTATTATATAAGCTAACAAGGCCCATTTGGCAGGTCCATAATAGATTAATCAAATCTACTAATAGGGGTTAAGCAAAATAGATTTTTCTTTGAGGGGTAATATTTTTTTTTGTTTTAAAATACTTTTAAGTGTGGGCTTTTCTTACTTTAAAAAGCAAACCCAATAGATCTGTGTCTTATAAGATCTATAGCCCATCATGCACCACTCATTAAATGTCCATTTTGTTCATGTAAAATGAATATCCCATTTCCAGTATTCTGAGAGGTTTATTTAAACATGACATAAAGTATCAAGTTTAAGTGCATGGAAAATATTCAATGGGCTAAAATGAAAACAAATTTTGTACTTAGAAGTCATCATGAGTTATGAAGAAAGTATATGTAGATTTTTGGAGCCAGATCATACATCATTAAACAAAGTTTGCAAGCCTATTACATGCAAGGTGTTATGCCAGACACTGGGAATGCAGCAGGGGATGAAACACACACAGATACACACACACCCTGATTCCACAGAGCTGACATTCTAGTTGGGGAGAGAGATTATAAACAAGAAATAAAGTCAGAATTGTTTTGAGACAGAGCAGAAGCAATGTCTCATTTCTTTGGCAATTATGTTTTTTAATCTCTCATTTATTAGAAGAAATATTTAAATGACTACTGAGAAGATTAACATAAAAACTTCTTTTGGAGGTACTGCAAGTTTATTAAATGAATTAAACACATTAAATCCTTCTGGCTTGCTTTTATTAAGTTCATAGAAGTAATCAATAAATAAGAAGAGAGAAAAAATACTGTTAGAAGACAAATACCCAGTTTCTTATTCTGCCTACCATTGACTATGTTATCTCGAAAACTGAGTCCATTTATGTTCCTGAAGATCTACCAGTTGAGAATATTCAAAGTATTTATATTTTACTGTAGGTAGTGCTCCTACTGTTTGGAAGGCACTTAAATATTTAATTTTAATCCTCACAACCTTTTGAAACAAGGATTATTACTCTTTTTTTTTCAAATGTAGAAATAACTTGTTAAGTGGACATTATGTTGTCCCCCAAAACCTAAGGTTGACTTACACATTTAAACAACTTGTTGTTTCTACATTTGAAAAAAAATCAGCCAGAAAGTGATAAAAATGAGATTTATGAAAGTCATACAAAAATTGAAAAGATTACATTAAATAATTTGTGAATATCATGCTGTGTACTTTATTTATAATCCATACTAGTGCCTCCTGAGCACTCTACTCTCTATACAGTTCAGAATTTTGGTATAAAAAACGGGCTTGATCTTTCAATATCAACATTTAAGGTTAAGCAGTTTGTTTGCTAATCTGAAAATTAAGCCACCGCTTATGCTGTCATTTCTGTGAGAAAATGAGTTCTAAATTCTATACCTTAAGTTAAATTAGTTGGAACAGAGTATATACACAAACCAGGTATTAATGATTACACTTTCATCAAGTAAAACTTTCATATTGGTCACAAATTCAAACGTCAACATATTTGAGAAGCAGCTTCTTATCTAGATGATCCCTGGTCCCCATGTTTATCTCTACATTTTCTTTTCAACATGACTTTTTGAAATTCAGAAGTCTCTATAAAAATAATGGGGTCATTGAGTAAGTTTCAGAATTCTTCTGGCTGTGTGTCTTCTGTTAAAAAAAATTGAAAGAATTAAGTAATAACTTTTCTGGTTGAACTAAGTTAGAATTCCCAAGTTTGGGCCCTGGAAATATGATATTTTTTATTCTTTTACCTTTAAGTTCTACTTTTGGCTTTTCAAGAAAATTTTTAAATTTGATTTTGGTAAGATCAGTTATCAGAAAATATTTTTGCAATTAGATAATATTCTTTTCTGAGTATTAAGAATTTCTGTCTGAATACGGATTTCCTCTAAACATATTTTAGACTATTTGTCCTAAAAAATACAAGGAATGTTTAGCATAATAGCCCAATGTTTCAACAATAAAGCTATCCTTTTTTCTTTCAGAAAAGGAGCTTTGCTTGTTGCATAATAGTCTTTTCCATGACTGTAGACAGAGAAACAGACGATCTTTTGCCAAAATGTCCAATTATTGAGTTTCTTTCATAACAAAAAAGAAAGCTATTTTTTTCATTACTTTCACTAAACCATGTCACAAACATGAAGTTAGAATTGTTAATAATTTTTCATTTTGTTTACCTTCCCATGTAAAAACATTTTCTAGTGAGAAAAATTTTTCTTAGCTACCTCTTAAAATTTATTTTGAATGTGTCCGAGAGTTTATAATTAGCGATTTTGTATTGATTTCAGACTGTATCCACAGGGAACTTAGCTGTGCACTGCTGAGTTCCCTGTGGTTGCAGTCTTTAATTCTCACAATAGCCCTACAAAGTTTGGAATAATTATCTTCATTTTACAAATGAGAATACTGAAGCTAAGAGAAAAAAGTACTTGTGTCAACTAGATCCTAGCGGACTAGACTATGAACCAAACTCTGTCTCTTTAGACTATTTTTCCCCCCTTAAATCCTGATACCTTCCTTTCTGCATTTCACTCTTCCAACCTAATCAATATGATTATAAAATAATGGAAATTCTGAACATTCTCCACCCAAACAAAACAGAACCTTTAAAAATCAGTTTGACTAGTATTTTTGTGACATAAATATGTGCCATGTCTTGAAATGATACACTTTTGAGGTTCCTTTTGAGAAATTAATAACTATTTATTTATATTTATTTATGTATGTTTGAGAATGAAGTTTGGGGATTTTCCTTTAATTTTGTTTATTAATTTTTTTCTTTTGATATTGGAGATTGAGCCCAACCCAGGGCCTCCTACATGCTAAGCATATATTCTACCATGGAACAACACCCTTAGCCTCAAAAAGTATTTTTTTAATTGCTAAAACCTTGCAATATTTGTTCATACCCATGAGTGTATAAATTATATAACATTGACATGGTAAAAAATATGAGAATCCTGTTTTGGTATGATTTAAGAAATGTGTAGAATGTGTTTATTTATACTTAGTGTGGTATATGCATTTGCTTTTTTAAAAAATATTTTTTTTAAGTTGCAGATAGACACAGTACCTTTATTTTATTTATTTATTTATTTTTATGTGATGCTGAAGATTGAACTCAGTGCCTCACACATGCAAGGCCACAACCCCAGCCCCGCATTTGCTTTTTATTTCTTTCTTTCTTTCTTTTTGTAGTTGTAGACGGACAGCATGGCTTTATTTTATTTATTTTTATGTGGTGCTGAGGATTGAACCCAGTGCCTCACATGTGCTGGGCAAGTACTCTGTCACTGAGCTTTAGCCCCAGCCCTCCTGCATTTGCTTTTTAATGAATATTCTATATTCTTCTTTGTGACATAATTCTATATACTATGTTAGTACTTTACTATAAACTCACATTTTTAAGAAGTGATACCAGATGAGCAAATTCTATCTTAAAATTTTTGTTAGCTGATCTCAGTAGTATAGATTTCTGATTTTTATTCAAAATCCAGTTCTGCACCCTTATTCTCCACATATGAAGCTGTGAATCTTTGGTTCTTTTATTTCGAATCTGTGGTTAAGCATAAGTGATATGTTAACAGGCTTTTTTTGATTTTGTTTTTGCATTGCATTTATATCTTTGACCTTTGCTTCAGAAAGAATTCAACAGTCTTTAACAGAGGGAGATCATGAAAGGGGGTGCTGTAAAGGCTTTATTCTATAAAAGGAGTCACACAGACAAAGCTTTATGTTTGCTGAGTGATTTAATTCCTATATATGCAGAAACTGGCCATGGGCCATGAGTAACATCCCCACAACCAAACTTTCCCATTCTGTGTCATTCATATATGTATACATATATCTACATATATGTAGATATATAGATACAGATGTAGATATAGATTAGATATATAGATACAGACAGATACTTTTTTTTTAAGTATTGGGGATTGAACTCAGAGGCACTCACCCACTGAGCCATGTCACCAGCCCTATTTTATATTTTATTAGAAACAGGGTCTCACTGAGTTGCTTAGTGCCTTGCCATTGCTGAGGCTGGGTTTGAACTCGTGATCCTCATGCCTTAGCCTCCGAGCCACTGGGATTACAGGCACGTGCCACTGTGCCCAGCTATGCTTTTTTTTTTTTTTTTTTTTTTTTTTAAAGACAGGAAATCACCTCCTTTCCTGTTATTTTAAAATCTACCCTGGAAAGACTGAAGCATGGTATCTAGACTCAGACAATAACTTTATCTGGATTCATGAAGTTAGTCTTGGATTTTTTTTTTTCTCAAATAGACAACTAAGGAACACATTATCCAGGGAGAAAGATGCCTGCTTACATTAGACCTTTTAATGCCCAGAACAGATTTTTTAAGGAAAAGTCTCTGATAGGGCAAGCCACTACTTTGGAACGTTGGCTATGTTAGGGCTATGAGATATTACTAAGTGATTCTGTATTCCAAGGTAATACCTTTTACTTACAGATGGTGAATTAGGCAAACACCATCATTAGAAGTAACTGTTTATCCTCTTGTATACTGAATAATATCTTTTAGGGAATGAGGAGCTAACGTGTTTTGATTAACATCTAAAAAGCCTTGGAAATGGGCTAATGAAATGTTCTTAGCCATTCTTTGAAACAATATGATATCCTTTGTAATTTTTTTGATAGCATAAAGGGACTTAAATTAACTGTTTCTTTCTTATTTTGTAATAAGATATTCTTTTTTAAAATATATTTTTTATTTTTTCTAATTAGTTATACATGACAGGAAAATGCATTTTGACAAATCATACATAAATAGAGTATTCTCATTTGTCTCATTGTAAACTATGTAGAGTTACACAGGTCATGTAATCATATATACACATAGGGTAGTTATGTCCTATTCATTCTTCTGTCTTTCTTACCCTCATGCTCCCTCCCCTCCTTTCACTCCCCTCTATCTAATCCAAAGTACCTCTATTCTTTCCCCCCTCTTATTGTGAATTAGCATATGCATATAAGAAAAAATGTTCTTTGGGATTGACTTATTCTGCTTAGCATAATATTCTCCATTTCCATCCATTTACTGGCTAATGCTGTAATTGCATTCTTCTTTAAGGCTGAGTAACATTCCATTGTGTATATATACCACAGTTTCCTTATCCATTCATCTGTTGAAGGGCACCTAGGTTGATTCCATAAATTAGCTATTGTGAATCAAGCTGCTATAAATATTGATGTGGCTGCATCACTATAGTATGTTGTTTTTAAGTCCTTTAGGTATAAACCTAGGAGGGGGTTGATGGGGTCAAATGGTGATTTCATTCCCAGTTTTCTTAGGAATCTCCATACTTCTTTCCTTAGTGGTTGCACCAATTTGCAGTTCCTTTTCCTCCACATCCTCGCCAACATTTATTGTTGCTTGTATTCTTGACATTTGCCATTCTGACTGATGTGAGATGGAATATCAGTGTAGTTTTGATTTGCATTTCGCTAATTGCTAGAGATCTTGAACATTTTTTTCATATGTTTGTTGATTGATTGTATTTCTTCTTCTATGATTATATTTCTTCTTGCCCATTTATCAATTGGGTTGTAATAAGATGTTCTTGTACTTCATATTTGATGAATACAGATTTACTTTGCCAGATCTTTTAGTACTTTGGAGCATACTTGTGTGAGACTCTGCATTATGTATGTGTGTAGGATTTCTTTTGTGTAGTTACTTAATAGACATGCTTGGTAAATTTCTGTTACATTTAAAAAACCAAATGCTTATCTTCTATATGATCAGTACAAAGTTTAATTAAGCTTTTAAAAAATATTTTTTAAATATTTATTTTTTAGTTGTAGTTGGACACAATATCTTTATTTATTTTTATGTGGTGCTGAAGATCAAACTTAATTAAGCTTTAATATAGCTTAAACATAAAAATATTTTGAGTTTGTGTCTCTGAGAACCTTGGACTTTGTTAGGCAGATGTTGCTCTTCGAGCAGTAACCTTGCTCAGCTCTTGTTAGGGAAAACCTGAAATTTACTTGGCAGCAAGAAAGGAGACTGGTGTTTATTCTGGACTAAACAGAAAAAGCATCACTAAAGTCAACACCTGTATAGATGGTAATGGTGATGCTTGGGATCTACAGAATGTGAAAAGTCTGGCTTGCTATAAATAAACCTGACTCACTGGCTGTAGACAATAGCTTTATCATCTCTGAATTCTCTCAATAGTAAAATGAGGATTATGACTCTTATAGTAGGGAATTACCTTGAAGATTAGAGAGAATGTGTATTTACCAACACAGCCCTCAATAAAGGGGACACATTATTATTATTATCATCATTATTATATGACTCCTTCTTTTAGATGACTCCATTTTACATTTTCTGTAAAATTAGTTGTTTGCCAAGAAATTACATGACCCAATACAGTACTCAACTTTTAATAGGACTAGAGAATTAATAGGTGATTCCTTAGGATAAAAGGCTTTAAGATGTGGTAAGTATTATTATATAAGCCTGGCTTTCTTTCTTTTTTGGACTGATTTTATTTGATTAAAGCTCTAAGAACTGTTTTTTTTTTTCTATAGAGAAGCACATCCTAAGTTAAATTAATAATAATAATAAACCTTAAGTTTATACACTACAAATAGAATACATATGCTTTAAAGTTGTTTTATTTCCATTCAATGCTAGGTTACAAAAACTCTCAAATTTAGAACTTCTATTTTTAGTACAGAAATAGAAGCATATGAGGTAGGGATAGGGGATTGCTTTAACTGATGCATAAAATCTGTGTGTTAACAATTTTAGCTTGGGCTCCTGAACTAAAATTAACAATACCATAGGGTCTCTTTATTATGAGCTACATCTCTAAGAAAAATTATTTTTAAAAGCAGTTTCAATTTAAGAATTTTCCCTTATTCAATATGGCTGGTGCCAGAATCTAATCAGATGAAATCTAAAATTTTGAAGTCCAGAATGAGCATATAAAGAAAGGTCACTATTGGGAAAAAAAAAGGAAAGTACTGTAATTTTTCTGATATTATAATAATTTGTGTTGCCCTTTATCTTTATTTCCCCCAACAGTGCTTAATTCTAAAATTTAGTTAATATATTTATTGAACATTTATATTTATTAAGTGCCTCAACAAACCAGGCATTATCTTTTATATTCTTTCTGAGGGTACCAAGATGACTCATACAAGGTCCTTGGACTAAGGAAATTTACTTAATAAGGTGTAATAACAGTTTGTTACAGTTTGTTACAATACTTGATCCCTATACTTATGCTAAGTCTTTTTAAAATTTTGTACTTGAGATGAACACAATATATTTATTTATTTTTATGTGGTTCTGAGTATTGAACCCAGTGCCTCACATTTTTGTGGGAAGCACTCTACCACTGAGCCCCAGACCCAGCCCCTAAGCTAGGTCTTAATGATAAGAAAACTGCATAATATGCCCATTTCCTCATGGCTTTTACAATCTAACTAATCTAAATAAGACAGCATAGTGTAAGAATATAGAGCAAATCACATTAGGATCAAAATGTCTGACATGGAGAATATATAGTCAGGAAGCTGAAAGATCCCTATGGACCAGTTAGAGAAAAGTTTCATGGAAAGCTGAGAAAATTTTAGAGGTAAAGAGGAAGAGAGACATTATATTAGGAATGATTATGAAAGAAATAAAAATACCAAGAAATATTGGAAAGAATTTTTTTTTGGTAGTGGGATTGAACCTAGGGAACTTAACCACTGAGCCATATATATCCCTTGCCTTTTCTACTTATTGATTTATTTTATTTTAAGACAGAATCTTGTGAAGTTGCTCAGGGACTCTCTAAGCTACTGAGACTGGCTTTGAACTTGTAATTCTCCTGCTTCAACCTCCTTAGTTACTGGAACTACAGGTGTGCATCAGTGCACCGAGATGGAAAGAAAATTTGACTGAAATTGATGATATATTAGATATGAGTGGATGATCATAAAGAGCATGGAATAGAATTAGAGGAATTGAAAAGGACACCAAAGATTTAGATTTTAATAATTGGAAAGAAATGGTGTTCTTGTTATAATGGATATGTAAGAAAATATTTAAGTAGGAGTAGATGGAATACTAAATAAAATATTTCTTAGTTTAGGTGCTTTGTCCTTTTTTTTTTTGATTGGTAATCTAAAATTTTTATATAGACTAAATTCCACTTTAATTACTAGAACTACTATTTAAATATATCCTATGCCCCAAATAGAGAATTATGTCAAGTTTGTAGTATCTAAAGGGATATTAGTTGACATATTCACTAAGATCTTGGTCTCAATATTTTTGATCTAGAAGCATGGTGAGGTTTAGGTGGCATTTCTTCTTTTCCCCAGACTGGGATGGAGGCTAATAAAACTGTGGGATAATCCAGAAAAGAAATACAGTAGTCATACAAGTTCTGGTCCCTAGCACTTACTAAACAAAGATTTCTAAGCATGGAGAACTTCAATTTTTCCATTGAATCCTTTATCATTTTTTTCAAGCTACGCAAGTAGGTAGGATTCATTGTTACACATGATTAGTTATTAGTAACATATTGTATTATATAATCATGAAGTTTTTCAATTTCCAATGTAAAATAAAAATCACTCTTACAGCAAATAGAATCTAGTTGAAACTCTTTGCTACATTAAGATCATCTGTATTAAAAGAAAAAAAAAAAGATCATCTGTATTGAGATACTAGATGATAAAACTTTCAAACCACTTTACTTTTGTTCATTGTCTTTGCTTCTATTTGCAGTTCTGGAAATTGCCAGTGCAGAGTGGGTGTCACCGGCCCTACATGTAACCAATGCCAAGATGGATATTATGGCTTTAGTAAGAATGGCTGCTTGCCCTGTCAATGCAATAATCGATCTGCCAGTTGTGATTCTGTCACAGGTACATATTTTCCTTAATTTTGTCATATAATTATTTCATTTTTTAAATTTTGAAATATTTCAGTGTATGTTGATTCTTCTCAAATTGTTAATAAAGGTCTTTTCTAAGTAGGATATAATAGGTCACAGCAAACCAAACTCTTTTATAACATCTTGGAGAAAATATATTAAATTCAAAAATCATATTGATTGGAGAGCTATTGAAGCACGGAAAGCTACATGAACTAAAATTCCAGAAATGACAGAACACTTTGAAACTCTTCCTAAGTAAGCTGATCACCAGATACTCTTGTGAAAATCCAGTGTAAATGAATTGACCACAAGGCGCCATGATACCAAAGAAAGATGTAGACAAGTCTAAGATTTCGGAGTGTAATTTATTGGAGACTTACTGACAGAAGCAGAGTAGGGGTGGCAGCAAGACTGGTGGATACCTGAAAATTGGGTCAGAGGGTAGAAGCTTACATAGTAGTCAGGATGAAATTAACTTCATCTAAGCTGGAATGTACCTGGTTTATCTTAAGCTAGCATCAAAGATGTCAGGCACATTCCCTGTGTTGATGGTGCCAGGATCCAGTTGTAAAACTCCACATACTCCTCTAATGGCTTTGTATATCTGTAGCATGCTAGGATACCATGCAAGGAAACAAGCTATGGTTACTCAGGAACAGTCATGGCAGTTATGACTGAAGATGGCTACAGTCAGATCAAGCTGGATCCCTATACTAGGCATTTTCTCTTTCTTTCTTTCTTTTTTTTTTTAAACAAAGAAACCTGTCCTTTTTATTTTATTTATTTATTTTTTAATATTTATTTTTCAGTTTTTGGTGGACTCAACATCTTTATTTTATGTGGTGCTGAGGATCGAACCCAGCGCCTGCGCATGCCAGGCGAGCTCGCTACCACTTGAGCCACCTCCCCAGCCCAAGGCATTTTCTTTCTAGGAAACATTTGCTGATTCTGGGTATAGACTAGGAAGATAGATTTGGTCTAAGCAAAGTTTTTCTCCTTGAGGAAAGTTACAAGAAGTACATTAGGCAATCATTTGGGGCTTGTATGCTGGTTGGAAATTAGAGGGACCTTAAACAAAAGGCTAGTTTTCCCACAGAACATTAGCTGACTATGCAGGAGATGGATGGCTGGGCTATAAGATAGAAAGAAATATCAGTTTTGTGTTAAGGAGACAAAATCCTTTTAGTAGACAGGCATGGTGGTGCATACCTGTAATCCCAGCTACTTGGAAGGCTGAGGCAGGAGGATAGCAACTACAAAATATGACCATCTCTTTCTTAAAACATTGCCAGACTGAAGATGCATGGGACCTAGGCTCAAACCAACAAAGGTCAGTACTAAACCTTTTAGGGCTAAGGAGATGAAGGACTGCTATGTTCTCAGTCAAAAGGGCCAGGACAAACAAAGTGATGAACCAGAGGTGAAATGACTCATGCTAAAACTCCATTCATTTTCAACCCACTTTAATTTCTGATTGAACTGTGGTGATCCTTTCCTTATGTTTGCCTAACAGAGGAAAGAAGGACCCTTTGGTTCTTTTATACCATGTTTGGCATCTGATAAAAAAGTACTAGAGAATGTAGAGACAGGAAAATGTGACTAAAATAAAGATAAAATACAAACAATGGAAGAGGAACCATAAATAATCCAGATTTAGAGTTAGCATACAAAAACTTTAAAATAACTAAAATTATGAATATAGAAGATACGTTAGAAAAAATGGGTGTAAAGGAGTAAAATTTCAATTCCGTATTACACTCTGTTTAAAAAAAAAAAATCAAATGCCAGGTGTGGTGCTACATACCTGTAATCCCAGCAGCCCGGGAGGCTGAGGCAGGAGTATGGTGAGTTGAGTTAAAAGTCAGCCCGAGCAGTGGCAAGGTGCTAAGCAACTCACTGAGACCCTGTCTTTAAATAAAATTCAGATAGGGCTGGGGATGTGGCTCAGTGGTTGAGTGTCCCTGAATATAATCCCCAGTATCATCCCCCCTGCAAAATCAAATCGGCAATTTAGAACTGAAAAATAAAATATCTGAAATTAATCACTCATTGCATGTGTTTAAATGCAGATTGTACACAGTGAAGACAGGTTTGTAGGCCCAAATGCAGTGCAATTAAAAACACCCAAACTGAGGTATTTAGAGAAATTACAATGAAAAGAACAAAGCAGAAAAGACATGTGGGACACAGCCAAAAGGTCTAACAAAATAGTGGGAGACCCAGAAATGGAGGAAAGAGATGTTGCATCAAAGCAGAATCTGAAAATATGAACAAGAATTTTCCAAACAGATGACAGACATCAGCCCACAGATTCAGAAAGCTCAGCAAACCCTACACAGTATAAAAACAAAGAAAACCAGATTTAGGCAAACTTAGTCACTGTTAAAAACTAAAGACAATTAACTTCTGATTTTCAATTTTCCTAGATGTAAGGATTAGAAGCACTTCCTTAAAAATATTTTTACTACCAACCAAAAAATCAGAGCACACTAATCTGACAAGTACTACAATTATTTTGATGAGAACAGAGTAGCAAAATGTTTGAAATTGAAAATACCCTGGAAAAAGCTGTTTTGAAAGCTCATTCTTAATTCTAATCCTGTACTCTCTAGTGAAGCATATGTAAGGAAATTGATTTAGAAGAAATTGTGCTATATTTTTTTTTCTTTTTATATGATGTTCCCTGTCTACTTGCCAGTAATGTCTTGTGCTGTTCTTTTTCTTTTCTCTGTGATGCAGGCACACTGGCTTTTATTTCTAAAACAATCTGTATTCCCTTGTCCCAGGGTTCTTATACATGATCTTTCCTCTGACTAGAATGATTGTTCTGATCTGCCTCTACCTGGGCCCCCTTTCCTTATTAAGTCATAATCCTCCTTCAGGTCTTCAATGAAAGGTCACTTTATTAGAAGGCAATTCCTGATGCTCTCTGCTAAATGAAAACTTCCCTATTGTATATTCTCATATATACTTATTCTTTATTTTCTTAGCACTTATCACAATTTTTTATTATATATTTATTATTTGTGGTTGTGAGTTGCATATGGCTCACTGCATTCTTAAATTCCAAGAGGGCAAGAACAATATCAGTTTTGTTCCACATTCTACATGCAATCTCTAGCATGGGTCTTGACATAGTTAAGTACTCACTGAATGTTTGTTGAATAAGTGAACAAATAAGTAGCAAAACCTATACAGGAAGAGATGAGATTCAACAGTGGGTAACAATAGGAGTGCTTCATCAATTTTGCGTGCTCCATAGATATTTGACAATAGCAGAAAGCAGTGTACATTGCTGGTTCTCGCTTTTATTTGTCCTTGCAGCAATGAAGCAGCTTTCTTTACTGTTAAGTAAATGCCAACCTGTGCTTGCTCTGAAAATAATTGAAGGCAAAAGAAATCCTTTTCATGGTTGATTTCTAAAAGCAGTTCGTAATGAGAGAAATAAATAGTTTCCCTTTTTGGAAATACAATTAAAGAGGAATCCAACATGAAAGAGTGCAAATACTTGATCTAAAACTGCAAGCTTTGTATAAAATGAGTCTTTCTTTTTACCTCAAATTGGATTTGTTGAAAAAACAGCACTGTGATACAGCTGCCCTCTGGTGGCCATTTACTATGTTTCACAGTCCTTAATCCTACTCCACCCTTACAACTTCAGATTGAAGTGACTATCCAAGTGCTTTTCGTGGTAAAATGTATTGGGAACATTATGGGTAGCAATTTGACGTAGATATCAGAAATCTTAAAAAATACTTCTTTGATCTAGTAATTTTGCTTCCAGGAATCTATTTTGAGAATTATCTTCCTGATAGGTTGTTGTGAAGATGAAATGCAATACATTTGTACAGCCCTAATAGAATGCCAGGTTTATCATAAGCAATCAGTAAACAGTGACTGTTTTACATTATGATTAAAATATTGTCAAGAATCTGGGTGCTGTGGCTCATGCCTGTAATCCCAGCAGCTTGGGGGGCTGAGGCAAGAGGATCATGAGTTCAAAGCCAGCCTTGGCAAAAAAAAAAAAAAAAAAAAAAAAGAAAAAAAAAAAAAAGCTCTAAGCAACTCAGTGAGACCTGTCTCTAAATAAAGTACAAAATAGACTTGGGGATGTGTCTCAGTGGTCAAATGCCCCTAAGTTGAACCCCCAGTACCCCCCCCCCAAAAAAATATTGTCAAGAATAATAGGTAGCAACATGAGAAAGTAAAAGAAGCAGATTAAAAAACGACATGTACTATATAATTAGACTATTTAAATAACAAACCACAAATCTCTATAAACAAAGAAAGATTTCAAAGAAAATAATTAAAACCTGAATGAGAGATTTCTTTGGTTGGTTGTTTTTCCACTCCTGTGTTTTTCTGATTTTTCTTTATTGGTCATATTTTCCTTAAATGGAAGTGGGAGGGGGTCTATGTAATTTTTTAACCTAGAACTTTGTGTTTACAAAGTACACTTCTTTTAAAGTGCCTCCATGTATTCATAGCATCCCACGTGAATAATGATCTGGGCAGCTTCACCGAGTCAACTGTCTCTTTCTCTTCCATGATGTTCTTCACTTCAGGCTATCATACTTTTCCTGGTTTTCTCTTGATGTAACTAGCTTTTCCTTTCCGATCAGCTTTGCTAGATCTTCTTTAAGCACTATAATGCTTCAGAGCTTGACAAATTTGTCCTTCTCCATTTATACTTTCTCCCTACTGATCTCATTCAGTTCCCTGGATTTAATTTAAATTAGATATATAATTCTTATATATACATTTATGTTTCTCCCTTGATACCCACACTCAAATATCCAACAGACCACTTCACTTGAATGCTTTAATTGGTATTATAAACCTAACACATCTAAAATAACTGTTTCAATTGCCCTGAAATCTAAGCCTGATCTGCATCTTAGTAACTGGTGTCATTTACTCCATTGCTAAGTTCCAAAACCTAGGAGTCATATTTGATTACTGTCTTTTTTACTGCAAAAATCCATTCTATCAGTGAGTTTTGTCAGCATCAGAATACACTAAGTCCTTCTGCTGTTCATGACCTTTGTTCTGTCACTCTTGTCCAAGCCACTATCATCTTTGAACTACATTGACATTCTCATATCTAGCCTTTCTGCCTCCTGTTTCCCTGACCCCCACCCTTAATTGCCCATGACCCAGTCTATGTAACAATTAGGATGATCTTTTTAAAATGTAAAGTAAGATCATAACATTCCCATGCTTAAGCCTTCTAATGGCCATCCCTCTTAGAATAAAATTCAAACTTCTTTCCATGGTCTACTTGATTTAAAATATAATTTTTTAGGCTTATCCTCTTTCTAACCTTATCTCCTGTTACTCTCTTACTTATTAGGCCATTCTGGCCTTCTTTCGGTTTGACAGGTTTAAGTTTGCCTTCTGTCCTATAGAGAGGATCAGACATTTCTTGCCATAACAAAATACATTGCTGAATTTCTGACAGGCTTAGCTATAAACTATGAAATAGTAAAATAAAAAAAAGAAATAAGGAAAAGGCTTTTTACAGGTGACAATTTATGTTTTCAAAGTTTTGTCTTTAAATTTAGTTGGAAAAGAGCCCTACATTCCTTTCTTTGACCAATTATTTTCTTGGTTACCCCTACCAAATTTTTGAGATGCTTAGCCAAGGAATGTGAAATCACTTTAGGAAACATTCATTATTATTTCTCATTCTTATTTTCCTCTTCCTTCCCCTTTTCTTCTTCCACCTCTGATTCCTCCTCATCCTCCTCTTCCTTCTTCCCCTTCTTTCCTCCTCTTGGCCCTCCCCCTCCCTTTCTTCTTCAACCAAACTTTGACCATCTTTCAGCAAAGAAAATGTGCATTTTAAGGCAGTATCATTACATATAGGGGTGGGTTCTATGTGGAGCAAAATGAACAACATTAAACTTCAGCATATTTTTATGTCATTTATCATAAAAGAAATATCTTCAACATTTAGATTTAAAGGAAACTTAGATCACGTCTAGTTCAGCTTTCTTAATTAATAGATGAGGAAAGTGAGATGTAAAAAGAAAACATTATATACTATGGAATAGTCTTTAACCTTTGAATTATTAAGATTACATTAAATCATTAGCCAAAGAGTTATCCCATTTTACAGATTAGAAGAGTGAAACTCAGAGAAGCTGTTTGTTTCAGATCACATAGCTGGTGAGGGGGTCAGATGGGAGTAGAACTCAGATCTACCTTAAATTTCATATTTCTTATGCTACGTTGTCTCTTGGAGGAGTTGTAAGCTATTTTAAAAAGCTACAGTGGAGGGGCTGGGGTTGTGGCTTAGCAGTAGAGAGTGCTTGCCTAGCTCCTGCAAAGGCGCTGGGTTCGATCCTCAGCACCACATAAAAATAAATAAATAAAAATAAAGGTATTGTGCCCAACAACAACAAAACAGTTGCCCCTCATAACTGTTATAAATGTTCCAGTGTAATGATGTCTGGTCTGTCTTTAATAATTTTCTTTTTCCATATCTGTACTCCAGGTGCATGGTGTCTTTCTTTAAAACAATATATATATATAGGCTACAATGGAGGTAGAAAAGGAGCTTATTAGGTATGGAAAATGACAAACCCCCAAAATAGTGAGACTTGGGAAAAGGGAGTGAGAAAGAAAGCCATACATTGAAAGCATTGATCCTTTCCCAATATATTCTTTCCTGGTGATAAAACAAACCTTGAGGAAGAGGTGTCCATCAAACATGGAAAGGCAGTCTCTGGGAAGAGGCTGAAGCATTAATCCTTATATAAACAAATCCTTTCCAGATACCAACCACTGACCCCAAGCCCTCCATTAGGTCCAATACGATATATCCCAGAAACTGACCACTGACCCTAGACTCCCTCCCATTTTGCCCCATAAAACAGACCCCAAATTCCTAAGCACTAAAACTGACCCCTTCACTGATTCATAGAACAAACTCCAAATTCCTGGGTGCTCAAAGTAAAATGATAATCTCATTAGACCATCTCTCAGAATAACCTATATAAGCCCAGGCCCTTTCTTTGTTCAGGGGCTCATTCTTCACCAGGAAAGTGGGTCCCACCATAGTGTCATTTCGTCCCTGCATCCCCTGCTCCTGTGTTTGTTCCTGAATAAAGCGCTGAGCTAATTTGTGAGGTTTGCATTTGTCCCCATCTTTTTGTGCTAACAGAGCTATTATTTTTTAACCTACAACTTTATGTTCAAATTATAAAAGCAAATTTGCATTATTAGTTTCTATTACATGTGTATTTTAAAGGTTATGATTTTTGTTTTATAAAAATTAATCACCTTCAAGTTTCTACATGAGATGTTTTTGAGTTCTTGCAACATTTACTTATTTATATGTGATATATTTGTGACATATTAATTTTTCTAATGAGAAAAAAATTAAGATAATAAAAACAAAAACAACACATGTATTTGAGACAATTTGAAAATCAGAGACAGAAAAACCACTGAAAGGACATTTGTCCCTCATAACTGTTATAAATGTTCCAGTGTAATGATGTCTGGTCTGTCTTTAATAATTTTCTTTTTCCATATCTTACTCCAGGTGCATGGTGTCTTTCTTTAAAACAAGAAAAATGTGAAGGATATTTAAGAATTGATGATTTTTACTCTTAACATTTGCTTTCATTTTACTTTTAAGATAGCATACTTATTGTTTAGGGCTTTTGGGTTTTTTTGTTTGTTTGTTGGCTTTTATTTTGTTTTTTACTGACTTCTTATTACAGGGTATGGCATTAAAAAACTAAGTTCTTCTGGAAAAAAAATTTAAAGTAAAAGTAAATTAAGTAAATGACTTAAGATAGTGAAATTATATTGCAACAGTTTCAAAGACTTGTGGTCTTATCTAGAATGGTAGAAAGCACCAAAATAATAAGCATGTGGGCTCAGTAGCTTTGTAGGAACAAAGTATTAAAAGTATATACATATAAAATAAGAATAGCAACATGGCCTTTTCTTTCACACAAAAAGAGCTTATTATTGAATTATATTTTACCCTAAATGTCCAAATTTTGTTACAGAACTGTTTAACTCTTTTGAGGTATTTTTATATTTTATTAAAGTTTAAAGTTTAGCACTTTGTCAAGATTTTTTCTCTTAGAATTTCTTTTCATTGAACATATTTAATACAAGGAGATCAGGTAGACAGATTTTGCATAAAATGCAAGTTTTGGCTTTTGTAATCTGTACAACACTTTGACATTTCAGATTATATCATTTTATACAGCCAAATCCACCCTTTCCTAGAATGTATTTTTTAATTTTTTTTTAATTGTCACAACGTATAAGACTAAAGAGGGATCAGGACATAAAAAGGCCTGGAAGGAAACTAATACTTACGGTGCTTATTGCTTTATTAGTTATATGCTGTTTCATTCTATATGTGAAAAATATCATTAACACTAATGGGTCTTTAAAAATTATATGATTTAAAGTGATAATATTTACATCAAGGTTCAACTTAAATCACAGTTAAAACTTAAATCACAGATTTCTTTCCCAGGGGGACTTCTGTAATCACCTAAGAATTGAGATTTGACATGCATACTAATAACATTTTGGGGGCTTTTCAAATATTGTTCCAGTGATTAGGCCATTTTATTTCATAGCTTCATTCTCTTATCTTTTTAAAATAAATATTTCACTAGTAAGAAAAAGAAAACAAATCAGACTATGAACAGTATTAGTATTGAACTGTTTTAGCTCATCTTGTAAAATGCCATCATCTTCCTAGATTTCTTTGTAAAATTTACTAACTTATTTCTGAGGTAGTAGTTCTAAGTGTTCTTTTGAATATATGTGGCCTGCAAGGAGGGAATGTGTGTTATACTGCACTTTCTTGTCCCTATTTTCAGATGCTATGTTGCTTTAGTGTCTGTACAGCAACCTTACTAATAGAGTACCAAAGGAGCAGTATTATAAAACTTCACTCATCTATGGAGCATTTGCCTAACATGTGTGAGTCCCTGGTTTCAATCCCCAGCACTGCCAAACAATTAAATATAAATAAAAACTTATGAAAAATAATATGACAAACACCAATGTTCCCATACCCAAAATTCATAAATATTAACATTTTAGTATTTTGTTTCATATTTACACATATATGTATATATGATTATATATTCAAAATAGGAGATTCCAAATAAAGTTGAGGTCTTCTTTGTTTTGCTCCTTTGTCCCTTTTTTCTCTCTCCCTTGGCAGAAACAAGCACAGCATAAAATTCTGCATTCTCTTTACCTCTTTCTGTATACCTTTTAAATTTTTACCACATATGTTGTATGTATCAATCTGGCTTAGCAGTATTATGTAGCCATTTGCTTAGTTATTGCTTAGTGTGGTTTAAAATTTTTTTTTAAATAAGTATTCTTCTGTATGTGTATTATTCTACAATTTCCTTTTAAAATCAGTATTGTTTTTTAAGATATTTACATGTTCATGCATTTAGGTGTAGTTCACTTATTTAACTATAGTATCCAAACTATGAAAATGCCACAGTTTTATCTGTTAATTGATATTTAGATTGTTTTTATTTTTCTTTGCACATAGCTGGCCTCCTTTTAGTATGCATTCATTTGACCAATGGGAATATTGTGACTCTAATCATGTACCCATTCTTTCCCTCTGGGGGACACTGAACTCATAGACATGGCTAGAACAGAAATAACATGGTTAATTCTTACAGTCTTTTTGTTGCAGGCATGGTTTTTGAAAGTTGTTGTGTTTTCAGTGTAAACCTTTAACTCTTAAAAATAATTTGTTTCTTTTAGGTGCTTGTTTAAACTGCCAGGAAAACAGCAAAGGGGTTCACTGTGAAGAATGCAAAGAAGGATTTTATCAGAGTCCTGATGCCACTAAAGAATGTCTTCGGTGTCCTTGTTCAGCAGTGACATCTACAGGCATTTGCACTATAAGTAAGTCTTCATTTCAGAGAAAAATCCTCCCCCAAATTCTTTATTAATAATTATTAATTGCATCGATGAATCAAGTTCTGGATATATAGGTGGAAGAAAGTTATAAAAGCAGCAAAATTTTCCTTTTTAGGAATTTACAATCTAACTCAAATATATATGTGAAATGATACTTAAAATTTATCTACAAACCGTCACAATTAGTTAATACAGGAACTGAGCAACTTTTGCTCACCTATTTGAAGGTACAATTACTAATTAGTTCTTCCAAGGTGCTTAATAATGTGGGCTGATTATGTTTATACAGTTATTTACAAATACAGTTAATGCCATATATTCCTGGTGTATTAATTATCAATTGCTTTATAACCAATTACCCTAAGATTTAGTGCTTTAAAACAATAAATATTCATTATTTCCCATATTTTCTGTTATGAGGTTGAGAGCAGCTTAGCTAGACAATTCTGGTTAGTTTTTCCTTCCTTTCTTCTTCCCCAGCCTTTCTTTTAAAATTGCAGCTTTATTGAGATATAATTTGCATTCCATACAATTTATTCAACATGTAATGTTAAATGTTTTTTAATGTATATTCACAATGTTGTGCAACCATCATCACAGTCAGTTTTGGAACACTGTCATCACCTCTTCCCATCAAAAATCTCAAAAAATGAAACAAACAATTCTATAACCATTAGCAATCATTCTCATTTCCTCTAGCCTTAGGCAACCACTAACCTATTTTCCTTCTCTGTGGATTTGCCCATTCTGAACGTTTTATATAAATGGAATCTACAATATGCGGCCTTTTGTATTTGGCTTCTTTTACATGGGGTATTTTCAAAGTTCATTCATGTTGCAACATATACTGGCACTTCATTCCTTTTGTTTGACAAATATTATGCCATTCTATGGATATACACATCATGCTTATCCATTCATCAGTTGATGGACATGTGGGTTGTTTCTGTTTTCTGTCCATTACAAATAATACTGTTGTGAACATTTGTTTTTGTGTGTACAAGTGTCTCCATTTCTCTTCGGTATATAACCAGGAGTGGAATTGCTGAATCATATAGTAGCTTAACTTTGTTTAACTCTGTGAGGAATTGTCAGATTATTTTCCAAAGTGAGTACACCATTTTACATTCTCATTTTCCCCAATAATCTATGAGAGTTCTAAGTTCTCCACACCCTCACCAAAACTTAATATTGTCTTTTTATAATTATAGCCATCCTAGTGGATGGGAAATGTTATTGTATTATGGCTTTAATTTGCACTTTTCTTATAACTGTGTGCCTACTGACCATTTGCATATTTTCCTTAGAGAAATATCTATTTATCTTTTGTTCATGTTGAAATTGGATTGTTTATCTTTTTATTATTGAGTTAAAAGAGTTTTAGATACAAGTCCCTTATGAGATACGGTTTATAGGAGCTGAGGACAGCATGGGGGAGCCACCACTTGCCTAGCATTCCAAGGCCCTAGGCTTAAACATAAGCACTGAAAAAAAAATGTTAAAAAAGAAAGATGTATGAGGGCTGGGTTTGCTCGGTGGTATTGCACTTACCTAGCACATGTGAAGCACTGGGTTTGATTCTCAGCACCACATAAAACAAATAAATAAAATAAAGGTATTGTGTCCATCTATAACTAAAAAAATTTTTTTAAAGATGTATGATTTGTAGATATTTTACTTTATCCTATAATTTTTTTTGCTTTCTTGATGATATTCTTTTAGCACAAAAATTCTTAATTTCAAGAAAATCCAATTTATTTAACTTTTTCTGTCATTGTTTGTGTTGGCCTGAGATTTCTCATGCGGTTATAATCAAAATGTTATTCAGGGCTGTAGTCAGTGATCTGAAAGCTTAACTGGGACTGTAGTATCGGCTTTTAAGTTGGCTTACTCATGTAGCTTGCCAGAGGCAAAAGTCTCCTATTATTCACCACGTGGACCTCTTTATAGAGTTACTTAAATGTTTTTACAGCAGGACAGCTGGCTTTCCCTAAGAGTGAATGATCCAAGAGAACAAGATGGAAGCTGCAATGCATTTTGTAATTTAGTCTCTGAAACAGAGATTGGTTTCATATGTCTAGCCTATCAAGTGTGGGAGGGTACTACACAAGAGTGTGAATTGTAGACAAGGAGCATTAGGTGCCATTTTGAAAATTAGCTGCCATACCTGGTAATGGGAACTGGCACATTTACTCCTCATAGAAAGGTCTTATAGATACTTTCACTGATTCCAAAAATAGTAATTGAGCACCTGGTACATGCTTGTCAACATATTAGACAAGGGATACTAAGATCTAAAAAGTGAAATATGGTCCTTGTTATAAAAGATTTGGCAGTCTAGTAGAGATGAAGGCACATAGATATAGCATGAAAAGTAGCAAATGTATTTATAGAATATAATGGGACATAAGAGGAAGGGTATTCCATTGAACATGGGAATGAATATTAGGAAATTTTTTATAAAAGGTTATACATTTAGGTAACATACCTTATTAATTATCATTATTTGTGTAAGTATATAGTAACCATTTAGGATAAATTAGGACTGTTATAGAGTTAGAAATATGAAAATATTATGTATTAGCACCTAAACCTGCATCAATCATATCAGAATTCTACGGTGGTTATTTTTAAAAGCATATTGATGTGTTACAGGTGTCAAGAATTTAAGATTTTAGAACTTTATAGGAATTATAAATAAGAATTTAAGTTATATTGGTCCTTGGCTCATATAGAGTAACTTTCCTTTTGAACACAGAACTTCACTTATGATAGTTGCTTTATAAATGATTGTTGAATAGCTGACTAAATTTACTTTCTTTTGAAAGATGGTGCCTTACAAAAGCAATATGCTTGAAATCCTCTGTGCCTTTTCCAGGTACAGAGGATTTCTGTCCATAAAGACAGAAATCATGTCTATATTTTTAACCATTTTATCTTCATTCATAATGTTTGGTTAATGTTAATAATACATGTGGAGTGAATATAAAGGGACATAGCCATAACTCAGACAGAGAGTAGTCAGATGTACAAACTAGATCTAGTTTAGAGGGGAGAGGATAACTTCCTACTGGGACTATAGAAAAATCTTCATGAAGCAGGTAACATTTGAACTGGGCCTTGAAGAATGAGGATTGGGACATCTAGAAATGTATTTATGTAGAGTTGAGTGGGAAATCAAAGAAAAAAGCTGAATAGGGACCTGACCAGACCAATTTGACCTGCATGTATATATTCCAGAACATATATTGTACTCACACTATGGACTAAGGGTAGGACAGCCAATTCAGATAGTTTCATGCTTTCAGAACTCACTGTTTCTAGTGGAGAAACATACAAACAAATGCAATGCAGTATTATGGGGAAGATCATAGAGAATATAAAGTGTCCCCTTGTTAAAAGAGACCCCTTAGTAAGTAATGGCAATAATCTAGGTGAGAAACGATGAAGGCCTAAACTAAGATCCCTTAGTGGATATGGCGAGAGATATAAGTAGATTGGAAAGATTTTAATGAGGCATGATTGATGTGAATTAATAACTGCTTGTAGGAGTTGGGGAGGAAGACTGAGGAAAGATGATGTAAGTTGGTACCATTCACTGAACATTGGAAGAATATAGGACTTAGGAAGGGAAGATGTCAAGGACAATAATTTATATTAAGTTTTAAATGTTTGTGGATCCAGCCGTACAAGTTAGTATATTGTTTGGAATTTTAGACAGAGAAATGGACTATAAATACACATTTTGGAATTGTCATTCGTGTGAGTGGTTGCGCTCACCTGGGAGAATGAACAGGGTGACAAGTGAAAAAGACCAAAAATAGAGGTATGGGAATATACCAGAATTTAAGTAGGGAAGAGATGGAGGAAATGTTCATTAAAGCAATAATTTCTCCAATTTTTCATGTCTAAAAAGAGAAGGAATAAAAAAAATTGGGCATTTTTCAGAACAGCTACCATCACAATTGTTTGGACTCCCAACTTAAGGATTTTTCTTTCACCTTCTCATTCTACCTGAATAGGTTCTCAGGAGAGTCCCATCTTTTCTATGTTAAGCTGGAAAACTAGTAAATAAATTAGATTGTTAAGTTGATTCCGCATATCTCTTAATGTTGAAAAGAAATAGTAAGGAGGATTTTATAAATATATTTGAGAACTAAAAGTTATATTGTATTTTTAATTATAGCTTGAGATTTTATTAAATTAATTTGATGTTCTCTTTTAGAATCGAATGAATTGGGACCTAAATGTGTCCAGTGTAAAGATGGTTATACAGGCCCGAACTGCAATACATGTGAAAATGGCTATTACAATTCTGACAGCATTTGTACACCATGCCAGTGTCATGGTCATGTGGATCCAGATAAAAGTCCAAAGATTTGCAAGCCCGAGAGTGGTGAATGCATCAACTGCCTCCATAACACCACTGGGTTTTGGTGTGAGAACTGCCTAGAAGGTTATGTTCGAGACCTCGAGAGAAATTGCATCAAGAAAGGTAAAACTTCACCTAAGATTATATTTTTAATATCTAAGCCTAGTACTGAAAATTTCAAAACCGCTACCTTTAGCTTTAAAACTGTCCAATCTCACCAGAGGAATTTTTGAAAATAGAATTTGATAGATATTTGCCTACAGAGGTTTCCTTCCCTTCCTGCTTCTCTCCTGATGTTCCAAAGTCAACTCCAGAAATTTGAGAACCAAGACAAAGTCATTGCAACAGTGAGACCAAGTGTTCTCACGTTTTCCCTCATCTATTTTTATTTTCATGTTAATAATTTTAAAGTCCTATCGTTCCTTTTATCCTTTCCTTCCTTTATTCTCATCACTTTCAGCGATCATCAAAGGTCTTTTCAAGTAGGGTCCTATCATCTGGTTAGAAATTCCAGCTGAGAATAGAGTTTATTTCAACATCTGTCCAAATTTTGGGCTTAAGTTATTCCATGTGTGATGGGAGAAATAGTATTAATATTCCTTTAGGTTTTTTTTAAGTTATTCACATGGCAGAATATTTCTTATAGGGAATTTCAGTAAAGATTTAGAAACAATTAATGATTATAAATTCATGATGAGCTAGGGATATTTGGAGATTATTAGGACACTGAGCGATTAGACCATGTTCTACAATGCAATATACTACTCTAACAGATGCTGAATATTAGGTTGACACGCACTTGGTCTGTGGCAGGTGCAAATTTTCTGCCATTTTCTTGATATACTTTTGTGATCAAGGCTGAAGGACTCAGATAGAACCCTATCACTGGAGACCTTATCACTCAATTCTCTTTTCCATTTGGGAGGCAGACCTTGTTCATACCTTATCCATACCAAGGAATACCTAATTAGTGGATAGGAGTTTTTTGGGTTTTTTTGTGTTTTTATTTTAAGTTATTAAGTAATATAAACTTTGCCCCTTTTCAGATAAATTTATCTGGCTGACTTATGGTAATGAATAATATTAAGACCAACAATAATAATTTTAGTAAGTATCTATGTGCCAAGTACTGTAAGCATTAACAGTGATAGTGCTGTAAAGGGCATTATCTCATTTGATTCTGCCCAAGAATTCTGTAAAGTGACATTATTACTCTCGTTTTAACAGGTGAGAAACCGAGGTTTTAAAAAAGATTGTCCTATCAGGCTGGGGTTGTAGCTCAAGGGTAGAATGCTGGCTGGCCTAGCAGGTATGAGGTCCTGGGTTCAATCCCAGCATCTCAAAAAAATAAAAGAAAGAAAGAAAGAAAAAGAAAAGAAACAAAATTGACTTTTCTATAGCAACATAATTTTGTTTGAGTCCAAAGCCTTGGATCCTTCCACTAAGCTATGCTGCACTAGTACAAAGTCTAGTACCTTAATTATAAAATAGCTATAAGCTACACAAAGGAAGAATTACCACACCTGGAATTAAAGGAAGCTTGTTTTTTCTGTTGGAGGACATCAAATTTGAGCACTTAAATTGTGTTTTTCAGGTGTATTTAAAGGAAATATTTGTTTCAGGAAATTTTACCTTCCTCATGAAATGCCATCAGACATGTTGGGCTTATAAGTCAAATGATTGCCATCTATCTCTGTCACTTTTAACCATGTGATTTAGAACTCAGTAGTGGCATCTTTACTGCCTTTACAGGAATTTATAGGATTCTATCCATAAGTGAAGAAGGATAGAAAACTCCAACATTGGGGCTGGGATTGTGGCTCAGAGATGTAAATCTCTTGTCTAGCACATGTGAGGCCCTGGGTTCGATCCTCAGCACCACATAAAAATAAATAAACAAAATTAAAGTATTGTGTCCAACTACTTCTAAAAAATAAATACTAAAAAAAAGAAAAGAAAACTCCAACATTGGAATTTTCTCAAAGATTTTAATAGAGATATTACACATATTAGAGAATAGCCAGGAATGTAACAAGTTAGCTTCCCAGACTCTGATTCTTATCACTGTATTTCTTTGAAAATTATTTTTAACTTGCATTATCTTAAAGCAAAGTACCATGTCAACATCCCACATCCACTTCCACTCCCATGTGTATTTCTTTTATTGTTTCTTGAAACTAGATAATTTTGTCTTTTACATTTCATTCTCTGTTTTTTATTTTCAGAAGTTATTGTTCCAACACCTGAAGGTTCTACCATTTTGGTTTCCAATGCCTCTTTGACCACATCAGTGCCCACCCCTGTTATAAATAGTACATTTACCCCCACAACCCTGCAGACTATCTTTTCAGTAAGCTCTTCTGAAAATAGCACTTCAGCTTTAGCTGATGTATCATGGACCCAATTTAACATCATCATTTTGACAGTCATCATCATTGTGGTGGTGCTGCTAATGGGATTTGTCGGGGCCGTATATATGTACCGTGAGTACCAAAACCGGAAACTCAATGCCCCCTTTTGGACCATCGAGCTGAAAGAAGATAATATCAGTTTTAGCAGCTACCATGACAGCATTCCCAATGCAGATGTGTCGGGACTGTTGGAAGATGATGGCAATGAAGTGGCTCCCAATGGGCAGCTGACCCTGACGACACCCATGCATAACTACAAAGCCTAAGGAGCTGGATTGTTAAACTACAGTGCTTACTAAAACAGCATCAGCCCTTGAGCCAGACAAAGCCTGGGTAGAGTTTGCTGAGAAAGCAAAGGCAAATAGTGCATCTGATATTTGCAGGTACAAATCTGTAATGCGCTTAGCCTATCTATTGCTTTTAGTATTGCCATGAAGATCTGAAGCATTCAGTCATTAAGGACCTGAAGTAAAGTATATTTTTGTACCAAACCACATGGGAGTATGGAAAGGCTGAACCCCATAGTGCAGCCCAAATCCTCTTTGACCTCCAAATAGACTGTTGGGGAAGTGTTTGCCTCACTAACAGTAACAGGATGATGGTTGGGAAGGGAGGAAAGGACTGCTAGAAGACTTCATCTCTATTCCTGAAACATATTTTTTTTTAAAGGAGGGCCAGGGATTATTTTGATTTTACTCTCCTAAAAGACATCATTGAGGAAAAGATGGTGTCTATGCTGTATCACAATAAACAATCTTGATTGTTTCTAAAATAAGGCAGAAAAGTCCCAAGATCTTTAGAGGGCTTGATTTTTTTTCCTCCCAGGATTCTCGCTCAATGTTGAGATTAAAGCACAGGATGAGCTTCTAATGGTAGAGAACAGAAGGCAGCATTGGGGGAGCAGGAAGCTGATGGTCCTCCTCAGGGGCTCTGTGTAAATGATAAATTGTCTAAAAATAGGAATATCCCTGCCTCTAGAGAAATAAGGTGTACATAGTTAATGTAGCATATCTGGTCAACATTGTATTTGTATCTATTTGTAAAAAAAATTCATGTCATATTTTATCATCTAGAATTTATTTGTACAGCAGTTAATGGCACTGTAAAAAGAAAATATGGGTATTGGTTAAAAAACTGTAAAATAGATGGCAATATTGCTAGAGCTGGGACTCTGGTGAGCATTAGTCATTTTTAGTCCCTCTTTGGACATTGTTGAAATTTATAAGAGGTTGAATGTTTCTAATCTTTCCTTCCTTTCTCAACCTAAAAGTAGAGTTATATGCTCTTTGACCTACTATAGATTCAAGCAATAGATTTTGAAGTCAATAATTGTTAAGCTGGGACACAGGCTACATTTTCCAAAACACTCACCTAATTAGACACTAGCCATTCTATATGCTTTACATAGATTAATATAAAATATTCTCATTGAAATATTTTTTCCTGAATGTAAAAGTTAGTCTTCCAAAGGATAGAAATATTTGATTTTCAAAAGAAAAGCCATCATCTCACTTGGGATCCCTGGTTTTAATGCCTGTGAACTATTTATATCTTCCCCTCAAAACAAAACAAAAAAAACTCTTATAATTGAACATAGCCCATCACTCATTTGCCCTCTCTTTGCAGTGCTGTAGTTCTTCCATAATCTTATTGTCTGGTTAGAGGGTAGCTCTGTAGTTGAATTTTTTTTTTAAACTCCTGGAGGCCAACTACTGTTGCTCTCATTTATTATGATATTGACAGATTGTGGATTAAGCAAGCTAAGAAAGGTGACCAGAAGTCAAATACAGATATTTATCAGGAGGAACAGCAAACAATGAGACAGAAAAAAATGAAGACTTCTTAGACCTAGGAAATCTAAGTTGACCCCTTTGACTAACTTTCTAAGATAAAACCCTAGAATTTGTTACCTTTTATAGGAGACCCCTACAATGTTCTCAGGGTTTGGAAATGATGTTCTAGAGAATAGATAGGCATAGAATCTGCTTCTGGTAACCTGAGGATATTCTGCATATTTGACCATTGATCACAAGAGTAGACATTATATTATATTAAAGTTATTTCATATTTCTATTGATCTTTGTAGCTTACAAAGCACTTTTCCATGTGTGTGCCCTTTGTTCCTACCATAGCCCCTGAGAAAGTAATCATTCTACCCACGTTTAAATGAGGAGACTGAGGCACAGAGGGGCTGAATGTCTTATTCAAGGATCCTCAATGTGTGTCATTATTAGGCTTGGAATGAAGATTTCCAACTCTGAAGCACATGTTCTTTCAACTATACATTGATGCAAAAATTGCCTAGCCACACACATAAGAAGGCTGGGAAGAAGAGTCCCATTGTGGATGTTTCTAATTTTTTGTCATTACCAGGTATAATACAGAGCCATAGATCTAGGAAGGACTCTGAAAAGAACACAGGAAGATTACTATCTGAAGCCAGCATTAGTGATAAGAAAACAAAACTGCCATTTCTGCTTCATTTAGGTGATCTACTCCCTTCAAACAGGGAGGGGAAGCTTGGTTTCCTCAGAAGTTGCTGCATAAGTGTAGAGGTTGTGTCCTGAAATTCTAAGGAATTATGTAAAGTGACGTACCTGCCTTTCTCTGATACCCCACGTCCTGCCAAAAGAAGTCAGGATTGAAGCTGGTGAAAAATAAATGTGTTAAACAGAAGTTAATCCAATAAAGAAAGAAAGAGTGTCTGTTGGAATCTTAAGACCAAAACTAACCAGTTAGGATTCTGGCCACATATAGATTCCTTGAAACAGACCTTAAAAGATATTGCAAAAAATTGAATCACAATGTTTATCTTGTTAGCAACTCTTAGATCATGTTCTTAGTTTTTCACAAAGGAAAAATATTAAGGCCTTAATATGTGTTTTAAATAATTTTATTTAGTGATCCTGCATTTTTGCTTGTGGAAATAATTTTGCTCCAAAATACAAATCAATCATGAGTTGTTTTACCACTAAAGTCAGACTAGGAAGTTGGTAAGAAATGAAGCACTACACACTGTTGCTTCCTCTGAAGGCATTCCGGAGAACTCTGGCATCCAGCAATGGGATCCCAGCAGTCCTTTAGAAGAATAAAAATTCTAGGGATTAGGAATGAGCTGTTTTATTTCAACAAGATAATACCAACGTTGAAATGGCAGAGGCTATTAAGTGATACTTTTATCTTCATTAATTCATTTTAATAAGCTCTTATGCATTTCTGATAGTTAGATACTTTAGGTAGTATTGTTAAGTATGTCTTCGTCCTCCCTTACTTCCCCCTCCCTCCACTCTACCTCCCAGGGCTCTCTTATTAATGGAATTTCTTCAACTATAGGAAAAAAGTGATAATTTTTTAAAAACTCATATTTATCCTGAGGTCCCATGGACCCAGTGTTTTAACTTTTCCCAGTGAGATCTGGATTTTAAGAGATAAGAACAAATCAGCTATATGGAATGGGAAGAGAGAGATTTTTGAACAGGGTTTGTATCAGCCTCAAATTATATGGCTACTCTCCAGCTTTAATAGTCCCAGGATAATTGACCATCAGAGAAGTACTCACTGACTTCCTAGTTGATTTTGGCCAGCTGACTGTCTTCAAGATATTTAGCCCTTCTTGTGCTATTGTGGAAATGAGGAGCTAAAGCAACAGTACTTATTTTTGGAAGATTTAATTAGAACTGGGTTATTACATCATTGGTCCTACACTTTTTGGTAAATATAACACCACCTGTAATTAGTATATACTGGTTCTCCTATTTTGGGTTATGTGGTTAGGAGTTGAATTTCCTCATCTCAAAGAAAGCTCTCTTGCAAAGTGTTCAGAGAAGTTAGAGCTAAGAAAGTCTTCCTGGCCTCATCCACAAAGAACTTTTGGTTTCTTTTGATCTTGAGAGTAAGGAGTTTGGGAGCTAAAATGGGTTTGATGTGTGCTGGGAGTCAGGAAAGGTTAACATATATTTCTCTTCAATCCTGAGCCAGTCACTATGCCAAGGAGAAAAGCAGGAAGAACACACTGATTCATCTGAAGAAGTCAAACAGGATCAAATGGACTATAAAGGTTATGAATCATTAAAACATCAGTGGTTGAATGATGCTTTTTCCAAAGCAACGGGGAATCCTTCTTGTTACTTATGCATATGCAATAACTAAAGCAGCAGGCCTAGAATGTGAGCCCAGGGCCTCAGATTCAAATTAGTCCAAAAGCAAAATGAATTTAAGTCAAGTTTTAATGCTAGGCACAAGCACTCTGTAACAAGTTAAATTTCATCCCAAGTAATTAGGGAATGTTTCTGAAACATTAAACTTGTATTTATGTCACTACAATTCTAACACAAATTTTAAAAACATGTTTCACTCATGTGCTGTACTAGGCTTCATGATGCATTTCTAAATTTGTGTATGATTTGAATATATGAAAGAATTTATACAAGAGTGTTATTTAAAATTATTAATAAATGTATATAATTTGTACCTATTGTAGATTTGTTGTTTTACTCTTTTGTGTGGTCAAAGTTGATATAGGTCTGTGTGGTTAAGAATATTTAAAGAATGTTTTCTACTTGGAGAAAAGTACCACATGAAGAAGATTCCCTTTCTTAAAATAAACAAACACCTGAGAAGAAAATACATATTAATATGTACTCGCATTTGTGCTTTTCTTCCCCTATTAAATCCATTGGTATTTCTATGAAATTTTTATACAGATTTTTTTCACATCTATGAGGAATTTCCTTTTTTTTAGTAGAAGTCTGAATATAAACCGTGTTCTTTGTGGTGATTAGTTAATCATAATGAGACTACACCTTTTTATTATTTTAAAGTACCCTTGAAGATCTTCTATTCTGACAGTTAAACAATGTTTAATGGCATGCCATCTAGAGATCTAAGGGTGCTTTGTGGCAAATGTACATGTGTGTGTGTGTTACTGAAGATTAAGCCCAGGAACCTTTACCACAGAGCCACATCCCCAGATCTTTTTATTTCATTTTGAGACAAGGTTTTGCTAAATTTATGAGGTTAGCCTCAAACTTGCAATCCTCCTGCCATGGCCTCCCCTGTTGCTGAGATTACACATATGTGCCACTACAGCCAGCTCTAAGGGGTATTTTGAAACAGAAGAAAAAAATAAGTCAAGAATTTCTTTTTGCTGAGAGCTTTATAAACTTAATTTACTATACCTCAGTTGGTATTTATATTTTAAAACTTGTTTTTTCCTTTCTAGTCACATGAGAAAACAGATTCTGTAACTATATAACACTTTATATATTAATACATGTAGTTCTGTGATGCACTTGAATTGGGAACTACGCTAAGGGAACAGAATTAACTATGGCAGTATTCTAAACAAATGATAATTTCTAGAGAAAGTAAATATGAATATAAATATACTTTTGATGAAAGTCTATCAAGACATTGACTAGACTGTATTATCAAAATTAGTTGTATTCATTTTCCATAGGAATACAAGATGCATATGTTTAATCACATTTCATTTGTTCCATTATAATTAAATTAGTAACATCAAAGTAACCATTGTGCTTAGTTATGTTTCAAAAATTTAGCTAAATTACAAACAGCAAAATATTTTCATGAGATGATATATGAGAAGCATTAATCAATAGGTTGAAAATCAGCATTTAAAGTGAATATTAAAATCACAGTTTTACCTATAAGTTTTTCAAGGCAATTTTATAAGGAAATTGTATTAATTATTGTAAGGCTTTCTAATACTTCTGCTTACAAAAATGAAAGCCATCATACAATATTAATTTTAAAATGTGTTTATAGATTATATTAATAAGAAGTTGGTTTGAAACCTTGTATTCCGAATTGAACACTGCATTTTAGACAGTTGCAGAAAAAAACAGGCAAAATATTTTCTTTGTATGTAATAAGAGTTGGCTTGGGTAATAAATGAAGTGTTTGGAAGGAAATCTTTTGTGGTTTCCTTTGTGTTGTCAGACCAACTGCAAAAATTGTGTGTCAATACTATTTCTTCAATCTGTGCCCCACATAAGGAGGAGCCTCAGCTCTGCCCACATTCATTACCATTTTAATCCAGTCATATTAAACTCATGATATATTTCCCATATATGCCAGGTTATATGAAGTCTTTTGGCTGGTATTATTTCCTTTATTTAAAGCATCTTTGGGAGTGTTCATTCATTTTTTACAACGCTTTGATAAAGGAAAGTTTTTTGATCTTTAATTGTACCTGCATTTTGGCTAATGAATACCTTTTTAACTGCATATATTTTACTGTCAGTGCTTTTGGGTTTCTCTCTTGCCTGGAAGACTCTGTATTCCTTGAAACCAGGAGGATTTGTTCTTCTGCCTCTGGCATCTGGAATATTGCTGTGCATTGTAGATGCTCACTCAATGGTGGTTTGCAAGATAAGGTACCAAATAAAGAGTTGGTTTGTGAACTTTTTTGGTGAAATATCATAAGAAATCTTATGTGCAGCATGTAGGACTGCTGTGTTTTGTCCCCCAGAGTCATGTGCTAGAGACTTGGTCCCCAGTGTGGCAGTGTTGAGGTAGTGGAAGCCTTCGGAGATGGGGCCTCGAGGGAGGTGATTAGGTCTGAGAATGAATGGATCGATGCTTTTCTCATGGGAGTATGTTCTCATCTCAGAAGAAATCTCACGAGAGCAAGTTGTTATAAGTGAGCCTTACCTTCCCTGAATCCTTCTTCCATATGCTACTTGACATTCTTGAATGCCATTCACCATGCAGCCCTTACCAGAGCTGGCACCTTGCTCTTTAATCTCCAGAACCATGAGCCAAATAGTAATATCTCTGTCTCTTTCTCTCCCTGTATCTCTCTCTTTTTTTCTTTTTTCTCTTCTGTGTGTGTGGTACTGTAGTTGAACACACAGCCCTGTGCGGGCTAAGCAAGTGCTCTACTACTGAACTACATCCCCAGCCTCCCCAACCCTCAATTTTGTTTTGAGACAGGGTCTTATTAAGTTGCCCGGGCTAGCTTCTAATTTGAAATCCTCTTGCCTCAGCCTCCTGAGTCATTAGCCTGGCAAACTCCTTATACAGATTCCGGCTTCATATATTTTGTTAGAGCAACACAAAATGAACTGAGAGAAGGATATTTCTTATTTAGTCAAAATATCTAAGAAACCCTTGAAATTGTATTTTTAAATTATTTTTTAGTTGTAGTTGGATACAATACCTTTATTTTATTTATTTCTATGTGGTGCTGAAGCTCGAACTCAGGGCCTTGCATGTGCTAGGTAAGCACACTACCTACCACTGAGCCACAACCCCAGCCCCATGTTGTTTTGTTTATGAATGTAATTGTGAGTTTTTGTTTTTTGTTTTGTTTTTAAGAGAAGGTCTGTGCATTTACTCATAGTCTCAAAGGATCTGTGATCCCAAAGGATTAACAGTTACTTGGATGGGGATTACCTCATGTTTTTCAGCAATAAAATATCCTCCCACTGAATGTGAATTGGTACAATTGGAAAATTGGTCTCGATCTAAAATTGCACTCCTGGGAATACTTCATAAGAAAATAACCTAAAAAGCAGAGACTTCTGCTCAAAATTTTTGTTTTCCAGAATTATATACACAGTTCCAAAAACTGCAGGCAGATTCTAAATGTTTGACAATAGGGATTTAGTCTAATGCAAAGTTATTAAGAAATATTAGGAAGCATCATTAAAAACAGAATGAAAGTTAAGAAAAATGGGATATTTGAATATGTGCATGAAGTTTCACTCCTGGTGTATAATTCAGAGAAACTCTTTTGTAAGTACACCAAAAGCAATATTTAAAAATCTTGGTTGCAGCATGATTTATCAGTAAAATAATTGGAAAAAGCACAGATGTCTGTCAGTAGAAGAATAGTTAGACTGCAGTCTATTCATATACTTTGAAAAGAATTTTATGCAGTAGTGGAAAATGTGTGAATTACATTTATATATATATATATATTATATAAATGATATATATAATATCAATGTGGATGAATCCCCAAAACACAATGTTGAACAAGAAAATCAAGTCACAGTGAATATATACAGATAATTTCTTGTATAGAAGGACCAAAAATGGGATATAGAATACTATGTTGTTTAGAAATACGTAAGAAAACTATAAATAAAAACAAGTAATTGATTGATACAAAAATAAATTTAATTTTGGAAGGGGTGGGGGATGCACAGATGGCTTTGAAGGTCTTGAAAATATTCTGTTTCTTAAGCTGTGTGTGGGTACATGGATTTTCACTGTACAGTCATCCATTGGTATCCATGGAGGATTATTTCCAGAACTCCCTGAAAATATCAAAATCTGCAGATGTTCAAGTGTCTAATAAAAATGGGATAGTATTTGCATATAACATGTGTATGCACACACTAGAATATATATATAATGTTTCACAGTGAATTGTTTTAATAAGGTACGCATGGATGCAATATGTTGAAGAAATATACAAAGAAAATATTTAGAAGGAAACAGCATAACTTGGTGATATCTATGTTAAAGAACAAAGAAACAAAACAAACATTGCATTTCACAGTGGTAAAAAAATAAATTCACCAGGCCCGGTGGCACACGCCTGTAATCCTAGTAGCTCGGGAGGCTGAGGCAGGAGGATTGTGAATCCAAAGCCAGCCTCAGCGAAAAAGCAAGGCACTAAGCAACTCAGGGAAACACTGACTCTAAATAAAATACAAAAAAAGGGCTGGGGATGTGGCTCAGTGGTTTGAGTGCCCCTGAATTCAATCCCTGGTACAAAAAAAAAAAAAAATTCATCAAAAGGATACAACAATCCTATATGTGTATTCAGCTAATAACAGAGCTTCAAAATACATGAAACAAAGTCTGATAATACTAAAAGGAAAAATAGACAAAACTACATTTATAGTTAGAGATTACAATACCTCTCTTAATGTATAGAACAAATATACAGAAAGCCTGTAAGGATATAGGATATTTGAACAACACTATCACCAACTTGATCTAATATATATAGAATGCTCCAACCAATGATATCAGGCTGTACATTCTTTTTGACAGTACATGGAACATTTACCAAGATAGACCATATCTAGTTCATAAAATAAGATGCAACAAACTTAAAAATATTGACTGATCCAATATATGTTCTCTGATCGTATCAAAATTAAATTAAAATCAGTAACAAATGTGTCAGGAAAATTCTGAAATATTTGAAAACTAAACTTCTAAATGACACATAGATCGAAGAAGAAATGAAGAAAATTTATAAAGTAGTTTGAACAGAATGAAAATAAAACCACAGCATTTCAAATTTGTGGAATGCAGCTAACAGGCACTTAGAGGAAAGTTCATAACATTAAATGTCTATATTAGGAAAGAGGAAAGATCTCAAGATCCTAAAAAAGTAGAAGAGGAAGAACAAAATAAACTCAAAGGAAGCAGAAAGTATGGAATAAAAAATGAGGAAGAATAAATAAAAACAAAAACAAGAAAGTCAATAGAGCTAAAAGTTAGTTCTTTGAGAAATTCAACGAAATTGATAAACTTCTAGCCAAATGATCAGGCAAATCAAAAGAAGAGGGAGAGAACACGAACACACACACACATACACACATACACAAATAAAACAACAAAACCCAATGTCATAAAAGAGAGGGGAAAGGGGAAATCACTGTGGATCCTACAGACATTAAAAAGTGATAAATTTGATGGCTCAGGTGAAAGGTACAGCTTCTTTAAAAAATACAGTCTACCATCCTCACTCAAAAAGAAATAGATATCCTAAATTGTCCTATATCGACTACAGAAATAACTTGTAGTTTAAAACCTCCCATAAAGAAAATTCCAGGTCCAGAAAGCTTTACTGGTGAATCTAGAAACATTTAAAGAAAAATTCTTACCAATTCTACACAAACTTTCTCACAAAAACTAAAGAGGAAGCAATATTTCCCCACTTGTTCTGTAAGGCTAGCATAAGACTAACAAAGACCACCAGAAAACTAGAGACCAGGGCTGGGGCTGGGGCTCAGTGGTAGAGCACTCGCCTGGCATGTGTGAGGCACTGGGTTCGATCCTCAGCACTGCATAAAGATGAATAAATAAAATAAAGGTATTGTGTCCACCTACGACTAATATATATATATATATATATATATATATATATATATATATATATACTATATATTTCATATATAAAACTAGAGACCAATATCCCTCATGAACATAGGCATAAATATGTGTAAGAAAACATAAGCAAATTCAATAAAACGATATATAAGTGAGTTTAACACTTGAAAATCAATAAATGCCATTTACACTGACTCAAAAAGAAAAAGCACATGATGGTCACCTCAACAGATGCAGAGAAAGCATTGGACAGAACCCAGCATTCATTCAGGATAAAGGTGATGGTGATGATGATGATGATACTGTCTTGTGATATTGTGATGCAAGAAAAATAAAATTTTTGTCTTTATCTGGTTCCTAACCAGAGATCCTTAAAGCCCTTGAAATTTCCAATGTGATAACTTCTGTTTTAAATTTTAGTTTTTGTCTCTGACTCTTGAAATAGCTCCAGAGTGATAAAGGTGAAAGGAACATCTTTTGTTACTATGTCTGCCACACTTGAGTTAATAGATGACTTTTGGAAAACTCCTGAAGAAGGGGATATTGTTTGCCAAAGGAGCCAAATGCACAATTAGGAGGTTGGAATTTTTGACCCCACCTACCAACCTCTGGGGAGAGAAGGGCTGGATATTGTGTTTAATCACCAGTGGCCAGTGACTCAATCACCCATGCCTATGTAATGGCCTTCATCAAAACTAAGTGAAGGGGTTTGGAGAGTTTCCAGCCTGATGAACTCATGCAGGTTCTGGGAGGCTGGCAAATCAGAACTGGGTGTGGAAGCTCTGCGCCCCCATACCTTGCCCCATGCATCTCTTCCTGAGTCGTATTCTTTGCAATAAACAGGTAAGCATAATTGAACTATTTTTCTGAGTTCTGTAATTCATTCTAGCAAACTATCAGACCACAAGATTGAGTCATGAGAACCCTGAATTTACAGCCAGTCGAGAGCATGGGAGGCTTGGACTTTAGATTGGCATCTGAAGTGAGGCCGCCCTGTGGGATTGTGTCCTGTACTCGTGGGATCTGACACCACCTCCAGGTGGACAGAATTGGATAAAATTGTAGGACACCCCATTGGGGTCCATAGAGAATTGGAGAATCATTTAGCATTGGAAAACCCACACATTTGGTGTCAGAAGTGAACTGTGTGAGAGTAGACAGACACAGTTATTCCTCTCTTTCATCTGTGCTCTCAGATTTTCTGTTCAACTGGAGGACCAGTGCTGTCTTCATCTTTGTATTTCCATTGCCAAGCACAGACCCTGGTTCCCACAAAAAGCTCACTATTATGTCAGTAAATGAATAAGTGAATCACTGGTACATATTGCAAAATGTTCCTGTATACTGCAGTGCAAAGGCTGTCAATGAGTGCAAGATGAAGCCCCAAAACAAATAGAGTGTTACTTTTTAAAAACATTTTATATGTATGTATGTATGTATTTATTTATTTAATTTATTTATTTTATGTGGTGCTGAGGATCAAACCCAGGGCCTTGCATGTGTGAGGCAAGTGCTCTACCACTGAGCCACACCCCCAGCTCCCAGAGTGTTACTTTTAAGAAGCACCATGTCACTTGCAAGCAGGGATGTTTACTTCCCTTCTTGGAATGGTGCTAATGAAACTCATTCCCACCAAGTGAGTGCAGCCCTTGGCCCCGGCCTGCATTGCACTACCACATGTCATGGCCTTGGCGTGGCCTGGCGGACAAACCTCCTTGGATATGTGGATGTTCTGGCCCCGCCCCTTCTTGTCCTTATTTTCAGTAGCTTGCAGAACCAGCAGGCTATGTCTCAGCTTTCTAATTCTCCCATTTTCTAAATGAGCCATTGTTGTCTTTAATCACCATGGCTAAGGGATTATCCAGCCTCATTTTAAGAAGCTATTTTTGCCAAGACATGAAGTTCTTCCAGACAAGGATAAAGACATTAAAGATTGCTATTAAGATTCTGTTTTAGTTTAGATAATAATTTGGGGTTAATTAAGCAAATTGTATAGACTCCAATGGGCCATTAATCCCCAGAGGAATTGTCTGAGACAGAGAGGTCTGCAAATTCTGGGAAAAAAAAAATCAGAGTTTGGCAACAGTTGCATTTTGAATTTCCTTGTGCTAAAATGAAAAGATGGCAGTGTTGACAGGTACTGTCTTGGGTAGTAACTTCACAGTCGGGTACAGTGGTGCATGCCTGTAGTCCCAGTGACTTGGAAGGCTGAGGCAGGAGGATTGCAAGTTTGAGGCTAGCCTCTGTAACATAGCAAGACCCTCTCTTAAAATAAAAAATAAAAAGGGCTGGGAATTTAACTCAGTGGTAAAGCACCAGTATCATTTAAAAAAAACTTCATTTATTTTTAACATGTATCTCACTTTTTTGTATTAAAATACAAAGATCTCCAGGAGCAGTTGGGCATGCCAGGAATCCCAGCAGCTCAGAGGCTGAGGCAGGAGGATCAAAAGTTCAAACCCAGCCTCAGCAGCTTAGTGAGGCTCTAAGTGACTTGGCAAGGTGCTATCTCTAAATGAAATATTTTTTAAAAAGAAGGGCTGAGAATGTGGCTCAGTGGTTGAGAGCCCTTGGGGTTTAATCCCCAGTACCAAAATAAATAAATAGAGACAGACAGAGAGAGAGAGATCATTAAATCTTTAAGCATATCAAGGAGGAAATAGAAGTATTCCAGAAAATTCAAATTAAAGAGGCTATGTTAGCAATGGACAACTAACATAGCTATGAGCTTCCCAGCGACCTACAGTGAATATTGGAATGCCAACAGAAAATCTTTTTTTCTGGGTTGTAGAAAATAATAGGTTGTAGCACAAAGAGGATCTGCTTTTGAAGCAAAGAGGTGTGCCTTCCAGATGAAGCCTCACAGCTCTAGCATCTTGGGCAAGTCAATAGGTAGCTCTTAGTCCTGTAAAAGGAGTAATTCTGCTGACCTCCAGGGTCACCGTAAGGTTAGGTGAAGTCTCACATGTGAAGCACCCAGGCACACGCAAGGCCTACCACGAAGGATAGTTCCCTTCTTCTCTCCCTTTAAGAAATCTTCAGTCAAAACTTTACCCCCTGCCTCCCCAAAATCTGATGCTGTTCCTTCTCTAGTGACTGGAGAATTGGATCAAGTGCCCTGTGGCTTATTTTCCAACTAGAAACCCAATCTATAACCAGTATTGGAGTAAGCCCACTCTTAGGTTTTGGGTACATTTGAAATGAAATGAGATGGTTTTTTTAGGTTGAATTGATGCTGTTTCTGTTTTGAGCATGTGATCTGGTGCCAGGATGCTGAATGAGGCAACGTGGCATCTCATGGACATTCTGCGGTGCCACCGAGATCCATTAGGAGTTGCTGTGCTTGCCTGGGGGGAGCGGCTGGAGAGTGGAGATTGTGAAGTGAGGGAGTCGCAGCCCTGGGAGTCTGCACATTTGGGGTTTAATTCATGCTCTATTATAAGTTTACAGTGAATTTGGGCAGCCCACTGAACCCAACTGGAGCTCAGTTTTTCCACTGGTACATCCAAGACGTTTACTGAAATGTTCCCAGTGACGGCCTTTTCCATTCTTGTATTCCATTATGTGGGAAGGAAAGGGGACTGGGGCATAAGTTTGTTAATTCTGGTCAAGATTTTATGAATTCACTCTTTCACCAACATTTATTGAACCCCTATTACCTGCCAGCACCATAATAGACCCTAGGAGACAGAATTAAAAGTCCCTGCTCTTCAGACACAAAAGGGGACAAACGGTACAATTCCAGTTACCTGAAACTGCAGGAAAGAAAAACCTTCAATGACAGAAACTAGGTCAATAACTTGCCCAGGTGGAAGGGAGATGGATATAACTGGATCATCATGAAACTTCTGAGGTGAGAGAAATGTTTTATTCCTATGCTAATGTGGTAGCCACTGTTCTCACGGGGCTATTTAAGCTAACTACATAAAATATTTAAAAATTCTGTTCCTTCATCAAGCAGCCACCTTCCCAGAGTTCAATAGCCATATGTAATTAGTGACTATAAGACACCAAAAATTTAGAATATTTCTGTTAACCAAGTTCCATTGGAGAGCACAGTTGATGGGTGGTGGCTACGTGGGTGTGTATTTTGCCAAAGCTCCTCAGCAGGTATACTTAAACGGAATCCAGTTTATTGTATATAAACTCCATTTCAATAAAATGGACTTGAAATAAGATCCTCATCTCAAGGAACTTACGGGATCATAGGAAAGATGGCCAACCTAACAGCCAATTATGGAGCTGGGATAAGACTCACAAAGAAGATCAGTTCAGGGTGTTGTGGGAGTCCAGAGTAAGGCATCTCTCCAACAGGCTTCTTCTTGAACTGTGGTTGGAAGGACCCTGGGAATTAGGCATAGAAGGGGAAGGAATCACAGATGATAAACCACTAGCACAGGGAGTTTCCCTGTGGGAGGGTGGAACAGGCAGCTCTTCTTTGGGAGGGACTCATGACTTGTCAAGCAGGGCAGATGGGCCTGCACTCCTCATCCTTTGGCTCAAAGTACCCTTACAGTGTTCTGGTGTGCCAGAGAGGGAGGTTCCTGCAAGAGCAAAGCAGCCCTGCCCTCATCCTTCTGAGGAAGTTCCCAGCCTTCCTAGGCCCTGACCTGCCCTCTAATGTGAGTTCATTGCCGTTAAGAGAGAGGTGAACTTTACAGTCCTCTCCCAAAAGTCTAAAGGCTGTGAGTGCATCTTTTAAACTGCAAAATGTCCAGAGAATTAATTTATTTGATTATCCTTCTTCGCCTGGAATGATTGCTCTTTTACATATTCAAATGTAGAGCTGGAGAGGGTGCTTGAAAGGCCTCCCTGGCATCTGAGGATAATTTTTTTCAATAGCATTTGGTTCTCTTACAGCTAGACCCAGGGCTTAGATGCCCAGAGATCTGGCCATGGTACTGAGGATCATCAATTTAGGCAGGGAGATCTTGGCTTGGGATGCATCTATGCCATCTGTAAGTTTCAAAAAGCTTAGGAGTACCAGCTTTCAGAAAACAAAACTGAAATCCAAGTTCTTTTCTCTGTAATTAGCTTTCTGTGTGACTTTGAGAAAATCAGTTCCTGTCTCTGACCTTCAATTTCCTTATCCATAGAAGAATGACACAGTTGTCTCAGAACTGTTCTGTGGGCCTCAAAAAGTGAGACTCAAAACAGTGTACTCTGTTGTTGATAGGGTTTCAATGCTGTTTTTGTGGGGCCTGGATCTTACTGGTAAAAGACCTTTCTCTAATCCCTCCATCAGAATGATTCCATCCCTTCTCTGGGTGCCCCTAGAATCTTAAGTTATTTTCCTTGTATCAACAAAGTACTTAAGGTGTTTTACTTTGCTGTATCATTTGTGTACTTGAGCCGGCTTCTTGAGGGCAGAGATTCCAGCAACTCATGAGAGGGCCTATGGCTAAGAGCATGGGTTCACACTACAGCTCCCCCACCTCGCTGCTTAGACGGTGCCAAGGAGGAAAATCTTCCTCTACCCTCTTAGGCTTAGTACTGAGAGGTATGAATTAAACTAACAAAAGACAGATTAACAGGAGGAAAGATGTACAGTCTGCACTAATAGTTCTGTGTATAGGAGTTCACAGAAGTCAAACAGGTAGTTAGATGTGGGAGCTTATATGCTGCTTTTTTTTTTTTTTTTTTAATACTGGGGATTGAACCCAGGGGCTCAACCACTGAGCCACATGGCATATTCCCAGGCATTTTTTTATATTTTATTTGGAGACAGAGTCTTACTAAGTTGCTGAGGCTGGCTTTGAACACATGATCCTCTTGCCTTAATCTTCCAAGCCACTGGGATTACAGGTGTGCATCACTATGCCTGGCTTATGTGCTGTTTTAACAAAGGAAATGGAGTTCCGGCTTCAAGGGATGACAAGTCATGGGGCAGTGACTGGGAGTCTACAGGGGAAATGAATGGAGGGGGTGAGAGATTCATAAAGGCAAACATATGCCTTGTTTTTAGACAGAAAAGGGAAGGCAGAGAATTCCTCCTGTATATTGCTGATTCTCAACTGCCTTTAGTTCAACATCATCCTTATGCCAAAGCAATGTATTTTAGGATGGCATGTTTGGATTTCCTCCCATGGCCAGAAGATCCTTCTCCTTGCTGAACCTCAGCTTTGTCAACTATAACACTGGGCATAATCAGTCCTTGTTTCATAAGATGATTGTGAGGATTGAGTGTACTCAGTACCGTGCCTGGTACAGACAGCTCAATACATGGTGGCTGATGTCAGTTATTCATGGAACATCAGAGCTGAGGGGGCCTCAATATTGTAGTCTGAAGCACTCAATATAAAGATAAGAAAACAGGCCCAGAGAGTTGAATTCCAAGTCTAAGGTCTTCTCATGTTGATGTGTACTACCCTTTTTAATCTAATAATCCACATTCTACTCCTTTGATGTGGGGTATTGCTCTTTCCTCTTCCTATCTTTCAGTTATTTTAAATTAACACCTAATAATTTAACATATTTGTGCTATTTTAGTACATATGTGCCGTATGTGCTGATTGCATTAGGGTGATTAGCACTTCCAGCTCCTTAATGCTTTTTTGTTTGGAGACTTGAGCTCTTCTCTTTGGAGACTTGAGCTCTTCTCTTCTACTTGTTCTCAAATATCTTGTAGTTTGCTGTGCACTATAGTCACTCTCCTCTTCCCATCTTTTAAAAAAAATATTACTTTAGTGTTAGGTGGACACAATATCTTCATTTTATTTTTATTTATTTATTTATTTTAAAGAGAGAGAGAATTTATATATACATATATTTAGTTTTCAGTGGACAAAACATCTTTATTTTTATGTGATGCTGAGGATCGAACCCAGTGCCTCACGCATGCTAGGCGAGTGCTCTACCTCTGAGCCACAACCATAGCCTTCCTCTTTCCATCTTGATGCAAAGTCTGGCTTGGGGTTAATTTGACAAACTGGCATTGAGCACCTACTGTGTCCATAGCTTTGGGCTAGATGTTGGCCTCAGAGGCATCAGTGGCTTGGTACACCAAAGAGCTTTGAGAAGACAGTGCATATTCATTGGAATTGGCCCCTAACAAGGACTGCTAATGCCAAGGGTTGGTTTAGGCAAGTTCTTGAAAGCAAAGGGGCAGGTTGGTGTTCCAGGAAATACTGCTGACCTTGGGACCAGACAGATCTAGGCTTGAATTGTGGCACAGCCATGTGCTAGAAGGGCATCATGGCCAAATTGGGATCATGCAACAAAACACATAATGATAGTAAGGAATTATAACACATAAAATAACACTTATAGCCATGAGTCCATATTTGATGTAAATAAACAATCAAATAAATGAATAAATGGGGGAGAAGAAGCAGCTTTTCCATACAGTAGAATTCCAATTAATAGAGAAAGAATGACGGGGACAAAAATGATCAAATTGGCACATACCACTCCAAAAACTATTTTGAGTTAGAATTGCCCATAGATGTTAAACTCAGTGGATGAAGAATTTCAGAAGGGTTCCGCCCCAGATAAAGGACTTTTAGATGTAAGCTCTTTCCAGCCATTCAGTGACCTTATTCAAGGAAATAATAATGCCAGCTTTGTGGCTGGATGGCCGCTGTCAAGGAGATGGCTTCAGACAGTCCAAACAGCTGGTAGCGGTAATATTGCCTCCAGGCTTGGCAGCAAGAAAAGCTATAGTGAGACAGACAGGGCAAAGGCCTCTGTCTCTGATCATGAAACACTACTGTGTGTTTCTACTGCAGAAGAAAAAACAACTTCCCACATAGACTTTCCTTTGTGCAATCAATTCTATTTTCAGTTTCCAGGATCACTGGCGGGGTTAGCACATAATCTAGGAGCATGGTATTGCTGAATAGGGCAACGGATTAATACTTTAAGTATCTCATTAGAAAATGCAACCATGTGAGCTTGACATTATCTGCCTCACTTTATCCATGAGGAAACCTAGGTGCAGCAAGGGTAAGATATCTCCAGGTTACAGGATGAACTGGACTCAGAATCCAGGCACGCAGATGTCCAGTCCGGCAGTCACACCGTCCCCACTAAAACTCACCTCTTAGCCACCCTGAAGCCATTACTTTAGGAAAAGAGGCCAACAAACCACTTAAATATTGTGTTGTCTGGATGTAGACCGCATGTCTTAGTCCCAAATTCTAAGATGGAGTAAAAGAAACAAATGGGAAAGACAGGCTGTGCATTAAGAAAGACACCCAGAGCCATGATCCAGTTGTCAGGAGCAGCACATCTGGCTCCAATTGACAGTAAATTTACTGTGTAATTAACTTGGGCGAGTTTACTGATTGGGCCTATTTACAGATTGTAGGTGCGAGTCTCAATGGTAACAAAAGATCACTAAATGCGAGCTTGGAGTGGGAGTATGGCTGGCCACTTGGCTTGGGGGATGAGTTGTTTCAAACTGTGTGCAAAGTACGCTTACTTTAGGACCCCGCAGGCAGAAATTTTCTAAAGCGAAGCAGTACCTGATATATCTGAGTTTCAACTCGAGAAGAAGACTCTTTGGTGTATAGTTTCCAAGGTTCTAGAAAAGCAAACATTGGTTAAGAAACTCTGAGCTGCGGTGAGCTATATTCTCAGCTCCCGCTTAAATTAACGGATCAGGACCAGCGTTCACCCTCAACAAAGATGGCGCCGGTCCTGGCCTCAGCCTGGGTGCCCTAAAAAAACATGGCATCCAGCTTCTCCTTCCTTAGTTTTGGACGGCCCAAGCGAAAAAGCTCTGCCCTTAGTTAAGATGGCGCCTGCCCACCTGTCCCTGCCCGGCCTCTGGCCTTAGCAGATTGGCTTCACTGCGCGCGCCTCGTCGACCCCGCCTCATTTCCGTAGGAAGAAGCGGCCGGAAAGATGGCGGCGGCTGCGGTTTGAATTCCAGCGGCGCCGCCGGAGTCCCAACAAGAGCTGGGTTAGAGGGGGCGGGGACCTGGGAGCCAGGCGGATCGCGACAAGCCAGCGGAACCAGTGGCGCCTTCGCCACAGATACCAATGCCTCTGTGTCCATGATGGACTCCGTGTTGGAAGAGGACGTCACCCTCCCCGGGACGCTCAGCGGCTGCAGGTGCGGCCGCGACATTGGAGGCCGGGGTCCCCACTGATGGGGGTTCTCCCTAACCGGATTTGGAGTTTGCTATTGAGGGTGTTTGAGAGTGGCCAGGGGCAGTGCACTGGGTGGGTTCCTTCGGGAAGGGTCTCTGGAGAGCCCACCTGCTGATACTGTGGGCTCTGGGTCCCCACCTACACTGCACTAGGCTGATACTTGGGGACATACTTTTGAAGAGGTTGTGGAGGACAAACAGGTAAAGGGTTTTATAAAAGAGTCGGGTGAGAGAGAACCGTTTGGAGTCTGCCATCTGTGGGGGCTGGATGGAGGACAGGGAGGGGCTTCGAGGGCACTGGTGATTCATTATGAGGCATGTAGTCATTATGTCTGTCTAGACTTTGTTTATGGGGGACACACAGTGGCTATGCAGACAGAGGTAATGGAGTGTAATGGTTAAGAACCTTGGATGGAGATGGACAGAACTGGAATCCAATCCAGTCCTGTAAACTGACCAGCTGTGTGATGGTGGTAAAGTGATTTGACCAGCTTTCCTATCAGTATAATGGGCTAGTGGTGATACCCTCACATTATCATTGGTGTGAGGACTAAAAGAAGTGATGCTTGCCTGGAAATTTGCTTGACAAGTGTAGGGCCTGGTACCAGTGCTGAAAAAAGTATACTGCGTTGCCTTATTATTACTACAATAGGTTGAGTAGCCCTTATCTGAAATGCTTGGGATCAGAAATGCTAGGAATTTTGTATTTTGTAGTTTTTTTGGATTTCTGGAATATTTGCAATACATAATTAGATAACTTGAAGATGGGACCCAAGTCTAAACATGAAATTTATTGCCAGGCACAGTGGTGCACACCTGTAATCTCAGCAGCTCCGGAGGCTAAGGAGGATGGAGAGTTCATAAGCCAGCCTCAGCAATTTAGGGAGGCCCTGAGCAACTTAGCAAGACCCTGTCTCTAAATAAAATACATAAAAAGGTCTGGGGATGTGGCTCAGTAATTAAGTGCCCCTGAGTTCAATCCATAGTGCAAAAAAAAAAAAAAAAAAAAACCACCAAAAAAACCATGAAATTTATTTATGTTTCACATATACAAAGCCTAAAGGTAATTTTGTACAGTATTTTAATTTTTTTTCTTTTAGTTGAGATGGACACGATACCTTTATTTGTTTTTATGTAGTGCTGAGGATTGAACCCATCGACTCACATGTGCTAGGCAAGCGCTCTACCACTGAGCTACAACAACAGCCCTTGTACAGTATTTTTAATGTGCCTTCATGTTGACTGGGACCCGTGACCTGAGGTCAGGTGTAGCATTTTCACTTTGTGGACTTTCATATGGGTGCTCAAAAAGTTTTGAATTTCGGAGTACTTTGGATTCTGGATTTTCAAATTGGGGATGTTGAACCTATATTATCAATAGTGGTAGAAATCAGGAATGTTGGCTGAGAGTGACCCCCAATGGTCCTGCCGGAGTCTCTTCTTTCTGTAGTAGACTTGATGGAGGCCTAGACTGCTCCAGGCTAGGTTCCTTTGATTGTTCTGGACTCCTGGTAGTAGAGTGGGTAGGAAGAAATGGAGGAGAGCCCTGAGAACCTGTAGTGTTTATCCAGTTCTGTAGGACAGGCTGCTGTTTTTAGTCAACAGAGCCTAATTGAAAGGTGACCATGTTATTTGTTATGCAGACCAGGATGCTTTTAAGAGTGAAGTGGGCATAGTTAATACTTATGCCTGGATAGCAAGATAGACATAAACAGTTTCCACCTTGGGCAAACCTGGAAAATGGTTACTATTTTTACTTATTTATTTTATTTATTCTTTTTAGTTATACATGACAGTAGAGTTTATTGGGATACTCTGTTGATTGAGAACCTGCTGGATATTAGGCAGAGAGCAAGTCCCTTTGAAGCTCCTGCTAATTGGATCCTGTGAAAGTCCATCCTGTCTCTGTCTTTCCATTTTACCACACTGGCTCTCACCAGATTTTCCTGACTTCCTTCACTCATCTAATAGTCTTTAATACACTCAAAAGCTTTGTTTTTTACTTGTTCACATAAATCTGATCTTTTCATCTCAGAGAGTTCTTTTCATCTCAGTGTTGGTGGGAAACATTTGGGCTTTGGGACCCAGACTTAACTGGGTTCAATGCCATTTCTTTCACTGACAATCCTGTGACCCTGGGCAAGCCACTCATCTTGTGAGCTGAGTTTTTGCCATCTGTAAAATGGACTCATTTAAAGCTCAGGGTTGGCATAAGAATTAAAATGAGTCTGAAAGGGTTTAACCCATGTTTGACCTACAGTAGAAACTCCGCAGATCTGCAAACATTCCTTTCCTTCCCCTCCTTGCCTTTGCATGACCCAGGTGCTACCTACATACCTGGTAACTGCCATTACCCTCCATGACTCCCTGCCATTTTCAGGGTGAAGCTCTTTAATAGGGCTTCTGGGGTCCTTCATACTCTGGCGCCATCTGCTTCTGTAGCCCTCCTCTCTGCCTAATTTCCCAACTCTGCCTCCTCCCTGAGCCCCTTCCCCATGCCTGGCTGCCATGTCGTTTCTTACTGCCAGACCTGGGCACTTGCTGTACCTGCTATCTGGATTACCCTCCCCACTGCCCTTTGCCCTTTGTCCTATTAACACATCATTTTCCAGGTCTCAATTTAGGTGTCATTTTTGGGAAACCCTGCTGACATTCACCATTCTCATCAGGGCCATCTGAAACTTTCCAGCCACCCTTACCTGTCATTGACCTGTCTTAGCCCTTGTTGATCTCACTGAATTTTGTTGACCAGGACTGACTGTCAAATAGGAATACGACATAAGTTACATAAAATTTTCTAGTAGCTGCATTAAAAAAAAGTGATGAAAAGGTGTTTTTTTCTTTTCTTTTTTTTTTTAATTGTGGTGCTGGGGATGAAAATCAGGGCCTTGTTCATGCTTGGCAAGCCCTCAGACATTGAGCAAATTCCCCAGTCGAAATGGGTAAATTTAATAATTTATTTATTTAGCCTAATATTTCCATATATTATCAACTAATTTGTAGTTAGTACTAATGAGATATTTTCCATTCTTTTTCAATCTTACTAAATCTTTGATATCTGGTATGAATTTTGCACTCACTTATAGCCCTTCTGAACTTAGATGAACCACATTTCAAGTGCTTAATGGGTCCTTGTGGCTGGTGGCTCCTGTTTTGGGCACTGAAGCCACTGGCTGTTAACTTATTTGTTGCCCAGATCAGATGGGGACCCATATGAGAGCAAGGACTGTATTTTGTTCATCTCTGTAACCCCAGTTCTCATCCTAGTACCTGGCATAATAGGGGCTCATGATTTTTGTGAAATCATTGAATAACAAATATCCTCTTGTTACAAGTGGTACCACTGAGGCTCTGAGAGGTGAATAGTCTGGGAACAAACACACACACACACACACACACACACACACACACACGTACATGATCAAATTAGGACTACTGTCTAAGCTCGCTGACTCCAGAGCTGTCCAGCTTTCCAACTAGTTCTCTGAACTAATTCAAGGTTGAGAGGATTTGGGGAGGATCTATCTAACAGAGCTCCTGGCACTGAACTGGCCCTTGAAGAGTGGCAAAAATATCCTTAAAATATCCTGAGAGAGGCAGAGTTTCCATTTGGTGGTCACATGCAGGAGGATAATTCCTAGGATAAAGTCATACCTTTTTTACTCTAATGTACTTTTTGAAGGGCCCTTCTGCTTGGTAGTTTCCAATTCCCAGTTTTAAAGTCTAAACTGGAGTCCAGTTTGTCCTTAGACTTTTGTTGAATTAGGTCAGTTTACATCATTCCTTGTAAATCTGTGGGTACCCCAGACTGCTCTAGCTCTATGAAACTTAGATCCAGATTCTGGCCACAGGGACCTTGCCCAAGCCAAGGCCCTTTATTAAGTCTTGCCTGTTGGTGTGGGAAGAACCTGGGCTTGCTAGTTGGAAGGACTGTATAAACCCCCATGTGACTAGATGCGTGGCTTTGTGTAAGCCATTTAACTTTTGTGAGCTTCAGTTTCTCCTTGATGACAATACCTATTTTATCGATGGCTGTGTGGGTGACGTGGAAGTGCCTGGCACCTACTGGGGAGAGTGAAATGTTAGCTAGCTGGGTTGTGCTAATGCCATAGTGTGCTGTTTTCTGGACAGGATCTTGTGTGCCAGTGCCCTGAGCCCTTCCTCTGTGCAGGCTCCAGTCTGCCTTTGCTTAGCTGTGGGCTTCCTGAGGTCTGAGCCCAGGCCCAGTGACCCATTGGCTCCTCCAGCACATGGCCTCTAAGTGCCTGATGCCTGGTTAGGAGCAGACCAGACTTCTTTAGCTATAAGCACAGTTTGTGCTTTGGGCAGAGAAACTGGGTGCTAGAAAGGGGAGGTCAGGAAAGAGGATGGTGGATTGCAATTTCTGGTGAGGGCTTGAGGGTGACAGGAGTGCTACTGCATTCCAGGGTACCCCTGGCTGTGGGTTTGAGGACAGCATAGTTCATCTCACTGAATCTTTAGCTCCTAGACTGTGCCTACACGTGGTGGAGGCCCAACACTTATTTGCTGAACAAACCAAGTTTCTTTCCTTTTTTTTTTTTTAGAGATGAAGATCATGTAATATAGGCCCCATATTTAGTGGTGAAATGATGCTTTGCAATCACTGTGAGAAAATCCACAATTTGGCATTATCTGTTACAGTAAAAAATATGCCTGTATGTTTCTTTTTTTAAAAAAAAGATTTATCAAGATCTACTTCATGTACCATAAATTTCGCCCATTTACAGTATACTGTTTAGTGGTTTTTAGTGTATTTGCAGAGTTGTACAACCATTACTGCCATCTGATTTTTTATTTTTTGGTACTAGTGATTGAACCTAGGGATACTCTTCCATTGAGCCACATCCTCAGCCCTTTTTATTTTGAGACAGGGTCTCACTAAGTTCTTTAAGGCCTCTCTAAGTTGCTGAGGCTGGCTTTGAACTTACGATCTTCCTGCCGCAGCTTTCTGAGTCACAGGGATTAGAGGCATGCGCCATCGCTGCCCTCCAGTTGAACCTTTTCATCATTCACAAAAGATAGCAATCCCTCCCTCTTCCTCCGCTGCCCTGTTGCACCCACTTCAGCCCTGTGCAACCACTGTTTGCTTTTTGTCACTTGATTTCATATAAATGGTAACTTACAATATATGATCTTCAGGACTCGGAGTGTAGCTCAGTAGTAGAGCACTTGCCTAGCATTCCAGGTCCCCTGGGTTCCATCCCCAGCAAAACACACACACACACACACACACACACACACACACACACGCACACGCACACGCACACACGGAGTCTTTTGTGAGATTCATCCATGTTGTAGCATGTATCAGTACTTCATTTCTTTTTATGGTCAAATAACTTTCCATTGTACCCAGGTACCACACACTGTTTAGTCATTCATGTTCATGAACATTTGGGTTGCTTATTTTTTAAATCTATTATGAATAGCATTGCTATTATGTACAATTTATTCTTCTCTTTCTCCTTCTCTTACAGTGTTGGGAATCGAACCCAAGGCCTACTACATGCTAGGCAGGAGCTCTACCACTGAGCCACCCCAGCCCTCTTTATTTTAATTTGAGACAGGGTCTGACAAAGTTTTGGAGGCTGGCCTTGAACTTAGCAATCCTCCTGCCTCAGTGTCTGGAGTAGCTGGGATTATGGGGTTGTGCCCCTATGCCTGGCTTTGTCCACAAGTTTTTGTATGGACATATATTTTCATTTCTTTTTTTTTTTTTTTTTTTTTTAAATTAAAGAGAGAGTGAGAGAGGGGAGGGAGGGAGGGAGAGAGAGAGAGAGAGAGAGAGGGAGGGAGGGAGGGAGGGAGGGAGAGAGAGAGAGAATTTTTTTTAATATTTATTTTTCAGTTCTCGGCGGACACAACATCTTTGTTGGTATGTGGTGCTGGGGATCGAACCCGGGCCGCACGCATGCCAGGCGAGCGCGCTACCGCTGAGCCACATCTCCAGCCCTATATTTTCATTTCTCTTGGGCATGTGCCCAGGGGGTTTGCTGAGCTTTCTGGGAACTCGGTATCATTTTCAGGCACCGAGTAACTATTCCAAAGTAGCCTCGTCTCTCCCACAAGCAGGGTTTGAAGGTTCTAGTTTTATTCACATCCTCACCAGCACTTGTTATTTTTTTGTCTTTTTATAACCTCCATTGGAGGTGTGACATGCTATCTCATTGTGGAATTGCTTTATATTTCTGTAATGACTAATCATATTAAGTATTTAAAAAGATTTTTTTAGTTGTAGATGGACACAATACCTTTATTTTATTTCTTCTTAAAATTTTTATGTGGTGTCAGCGATTGAATCCAGTGCCTCGTGCATGCTAGTCAGGTGCTCTACCACTGAGCCACAAACCTGACCCCCATATTAAATAATTTTTTTATGTGTTTATTAGCCCTTTGTGTTTTCTTTGGTGAAATGTTTAATCAAATCCTTTGTCCGGTTTTAAAATTGTGCCTATGTTTTGACCCAGAAGTTCCACTGCCTGCTATCAATCTTAGAGAAACCCTCATACATGTGCACAGTGAGACCTGTATACATACAGCTTGTTTGTAAAAGAAAAATGGAAACAAACTGAGTTACTATCAGTAGGAGATTGGGTAAATACCCATCCTTTCAAAAGTGACTTTCAGACTGTTTGTGACCCATTGGTAGCTCATGCAATTCAGTTTAGTTGGTTGCAACCAGACCTTTAAAAAGTGAAACAGAATAGAAAGTAGTTCTGGAATTAAGGACTGATCGTGGTCAGTAAAGTTTGAAAAACAGTGCTGTGGAATGCTTTGTGGGAGTTACAAATATTGAAGCACACACGTTAGTACTGTCATCAGAACATCTTCAGGACACCTTTTAGTAGAGGAAAAATGTTGCAGAATAGTATGTATAGTTGGTCCGCATTTGTTTTCTCTTTATGCTAGGAAATAAAACCCCATGTCTAGAGAAGGGCCTGGAGGATCCGATGTGCATCTTCTGACGTCAGTGGTTACTGCTGAGGGGAAACTGAAGTGGGCGTGAGGAGTGGTCAGGGAGAACTTTAGGTGTAGCTGGAGTTTTGTATTTATGTTTTTCTCTAATTAAGAATGAATCTCATGGGATGAAAAAGGAATTGTTAAAAGGCAAACAAAGGCGCACTTGTTGGTGTGATGTTTCCGAACGTGATGTCCAGTTCCCTCCATGGCTCTCCTGCACTGTCAGTGAAACGCTGGGTCCTGGATTCTTGTGAAGTGAAAGGAGGATTGTTGCTGGCAAATAGAAGCCCAGAGGGGAGGCCTCCCCTAGGGCGGTGATGGAGCCGGAGAGGAGAGAGGAGGTGCAGCTGCACGGGGGTGTGGGGGGGCACTCGCTCACTCAGCAAAGTCCAGAATACCAGTGTATGCCCTGTGCCAAGCACCACAAGCCCTCTGCCTCCATGCATTGGGTCCCCCACCATACCCCAGGAAGGTGTTGGGGACATCAGGGTGATGTAGAGGAACAGAGCATGGGATTTGAAGTTGGGCCAGCTTGAGTTTTGTAGCTTTACTTTTCTGGGCCTTTGTTTTCTCATTTTAAACAAAATGGCAGCATTTTAGGAAGTTTTAGAAAGCTCAGCAGGCTGTGATGAGGACTAAGTGGGAGGCTGCCTGCCTGCCCAGGATATCTGCACGGTGAGGGTGCCCGACAGGGTGGGTTTCTTCTGATTGCTTACCTTTGCACGTGAGGAAACTGGCACTCTACCATGTGTCATGTTACTTAGTGGCTTTGGGCAGCCCAGGCAGGGATGTGGCACCAGGAACTGGGTTTTGGCTCACTAACCCTTTGTGATTTTGAGTAGATAAGTTCCTCTACCTTCTGGACTTCATTTGTCCACCTATGAAAGGGTGAACTCATGTCTGAGCCCTCTTTTGATGACCTTGTTTAATTTCCAGGGCTCTCCATGAGGCCCCAACCTTATTCTAAGGCCAAGAGTGAGGGAGTGATCAGAATGGGAAGGTGTAGTTGGAACTGACTGGAGGGTGCAGATGACAGATAGCGTTTTGAGAGCAGGCAGGTAAAATTTGGCAGCTTCAGTGTTTGCCTGTTGGAAGCCGAGACAACTTTGTCTTTGTCTGCCAGATAGTTTTCAGGTGTGATTGACCTTGGCTTGAGTTACTCATGGGCTGTTCCAGCCAGTGGGAGTTAATGTAATGGTCCTGGCAGAACGAATCCTGGTCAAAGATCTAGGACCAGACTCCAGGGTAAGCCTGGCCAGTAACCTTGTATGTGACTTGTGCTTTTGCGCCACTCTCTGTATAAGATGGTAGTTGAACTTGATTTTAATTTTTGAAATTCAGTGTAGAAAATGGACTTTGACCTTTGGTGATGCTTATTGGAAGAAATTAATAAATTAGAGAAAATTAAAAAGGAAGAAAGTATCTCTCATTTCCCTACAAATGATGATTTTCGATATTTCAGTGTATTTCTTTTGTCTGGGTATGTATTTATGGCCCACCCATTCTAAAAGAGGATTTGGGGTGACATTTGTGTACATTTATGTATTCAGGATTGAGGATTACTCCAAGTTTTTAATTAATCTTTATAGCAGACATATTTTATTTTCCTGATGTTGGATTTGGGTTTTTATGATAGTTTCAATTTTTGGCTCAGTCCTGAACTTAAAGATTGATTTCAACTCCATATTTTGGTGATCAGGCAAAATTATCAGAGGGCAGAATGCATTTGGATTTAGAAGCAGGAAAGAGCAATCTGCTGAGAAGCTGAGCTGAGCCTCCATCAGCTCTGAGTTTTTCAGATTGGGTCAGGGAAGCATTATTAGGCAATAGACATAAAAGGCCTGGATTCTGGACTTGGTTCTCCACAGCCATGTGACTCTGGCTAGGACACTGACATTGTCTGGGCTTCAGAGCCTTCCTTTGAAAAATGCATGAACCCTCAGGGAATTGGGCAGTTCTAACGATGGTAAATATTTCATGAATTATAAATTGTAAAACATTATGTGTTTCAAGATGACAGTGATGTTTTTCTCCTGCTTATGGAGGGTCCACAATATGCCAAGTACATTGCTGGGCACTTTGTATCTTGTTTGATTGCCCATTACTTTATGAAGTACTGCTTTTCTCCTGTTACAGCTGAAGGGGGCCAGGCTTGGAGAGGTACCTGCAGAGGCTATGCTACAACCCAGGGCAGTTTCTGTTGTGTCAAATCATACCTCCAGTTATGGTCTAAATCCCTAAATCCTCACTGAACCTATTTATATAACTCAACCAGTAAAACATCTTGGATGAGTGGATTCTGCTTTTTTGTTTGACATTCTTTTGCTTTGGAGCTGGGGGTCCAACCCAGGGCCTTGCATGATATGCAAACTCTACCACTGAGCTGTACTCCAGCCGTCTGACATTCTTAAGGCATCTAAGTTGGTGCCTGATTCCCAGAGTTTTAAATTTTGGTTGAAATGGCATTGTTTCAGCCAGCTTTTTCACCGCTGTAACCAAAAGACCTGACCAGAACAGTTTTAGAGGAGGAGAAGTTTATTTGGTCCTCCTGATTTGAGAGATCTCTATTTATAGTCAGCTGTTTCCAGGAGAGGCAGAGCATCATGGTGGAAGAGAGTGGTGGAGGAAAGCAGCTCAGGACATGGCCTCCCGGTGGGGAGAGAGAGGGGTGGGGGGAAGGAGGGAATGCACTCACCTCACCATGGACAAAATATAAACCCTAGAGGCCTGCCCTCAGTGACCCACCTTCTCCAGCTACATCCTACCTGCTTACAGTTACCACCCAAATAACCCGTATCAGGGGATTAATGCACTGATTAGGTTAAGGATCTCATCATTTCAACTTTGAACTTTCTTGAATTGTCTCATACATGAGCTTTTTGGGGACACCTAATATCTAGACCATTGCAGGCATATTTATGATAATAATAATGATGATAACAAAACAATAGATGTCATTTATTTAGGACCTACTATATGCTGTGTTTATGTACCTAAATTGACTAATTTTCGCAGGTAGACTACAGCATTCTACTCATAAAATTTATGTAATTACTGTGTACTTGGCACAGTGCCTCTGCACCCAGCACACATTTGGCACATGGAACATTAGATGTGTGAAGGAATGCATGAATGACCCATCTAGCAGGGGTCGGTCACACAGCTCCTGATGTTAGAGCTGGAATTGCGTTCTGAGGCGGAACTCGGCCCCAGTGCCTGAGCTTCCTGCCTCCCAGGTAGCTGGGCTGTGTGTCCCTCTCAGCTGTGGCCTGGTGATGCCATTCATATCTCGGCAGTCTGAACAGTCTCTGTTGTGCAAACCTGGCTCCTCTTTTACCCTGTGTGTTCTTTCCTAGTGACCTTGCTCCTGCTTGCCCAGATGACCTGGATGGCATCAATACCTGTGTTGGATTGGAAAATGGAGGTAAGCACACAAAGCAGTCACTTTTTGACTGAGAACAAGGGAAGCAGACATGGACCAAGTGCCCTGAGGCCCGGGGCTGAACTTCCATCCCTCTGGGTCTAGAGCCCACCAGGCTTGGTACACAGCCAGTGCTCAGCATTTTACAGTACAGATGTGTTGATCTGCCCTCCACCTCCCTTCATAGACGCTGGGCAAACTCAGGAGTGCATGTCCGAGGCAGTACTTCACGGGTGCAGTTGCCTGCTGCCACGCCTGTAGGGATTCAGCTAGGGCTTGCCGAACTGAATAGCTGCATGGAAGCTGGACATGGAGCTGGTGGCTAGACCTCACACGCGGAGTCTGTTGTTCTCCAGGCCGAGTGGCTGGAGGCCTGAAGAGTTGCTGTCCGGACTTGTGCGTGCCAAGGCCTTGCAGGCAGCTGCTGGGTTCTGTCAGCCGGCTGCGGCCAATGCTGCTCAGCCCGTCCTTCACATGGCTGCTAGAGCGCACGGGACGTGGCTGAGTCAAGTGGGGTCTTGTGCTGGAGTGGATTATGAGGTGCCTTTGCAGTCAGGTCTTGCTCAGCATTCTTCAAAATTTCCATTTTTGGCAAGAGTGAAGTCCCTCCTAAGTGGCTGTGTGGTTAGTACTAGTAATTTGCCTTGTTGAACTATCTTAGAGATATCTTGACTTTGATTTTTTTCTTTCTCTCCAGAGTAATGAGATAGATATATGCAGCAGGAAGTTTTTAGAGCAGCCAGGATAACAGTCACTGTGTCATTTCTGGAGAATTCTGAAACAGATAGGCCATCCTCGGGTTTTCCTTTGGAACCTATTAACTTAAAAATCCCATAAACCTGCTCTTCTTGTCTAGAGGTAGTTAAAAGCAGAAAATTATTATATTCACTCCTTAATTCAGCCAGTGGCCAGCCCCTGCTGTCAAGCCCGTTAGCTATACTTTGTCTGTACATTGGCTTCATGCCAGACTCTGGGGGTGAAGTGCTTGGGATTCAAGCTTGAATGTCATTACCCTCGAGCCCAGGACACTGACAAACAAAAAGTTATGGTAGACATTGAAAGATTGGTGTGAAGAGAGATTTATGGGGTCAGAGTCAGGTGAGAGTTTCTGCAGAACCTGACCTAGGAGCTGAGACTTGGAGGGTGGGGGTAGAACCGTGGTAGGGAAGGAGAAGGGGAGAAGGGTCAGCTGTCTTTGACACAGGAGATGGAGCGTGGCCCATTTGAGGAACAGGAAAACAAACCTGTGTGCCTCCAGTTGCCCTGGCCCACCCCTCAGCCTCTTTCTGCTGAGTAGTTTCCAAACACTGTGCCCACCCCTGGGCCTTTGTTTGGGCATCTGTCCTTCTTATCTGCCTGCTGTCTCTCTAGGGCTCAGCTCAAAGCTAGTCCCCTTCTGTGGCTCTCCTGTGGCCTGTGTAGTTGTGCTTCCACTTCATTTCATTTATTCCTCTTGGCTACTTTTAAAATGTCCCAAATGAAACCAGTCCTCATCCACTTACATCACCTCCAGCCTGGATTCTCCCTGAGTTACCCCGACAGTCTCCTAAGCCCCTTGTAGTCTGTTCTCAGCCAGGCAGCCAGAGGGAGCTCGTAGAAACCTGAGTCTGCTCATTTCACTTTCTTGCTCACAATCCCCAGGGATAGCTCTGTCTGTAGAAGAACCCACAGGGCCATGTGCAGCCTGTCCCTGGAACCTCTCCTGTCTCCTCTTCTACTGTGCCCTTTGTGTATTGATCTTAGCGGTTGTCTCATGGCTGGTCCTCAGAACCCAGGGGCGCCCTCCATCTCAGGCATCTCCCTGTACCTGGAGTGTTCCTCTCCAGGCCACTGGCTGCTTCCCTTCAAGTCTGCCAGACGTGGCCTTCTCGGTGAGGCCTTCCTCAGTTGCAGTGCCCACCCTGCCCCTGGCATTTCCCACTCTCACTCACTTTGTCTCCATGGCTTTATTACCTTTTAACATATCTGGCAATTGCCTGATTATTTTGTTTGTTGCCTGTTTTCCTCTGAATAGCAGCTCCATTTGTTGCCTGATGTGGCCACATCCCAAACTGCCTAGCAGAAAGTCGGCTCTCAGCGCATCTTTGCTGGGAGAGTGAATCCGTTCATTTTCTCCACACACGCTTACTCAACACCTGCAAAGCTCCAGGAGCTGGCTCAGCATGCTCACAGTTTGTTGTCCTCTCTGTTCTGCCCCCTTGTGGGAACCCTTGGGTGCAGGATCTTGTCTTCATCATGTCCCCCGGCACATAGGATGGTGCTTGGTGCAGAGCAGGTGTTTGCTAAGTGTTTGTTGAATTAAGTTGTGGAAAAACTTGGGTGCTGGAAAAGTCAGTACTCATCTAAAGCAGGGGTTGACTGTTGGCACCCATTAGCTGACTTAGGAAGTAAACTCTTGTTGGAACGCACCACATTGTTATGAATTGGTTGTGGCTGTTTTTGTGCTATTGCAGGAATCAAGTAGCTGTGACAGATTTTAGGCTTTGTTTGTAGCCTGCAAACCCTAGAATGGTCATTGTCTGGTGTTTTTAAGAGAAATTGGCCAGCCCCTGCTATCAAGTTCGTTAGCCATACTTTGTTCCAGAGTCTGACTTGAGAGGTTGAGGAAGCACATGTCAGTACAATCTGCTGTGCTGTGTGCCTGCATCCTCCGAAATGCATGGTTACACTGGGGATAGTTTAAATACCTTGTCAGTGTTGAAATAAAATGGTTTAGAGCTTTCCCTAGACTTGAATCAGTAAATCACAATAGGCAGGAAGCGCCAGCATGGCACATGTGGAAGCTATTCTTGTCTTCTCAGGGCTCTAGGCCTTAAAGGGAATGTTGGGCAGTTTGCATGCCATGACGTTTTCCGTCTGTTTTGCCTTTTTCCAGAGCTCCCACAAGTGTCAGAAGAAAAGGTGTCTCCCACCAGAGTACGGAACATGAAGGACTTTGAGAATGTAAGTGGAGATGCCAAATCATTATTCCTGACAGATCAAGCCTGCTGCCGCTGTCCAACCAGACCCAGGAGAGAGCTCCTTTCTGGGGACTGTGTATTCTCTGTGCTACTGTTCCATATGCACACAGTCAGCCTTTCATATGAGGGCCACTTGCAGGTCCAGCTTTGGGTATTTGATGAGGGTGTTCCATATTGCACAGTTGAGGGTAGCTAGCATTTGTCGAATGCCTTGCAGTAACATAAGGCACATTATTTATGGTTCCTAATTAGTCCTTGCTTCAACTCTTCAGGTATTTTGTATTATCTCTACTTTACAAACAAGGAATCTTAAGAGTGGGAAAGACTTGTTTCAGGTCATATGATATGTGAGGGGATACACAGCTGGAATTGGATTCCATGTTTTTAGTGATTGCAGAACCATTATTCTTTCCGGTGCCTTGCACCCCCCTGGTATTTTGTAGACGTGGTCGCTGTTGAGTGGGCCGCGAGCAGCCTGCACACAGCACCAAGGAGTCATTGTGCGCCAGTGTCTTCCAGTGCTGTGTCTTTCATTTGTTAGCCGAGGGATTTTGTTGTCAGGTATCAGGAAAATAAGGTTATTTTCCCAATTCCAATTCTCTTTAACAAGTTACCTGCTGTATGCTCTCATTTATCATGGGAAGAATTAGACCCTTCTTCATTTGTAACCAAATGAAATCCATACTATGCAAGACACAGGAGATATTTATCAGAGAGAAGACGGAGGACACAGAGAGAAGGACGCGCCACAATTATGTTTCTCTCTCCCAGTTGTCTTTACAGAACAGAGTGGTGCTGTCTCTGAATTTAATTTAGAATGCTCATTACTGCTAATAGTTATCTGCAAACCACCAGTGACCAATTGAAGAAATGACTTGTCAGATCTCTAATGGAAACAAGTAATTTCTGAGCTTTGAGTTGTTATAATTTCAGCTGTACAATGCGATCTATGCTGTGGGTCTAGGGCCTCAAATGCATGAGATTTGATTATTCCATATTGTGTATAATTAAAATCTACTCTACTTTTAAGTGATTGTTCCTGTTTTATCATAAGAGTAATAATAGCTACTGTTTATCGAGTTCTTGTTCTGAGCTGGGAACTTAAAGTGTTAAACTATATATATATTACTTTACTATTAAAGCAGCTTTGCAAGGAGGTGATTATTTTTGAAGGGCACTGTTAAAGTTTAACAAAATGGTAGAATTTTGGTTGTGCATTTCGTTGCCTGCCTTTTGAATGGGAAGGAATCCTGAATCTAGCTTTCTTTATTACATGGAGGAGAGACTGAGGGCTGGGCATGAGTGTGGCAAAGCCATTCCAGAGGTGTCCATGCTGCCTGGGTCCTACCACAACTTCTGGGGTCAGATTATGTTTGTTCACTTCTGCTCAGTGACCTTGGGCCTGTCACTTAAGCTTTAACATGGGCTTGATAGTAGCCCTTACTTCATAAGGCTGTTGGGAGCTTCATGAGGGCAGCATGCGTTCCAGCACCTCCTGCGTTCTTTGTGTGGCTGTTTGTCCTTCTTTTTCTTATTGTTATTATTATACTTGTCACTTTTCTCCACTTTGCCATGTGATGGAAGTTTCACTTGTTCAGACTGCTCTTAATAGTCTATATCCAGGTTTTTTTGAAGGTGAGAAAGAGCCTTCTATGCCAGTATGTTTTAGGATTTATGTTTTTTCTTTATGACTGTGGTCCTTTGGCTGCTGTTAGGTTTTTATGGTATTAATATTTTTTATTGTACATTTTCAAGAGCAAATTCTGCAGCTGAAATTGAAATGACCACACTGTTCTCAGTATCTCCCTTTCAGGTCTTTATAGGTCACTGAAATTTTTCCTTTGGCCTTTGCTTCATTTTCGTAGCTCAGGTCATAGATCTCTGTGTGGTGATAGTCTGAACTTTCTGTGGGGTGCCTATAAAAAGTACTTGTAATATCTAAAGCTAATTTTAGAGTCAGCACATATTAAAGAAGGGACTGAAATACTTTGTTTTGAAGAGGAATTTTATGACTCCTATCTAGTCTCAGATGACTGATATCTAAACATGAGCAGTTGCATTTAGTTAGAGTCTAATAAGACCTAGGCCCTCTCATGGTCTTGCTCAGGGTTTATCTATTCAGTAAATGTTTTCACAAAATATCCCTGTGCCAGGCTGACAACCAGGGTGGGGGAACCTGCAGTGGATTAAGACCAGGTAAGTTTCCCTGCCAAGACACTCGGTGTTAGTTGGAAAGATGGGTAAAAAAATAGTCCATTGGTGAAATGTGGAAGTGCAGGCCCTGAGGGGCATGGGTCGGGTCTGGGCCTGCTGGGGGATTCAGGGACGCTTTCTTGGAGGAGCAGGAGGGACAAGTCAGGACTGGACAGGTGGAGAGGGCTGGGAGAGCATCCCTCTCAGGATGCATGTGTGGTATGAGAGAGTGGGGCAGGCATGGTGAGTTTAGGGCACTGCTCATGCCCTGGGCCTGTGAAGCAGGCTGGGGTCCCAACCCACAGGCTCTTGAACATTATGCTGCTTTGTTTGATTTTTGTCCTGAAGGTGAAAGGGAACCAGTGATGGATTTTAATTGTGGGGGGAAAGGACCAGAATTGTGCTGTCAAAAGATGACTCACTCTGGCGATTGTGAGGAGCAAGTTTTGGAGAGGAGAAGGCTGGTGGCCAGATGATGAGGTGAAAGGCTGCTGTGGTGGTGTGGACCAGAGGGAGGAATGCCGGAGCTCAGGGCGTGGAGTCCAGAGGTGTGGGGTGGGGCCAGGACATCAGCTGGAGGAGCTGGGGCACCATGTCATCCAGCCAGCCCTCAATGGACACATGGAGGCTGGAAGCCCAGAGTGGATGAGACTTATTCAGTCTTTGAACCCAGGTCTTCTGGCACAAAAAGTCCTTTCTGGTGTGTTCTCTGTGCTGCCTCAGTACTCACTGACACGTGGGAACCACACGCTGCTTCTTGTGGGTCTTTGTTAGCTAAGGATGTGGTCGCTGGGGAAGGCCCTGAGGTGGGAAGTTAGTGAGCCATCTCAGTCTTCTGTGAGACCTTGTCTCATCAGTTCTTCTAAATGATAATGTGGGGCGCTCCCTGGCTGGAGGAGACCTGGGAAGCGCATTTTGTGAAGGCCTGAGTTTATCTGCTGTGACCTATTCTGGATACTCTTTCTTTCTTTAAAAATTTTTTTTGAAGCTGGGCACATGCCTATAATCCCAGCAACTCAGGAGGCTGAGGTATGACGATGGCAAGTTTGAGGCCAGCCTTAGCAACTTAATCGAGGGCCTAGGTAACTTAATGAGACCCTGTCTTGAAATAAAAACTTAACAAAATTTAAAAAGGGATTGAATGTAGCTCAATAGCAGAGTAACCCTGGGTTCAATCTGCAATACAAAGAAAGTTTTTTTTTTTTTTTTTTTCTGTGAATGAGGAAGACCCAGAATTTGGTGTGATATGTCCAGTCCACATGATTGTCCTTATCAATATATAGAATAGTTTGGTTTTGGCCTTTGACAGCGAGTGACATCATTAGCTTTCCATCTCATTACTGATAGAATGCATTATTTAGTGACTGTGTAATATTTCATAAAGGCTTATATTAAAATGGTAGATTGAATCAATTTACATAATTGCCTACTGTTCGACATTTCAGGTGGTTTCTTATTTCTCAGAATTACAGACAAAACTGTTAAGAAGCTTTTTGGTTTGATGCCATCCCATTTATTGATAATTGATTTTACTTCCTGTGCTTTTCTTATTAAGGAAGTCAGTTCCTGTGCTGATATGTTGGAGTGTGGGCCTATGTTTACTTCTAGTATGTGCAGGGTTTCTGGTCTAATACCTAGGTTCTTGATCCACTCTGAGCTGGGTTTTGTGCAGGCTGAGAGACAGGTTAAATTTCATTCTACTATGTATGGATTTCCAGTTTTCCCAGCACCATTTGTTGAAGAGGCTGTCTTTTCTCCAATATGGCACCTTTATCTTGTATGAGGTGAGCGTGAAGAGACAGCCAACAGGATGGGAGAAAAATCTTTGCCACCTGAAACTCAGATAGAGCATTAATTTCCAGGATGTATAAAGAACTCAAAAAACTTAACACCAAAATAAAACCAAATAACCCAATCAATAAATGGGCAAATGAACTGAACAGATGCTTCATAGAAGAAGAAATATAAATAGTCAGCAAATATATGAAGAAATGTTCAACATCTCTAGCAATTAGAGGAATGCAAATTAAAACTATACTGAGATTCCATCTCATTCCAGTCAGAATGACAATTTTCAAGAATGCAAATAATAATAAGTGTTGGAGAGGATGTGGGGAAAAACGTTCACTTATACATTGCTGGTGAGACTGCAAGTTGGTGCAGCCACTCTAGAAAGAGTATGGAGATTTCTCAAAAAGCTTGGAATGGAACAACTATTTGACCCATTATCCCACTCCTTGGTATGTATCCAAAGAAGTTCAAATCAACATACTACAGTGATGCAGCCACATCAATGTTTGTAGCTGTTGTAATAGTAAAGTATGGAACCAACCTAGGACCTGTTCAATAGATGAATGGATAAAGAAAATGTAGTATATATACACAGTAGAGTATTACTCAGCCATAAAGAAGAATGACTTTATGACATTTCCCAGCAAATGGATGGATCTGGAGACTGTCATGCTAAGTGAAGTAAGCCAGTCCCCCAAAACCAGAGGTTCAGTGTTTTCTCTTATAAGTGGAAGCTAATCCACAATAAGGGGGTCGGTGAGAGGGAGAATAGAAGCGCAGTAGACATGGGGAGTGGAGGGATGGGGGTGATAAACAAAGGAAAGACAGTGGAATGAATCTGACATAGTTTTCCCGTGTACATATATGAAAACAATACAGTGAATCTTAACCACCATGTCCATCCGTAAGAATGGGACTCCAATTAGAATAAGATATATTCCATGCTTGTATAATTATATCAGAATGGATTCTGCTGTCATATATAGCTAAAAAGAACCAATTTAAAACAAAATCAAAAAACTGTGATATAATTTTGTTTATTTTATTTTTTTTTAGGGTAAATTCCTGGAAATGGGATTTAGGGATGTCAGAGGTTTCAAATATAAATAATATGCAACAAACAGTAGATTTCAGAGCAGGATTGATTTCAATGGCCTCCTCTGTAAGGGACGGGGAGACCCTTAGCCAGATGGGGCTGAAACACTTGTCTGTTTCTGTTCCCCACCTGTGTCTCTTTGTCCTTGTCCTTTGCTTGACTTGTCTCATACCCAGCTACCCAGAGGTATCTATGTTCTTGTATTGAGGTTCTTACTCCTATTTGTTGAAGATTTTTGTTCTTAGTTGAGACAGTTGGTCAACTTGGAGTGTCTTACCTGCTTTGACAAGGAGATTTGCATCTTTAAACTTGCTCTGTAATAACCATATTGTGAGTTTCTTATTATCAGAGAGCACCCCCACCCTTCCCATTGGTGTAGCCCTGAAGCTTTCAGAAGCACCGTGATGGGTAGATGCAACGTGGACTTGACATGATGAGGATTGGTTGGAGGTCTAGTTGATTGGAGGTCTGGCTGGTTGTAGGTCTTCACTGACTTGTGGCCTTGCCTTGGTGGCTTCCAGAACCTCACATCAAGTAGGCCTAATAGAGTCTTTTGTTCAGAGTCACGTGAGGATTTCATGAGCTGTGGTATGTACAGTGCCCACCCGGCGTGTCACCTGGCATGTAATGGGCACTCAGTGAGCACTAGCATATGCTCCAGTCGGAAGGTCAGTCGGTTGTAGCCACTGCCTTCGGGGGCTGCCTCATCAGTTTTAATTTTCTGTTGGTCTTTTTATGTTTCTTCGACTTTGGAATAAAATCCCTAATTTCTTGCCATGACCCCTGAGGTCCTGTCCTCAGTGGTCGGAGCTCCCTGTCTCTCTGAGCTCTGCATGTTCCTCTCTCCCCTGTAACTGCCTGGCCACACCAGCTTGTTCCTGTGTCAGGGCCTTCAGCATGTCCTACTTTCTTGACAGGACACCTCTCTCCCTTTCCTCGAATGTCAGCTCCCGGACCTGCACGTCTCAGCTTTAACATAACCTGGTTAGAGAGGCTAACCACCACTCCCTGCACTCGGGTTCTCTGTTCTAGCGAGCACTTGGCACCTTTTCTTTTCTACCGTGGATTTTATGATAGTTTATTTTTCTGTCTTTATTCATGTGCTTGCTTAACATGTCTGTCTTTACTGTACGTCTAGTACTCAACCCTGAACCCAACAAGATAGTAGACACTTAACAAACATGGGTTGATTGGATGGGTGCACGAGATAATAAATCTTCAAGTTTTGATTGCTTTATCTGTTAAGTAAGAAAAATAATATTTATTTCACAGGCTTGTGGTGAGGTTTAAATACCCTGCCAGGACAGGGCTAGCCTCTGAGGTCTTTAGTCAATGGTGTCTGCTGTGATTAGCGTTAATAAAGTGTCTGGAGACAGCGGAGCTTGAGGGAAACAGTTGGTAATGAGGGTGAGGCATGCGGAGCCAAGGTCCTAGGAGAGGAAGCAGTAGGGAGGGCCAGGGGAGGTGAGGGTGGGAGACTGGGGTGGGGGGCTTTTTGGAATAAGCCAGGAGAGGAAGAATGGGGGTGAACAGAGCAGTGGAAGACGCTGAGGAACAGGTCTGTAGCTGGCAGTGAGGTCGCAGCCCCTCTGCACACAGAGGGCTTTGCGGACGGAGTCCAGCACTTGGAATAGGTTTGGCCCAGGCCTGGGATGGCTGTTGGTGGTGACTAGAGGAGTTATAGGTCTGTGTGGGAGCCTGGCCTTTGCTCACTAGATTGAACTCCTGAGTCCCTGTACCTCTGCACATCTGGCCATGCCCTCCAAAACCCTGGCCAGATGGTGGCCTGGGCAGAGTACATTTTTACAATCTTTTTGAAGGCCATTTGGAAACAGATTTTAATAGTCTTAAAAATAAAATTGCTCTTGAGCTCAGTAATCTATTTTGGGGGAAATTGACTCCTAAAGAAACAACCTGGTGGAAGGAAAAGATCTGTTCGTGAAGGTGTTTGTTGCCACACTGTGTATATAACTGTGAAACACTGGGAATGGGGAAACTGTGTTTTACATTTGTCATTGCTGACTTCCTGTAACAAGATTGGTTGAGGGTGTTTCACAGGTGAGGAAGCTGAGGTTGAAAAGATGAATGATTTGCCCATGAGCTTGATTTGACTGAGAAGCTAAAAGAAGTCAAGTTAAACCTTGTCTTTTTGATTGTAAAGCCTGTACAGTTCCTGCTGCAGCACTCAGAGTCCATTAGTTAGTGCTCAGTAGAGAAATGGTTACGTAACTCTTAATCAATTCACTGGGCTTTTTAGTGCAGTCATTTTAAGTGATACTTAAGTGTAATTCTGCAACAATATGAAAAATACTTAAGATGTAATCTTTAGTGAAAGCAATGGAATATACGAGTTCACTTATTTTTTATTATATTTTTTAATTTGTTCTAATTATACATGAAAATAGAATGCATTTTGACACATCATACATAAATGAGTATGACTTCTCAAACATGATGTAGAGATACACAGGTCATATAGTCATATATGCACATAGGGTAATAATGTCCAATTCATTCTACTATTGCTCCTACTCACAAATTCAGTTATAATTCTACAAAAAGGTATATTCCTGATCAGAGACTGAAAAGCTTATGAAAAGAGTGGATTTCATAAGGCAATTATATGCCAGGCATTGTTTGGGTTCCATTTAAAAAATCTGTTATTGCTACAGTGTTGTTTGTTAGTAAATAGATATTTGCTTAGTAACAGTGTTCCTGATGATCACCAGGGACAATGTTGGCCTCACAAACTCATGCCAGATTGTCCTCATTTGACTGTGTTGGTAGAACTACCTTACGTGCAGTCTTGTTTACCACAGTTGGATTTGGGACAGCAAGAGTGCATGTTTTTTTTGTTTGTCTAGGTGAGGTCTCACAGTTTCTGTACTTGCAAAGAGAGTGAAAGATTATTGGCAACCCAAAGATCAGCTGAAGTGAGACATGGATTCCTTTTTAAAGCCACACCATGTTTACCGCTTGCTAAGTGCTGGGCTGTGCCAGGTGCTTAGCTCATTAGTTGTCAGAACAGCCCTGTGAGGTAATTGATTTTATCCTCATTTTATGGAAGATTTAACAGTGGTTCTAAGATGTTAAATAGTCTTCCCAAGGTCACATGACTCACAGGTAGCAACACTGGGAGTTGAGTCAGTTTCGCTGCCCCCAGAACCCTTGCTGCTGGCCCTGCTGTCTAGGGAAAGGTGATCTGGTAGGGGGCGCTTCTGCTTTGGAGCCCAGGCTCTTGCAAGCTGGTGAAGATGATAGCCAGAGTGTTATGTTTTAGATGTGAGGTGTTCCCTAAAAGCTCATGTGTGAGAACATGCAAGGAAGTTTAGAGGTAAAACAATTGGGTTATGAGAGTTTTAACCTACTTAGTACATTAATCCCCTGATAGGGATTACCTGGATGGTAACTCTGGGCAGATGGGGTATGGCTGGAGGCGCTGGGTCCCCGGGTGTGCCTTTGGGATACATATTTTGTCCTGTTGAACAGAGCTGTCTGCTGGCCATGTTCTGACCTGCTTTCCTTCACCATACCCTTCTGCCATGATGTTCTGCCTTACCCTGGGCTTTAAGAAATGGAGCCAGCCATCTATGGACTGAGACACCTGAAACCACGAGTCCCCAAATAAACTTTCCCTCCTTTAATTGTTCTTGTCAGACCTTTTGGTCACAGCACTGAAAAAGCTAGCTAAAACCCAGAGTTAGGCAGCTTGCTTAGATTTCAGTCGAGGCAGGGCTGTTTGCCCTAATTCTTTTTTTGGGGGGGTACTGGGGATTGAACTCAGGGGCACTCAGCCACTGAGCCACATCCCCAGCCCTATTTGTATTTTATTTAGAGATAGGGCCTCACTGAGTAGCTCAGTGCCTTGCTTTTTGCTGCTGCTGGCTTTGAACTTGTGATCCTCCTGTCTCAGCTTCCTAAACTGCTGGGATTATAGTTGTGTGCCACCGAACCCTGCCCGATTCTTTTTATGTTGTGGGTTTGAATTTTTCTTCCCTTTTGGATGGAGCATGAGGCTAAGCTAGGTTTTTGACAGAGTGGGAGTAGGAGGAGTTGGGGACAGAAGTTAGAACGACTGACCAGGAGTCCTGTAAAATTTCTCCCTCTCTCCAGCTTCAGAAAGCAGCATCCTCAACCATGCTGGGATGTTCCGTTTCAGATGGCTGCAGCCCACAGTAACCCCTGGGCTCCAAGGGCTGGGATTGGCAGACACAGCCCTTGCTTGGGCTGACTTTTGAGCATTATGTTTCTAAGTCATACTTGGTGGGTTTTTTATTTTTGGGTGTTTATTCCTACTGTGTGGTAAGTTGTTTTCAATTCTTCCACTTCAAGTTTCTTTTCCTCTCTTAAACTTGTTCTCGTAAAGGGAAAAGTACACATGAGAAAAATATTAATGTGGTTTAAATTCTTATGCTGTGCTAGGTACGCTACTAAACATTCTGGTTCATTTCTTCTAATTCTTATAGTAACTCTATGAAATAGGCATTTTTATAATTCCATTTTTATGGATGAAAGAACTGAGGTGCACAGTGAACTCGAGTAAGGTCATCTGCATTGTTCATTAATTTATTCACTCATTTACAAATGTTGGTCGAGTGTCTACTGTGTTCCCAATTCTCTGCTAAAAACCTCTGAGAAAACAGCCATGAAAGATTGAGTTCCTGCCCAAGGAGGGATTATATTCATGGAACAAACATGATAATAAATGAGAAACATGTAAGCTGGGCGTGGTGGTACATGCCTGTAGTCCCAGTGGCTTGGGAGGCTGAGGCAGGAGGATTATGAGTTCAAAGCCAACCTCAGCAAAAGCAAGGCGCTAAGCAACTCAATGAGACCCTGTCTCTAAAATACCAAATAGGGCTGGGATGTGGCTCAGTGGTCAAGTGCCCGAGTTCAATCCCCGGTACTACCCACTACCCCCAAATGAAACGTGTAAATAAATAAGGTGAATACAGATTGTGAACAGTTCTTGTTAGAAAATAAGAGCTGTGTGTTCCCGAGTGACATGGTGGGGAGAGATGGGCACCGCTTGAGACTGGGTGGTTTGGCAGTGATAGTTGAGCTGAGATGGGAGAGATGAGACCCAGCCACCTGGCTTTTGCTACAGGAAGAACATTGAAGGACAACAAGGGCTTGGCTTTTGAGGACCAGAAAGGAGGCCAGTGAGGCTGGAACACCGTGAACCTGCTGGAGAGGCAGCAGGAGCTAGATAGATCTTGTAGCTCTTTGTGGCTGTGGCAGGGAGTTTGATTCTAACAGTGATGTGAGAAAATAATGGAAGGTTTAAGCAGGACAGTGATATAGACTGACCTGATTCTGAAGCCCATGTGGATCTCGTGACATATACTTCCATGAGAAATTCTTAGGTGTCTGTCCATCCATCCATTGGCTGTTGTGTTTTTGACTGGAACGTGCAAGATGGCTGTGTCTCCCCATCTCTGAGAGGGGTAGCTAGAAAGGGCAGTAACTAAGGTGTAGGCAGAGTGGGAAAGTAGAGGGTGTGTGGAAGCATTTGGAAGGGTCCCCAGCCCAGCAGAGGAGACTGAGAAGTGATGGTGCGCCTAGCTGATGGCTGGCCACGTGGAAAACATGCTGCTTGTGTTTCTTTTTATTCATTTGGGCCTTTCTGACATTTGTGTGACCTTCTGAAGGCATATTTGCTTTTCTCTTATGCTTTTTTAAACTTCTTTACCTATAAATAGGACAAATATTCCTTCAAGTGTTAAGAAGAATTTTAGCATTATGTACAATGTGGGTATTCTAAGCAACTGCCATAAATATTTTATGGGTAGCTGAGTAATAGAATAAGGTTTCTTTATAGGAAGCATCTGGTGGGATAGGCTTTTTTGTTTGAATGAATGTTTTATGTGCTGTTTCCTTAAAACATTTAAGAGGAGGCTTTAATGAACCTACCAATTGTTTCTTGTGCTGTTCTTGTTAGCCACAAAATTGAAATCTTAAGCAGTGCTAATGAGAAGGCCAAGGGCAGACTGTTTGAAAATACACCGAATGTAGAATACGCTTATCATTTTCTTTAATCCAGTCCTAAACCATGTTCATTCAAAAATATTATATGCCATTAAAGTTACTTTTTAAAATGCTGAAAAATGCCCAATGAGTGTATATATGTAGAGAGGTACTAGCATCCAGTGTGGCTATTCACATTTTTCTATATTTCATTTTAGTTATCTTTTTAAAGAACTTTATTGAGATATGATTCACATAAAATAAAATCACCAATTTTAAGTGTTCTATGAATTTTGTCAAATGTGTATTAATTACTATCATAATCAAGGTATTTTTTTGTGTGTGTATGTGGACAGTTCTAGGCTCATGTAACCGTCACCACAATCAGAATAAAGACCAGTTCCATACTGCCAAGACGGTCTCTTCCGGTGCTTCTTTGCGGTCAAACCCTCTCTTTGCCCCAAACCTCTTGGCAACTAGTGTTCTGTTTTTCCATCCCTATAATTTTGCTTTTCCCAGAATGCCACTTAAATGGAATCACACAGTAGGCATTCTTTTGGCTTCTTTGTCTCCACAAGTCTCTGAAACTCCTTCATGTCCTTGTGTGAGACCTGGTAGTCGAGGACTTTCCTATTATCAATGTGCACTATTTGTCCATTGACCCTGTGAAGGACATTTGGTTTCTTACCAGGCTTTCATGATTAATAATAAAGCTGCAGTAAACATCTGGGTGCAGGTTTTTGTGTGACCTCAGGTTTTCCTATTTTTTTTTTTTTTTTTTTTTAGGATAAACATCTAGTATTGCTGAGTCACATGGTAATTGTAGGTTTTTGGTAAGAAGCTGCCAAAGGATTTTCTGGCGTGAATGCATTCCTGTGGGCAGAGGAGGTTTCCATTTGTTCTCATTCTCATCAGCAGTTGGTCAGTTAAAAAAAAATTAGCCATTCTAATAGGTGTGTATTGGCATTTCATTGTCGTTTTAATTTGTATTTCCCTAAAAGCTGAGGTGTTTAAAATCTTTTCTTACACCTATTTACCATCTGTATTTCTTCTATTGTCACATTGCTGTTCAGATCTTCAGATACAATGTAGAACAGGAATTGTGGGAGTGGATCTCCTTTCCTTGTTATTGACTTTAGGGCCGATAAAAAATTCAGGGTTTTTTTTAATCTTTAGTTAAACATGTATTGTTTTTAGTAGATGTATGGCTTTTTTTTGTAGATGCCTTAGCAGATTAATGAAATTTCCTTTACTTAATAGTTTGATATAATTTCCCCCCCATGAATGGGTTTTATCCCATGCTTTTTCTCATCTATTAATAAGATCATATTATTTTTTATTCTTCATTCTGTTGGTATGGGGATGTTTCAGTCAGATTTTTCGCTGTTGTGACTAAAATATCTGACCAGAACAAGGAGGAAAAGTTTATTTGAGGGCTCATGGTTTCAGAGGTCTTAGTCCATAGAAGGCCGGCTCCATTCCTCAGAGCTCGAGGTGAGATTGAACATCATGGCCAGAGAGAGTGGCAGAGGGAAGCAGCTCACATGATGATCGGGAAGCAGTTCACGTGTTGATCAGAAAGCAGAGAGACTTCACTTGCCAGATACAAGTATGTACCCCAAAGCCACAACCCATGCCCCACCTCCTCCAGCCACACCCTACCACTTCAGTTACCTCTCAGTTAATCCCTGTCAGGGGATTAATTCACTGGTTGGGTCAACACTCCTACAACCCCTAATCATTTCTCCTCTGAACCTTCTTGCATTATCTCACACATGAGCTTTTGGGGTGGTCTAAACCATAGCAGTAGATTACGTGGATTGACATTCAGGTAGCGAATTAGCTTTGCACTGCAGGGATGAAGTCCACTCATAATGCATAAATAAATTTACTCAGATTACCAAAATTTAGTTGAAGATTTTCTGCTTATGTTCATGAAGCCTTTGGTGGACAATTTTCCTGTAATATTTCTTTCTAGTTTTGGTGTTAGAATAGTGCTGCTTTCATACAAACATGTGGGAAAGATTCCTCATCTTCTGTTTTTTTTTTTTTTTTTGTACTGGGGATTGAACCCAGAGGTGCTTACCACTGAGATATATCTTCAGCCCTTTTTATTTTTTATTTTTATTTTTAGACAGAGTCTCGCTAAGTTGCTTAGGGTTTCACCAAGTTGCTGAGGCTGACTTTGATCTTTTTTTTTTTAATACTTTTTTCAGTAGTAGTTGGACACCATACCTTTATTTTATTTATTTATTTTTATGTGCTGAGGATCGAACCTAGTGCCTTACACATGCTAGGCGAGCATTCTACCACTGAGCCACAACATTAGCCCTGGCTTTGAACTTGTGACTCTCCTGCCTCAGCCCCCCATTACAGGCATGCGCCACCATGCCTGGCCCTCATTTTCTGTTTTCTGGAGAAGATTGGGTAGACTTGGTATTGTTTTTTTTTCTTTAAAAATTTGATAGAAATTACTACTAAAATCATCTACATCTGCAGTTTTCTTTTTAATAAGACTTTTAAGTACAAAATCAAATTTTAAAATAAATACATCAAGGGCTGGGATTGTGGTTCAGTGGTAGAGCATTTGCCTTGCATGCATGGGGCACTGGCTTTGATCCTCAGCACCACATAAATAAATAAAATAAAGGTATTGTGTTCTACAACTAAAAAAAATACATCAAGTTAGTTTTTATTTGAATTTTGAAAAATTGTGACTTTCAAGAAATTGTTATTTAAGTTGTCTAATTTATGTGCAGAGTTATGTGCAGTATTTCTTTCTTTATGAATTGTCATGGATCTGTGTTGATGGGTCCTCTTTCATCTTTTGTTTTTCCTTTTTGTGGTACTGGGGATTGAACCCGGGGCCTCATGCATGCTAAGCAAGTGATCTACTACTGAGCAATACTGCAGCCCTCTTTCATTTTTTCAAAAACATTTTTTCTAGTTGTCTATGGACCTTTATTTTGTTTATTTATATGTGGTGCTGAGAATCGAACCCAGTGCCTCACACATACTAGGCAAGTGCTCTGCCACTGAGCTACGGCCCCAGCCCTCTTTCATTCTTTATATTAGTAATTTGTATCTTCTTTGTTCTTTGCCAGTCTTGCCAGAGTTATATGAATTTCATTGATCATTTTGAAATAACCTGCTTTTAAAATTGGTTTTTCTCCATTGTTTTTCTGTTTTCCATTTCAGTGATTTCTGAAGTTTATTGTATCTTTCTTTCTGCTCAGTTTGCTTTCTGTTCAGTTTGCTCTTTTCCTGGCATCTCAAGGTAGAAGTTTAGATTGATTTGAGGCCTTCCTTCTTTTCTAAAGCATTTGATAGTATAAATTTCCCCGGAGCATTGATTTAGCTGCATTCTACAAATTTCAATATATTGTATTTTCATTTTTGTTTAATTCAAAATGTCTCCTAATTTCCCTTGAGGCTTCCTCTTTGATCAATGAATTGTTTAGAAATGTGTCATTTTGGGGCTGAGGATGTGGCTCAAGCGGTAGCGTGCTCGCCTGGCATGCGTGCGGCCCGGGTTCGATCCTCAGCACCACATACAAACAAAGATGTTGTGTCCGCCAAGAACTAAATAAATAAATAAATATTTAAAAAAAAAAAGAAATGTGTCATTTAATGTCCAAGAGTTTGTAGATTGTTCAGTTTTTTTTCTGTTATTGATTTTTAGTTTAGTTTCGTTATGGTCAGAAAACATAGTTTGGTTTCAGTTCTTCTAAATCTGTTAAAGTTTGTTTTGCGACCCAGGATATCTTACAAGTGTTCCGTGCTTGCTTGAGTTACTGGGTAGTATTTTATAAATGTAAGTCAGATCCTGTTGGTGGATTGATGAAAGAGGAGTATTGATACCACCAATTATACTTGAGTTATTGTCCATTTCCTCCTTCAGTTCTATTAGTTTTTACTTTATGAATTTGAAGGCATGGTATTAGGTTTGTGTACATTAGGACCTTAGAGTTTTCATTATGTAATGTCCCTCTGGGTCCTTGAATAACTCTCTTTGCTTTGTACTCTACAGTTTCTGGTATTAATTGCCATTTGAGCTTTCTTTTATTTGGTGTTCACATGGAATATATTTTTTCCTATTCTTTCATTTATTTTTTTATTTTGGGGGGATATTGGAGATTGAACCCGGGGACATGAACCACTGAGCCACATCCCTAGCCCATTTTGGCATTTTATGTATTGACAGGGTCTCACTGAGTTGCTTAGTGCTTCACTTTTGCTTCTGCATTGGCCTCCTGAGCCGTTGGGACTACAGGCATGTGCCACTTTTTTTTTTTCTTTTACTTTTAACCTATCTCTATCATTATATTTAAAGTGAGTTTCTTGTGGGTGGCATAAAACTATTTTTAAAATCTGTTCTTACAATCTCTGTATTTTAATTGGTGTGTTTATTCCATTTACATTTAATATATATGAAAGTGTTTTGATTTAGACCTATTTTTCATTCTTCTGTTTCCCTTTTCAAACCTCTTTTAGATCATTTGAATTATTTTGTATTCCATTTAGACTTATGTAATTGTTTTTGGAACATATCTCTTTGTATAGTTTATTTAAAAAGATTACAAATTTTAAGTCGGTACTTTTGAGATTACTACACACATCTACACATACAAGGAGCTTTACTACTGCTCATCTCCAATATGTATTATATCAACATACACTGAAAACCCTACCTGATCCTTTTACAATGTTGTTTTCAACTGTCATATATAGATGTTTTAAAGAGCTAGGTATCCAGATATTACCATTTGTTTTTCTCTTTCTTCCATTTCCAGAGTTCTGCATTCTCTTCTGGTATCATTTCCCTTCAATCTGAAACACTTCCTTTATCATTTCTTTCAGAACAGTCATTGCCAATGCACCTATTTGCTTTCCCTTAATTTGAGAATGTCTTCATTTTACCTTTCTTTCTCAGGATATTTTTGGTGGATATAAAATTCTGCATGGTGATTTCTTTGGGCAGTTTAATATTTCCCCCTGCCCCTGTATTTTTTTAAAAAATAATTTTAATTTGTTCTTTTTAGTTATAATGACAGTAGAATGTATTTTGGCACATCATACATATATGGAGTACGTAGCCCCTGTAGTTTTGATGGAAAGGTCAGCTGTCATTTGAATCATTGTTCCTTCCCCATGTGTAATACGTCAGTTTCCTCAGGCGTTCAAGAGTTGTTTTTGGTCTTCAGTGTTCATCAGTGTGTGAGGAGGGTATGTTTCTTTGAGCTTATCTTGTTTAGTGTTTAGTAAGCTCCTTGAATCTGCATATCTTATGCCTTTTTCAAAATCAGAAAGTTGAAAAGTATTATTTCTTCAAATATTTTTTCTGTACTGCACTTTTTCACCAATTTTTCATCTATTTTTTTCAGGCATTGTGGTGAATGTTGGATCTTTGGTCATTGTCATAGAGGCTGGGCTAATTTATTTCAAGTTTTCTTTTCCCTTTGTTTTCATATTGAAGGGTTCTTGTTGATCTCTTTTCAAGTTCATCTCCATTTTTTTTTTAAGCCCATCTACTCAACTTGTTATTTGGTTCTTGTATTTTTCAGTCTAAAAATTTCTGTTTGGCTCTCTTTTATATTTCTTGACTGAGACTTTATATCTTTCTATTCATTTTGAGACTATTCATCCTGTGGCTTGGATCATGGTTTTACCTCTTGGAAATATCCTAGGCCTTTCAAAGATGTTCCCTTTTGATATAGTCAAATGCATTTATCTTCTTTTCACAAAAACCTGAACTCAACTTTATTATCCTTATGTTAGAATGAAGAAACCAAGGCTCAGAGGGGTAGCATGTCTAGGATTCAGTGTATAACATGTACATTGAACTTAGTATTGTCACAAAGCCCCTGGTCTTTCTGGTTTGGCTGAGAACTGATCTTGAGTAGCGACTTTGTGAATGGGAAGGGGACAACAGACACATGACTTACAGTGTGGGTAGACACTGGGTTAGTAAAACATCAGCTCTCTTTACATAATACAAATAGTCTTTAAAAAGACTGTATTCATTTATTATTACTTCAAATTTATTTTATTTTTTATTAAGGGATTTAAATTCAAGAGATAAAAAGGGTATAGAGCATACTACCAGATGAATGCCATTGTATCAAGCCAGTAAGCATGCATTCATAGCCCTGAATATACAGCGTGTTTTAAATTATAGTCACATTCTGTGCAGTAGATCACTAGAGCTTATTCTGACTGAAACTTTGTCCCTTTGATTAACATCTTTCCTTTCCCCACTTACACCCTCCTTCCCCTGCCTTGTATAGTAACCTGCCATATAGAATCTATGCTGTGGAATTATTTAACAGTGCATCTTGATAATAATGAATAAGCCAAGTGGTCTCTCACTCTTTTTTTGTGACTTTACAGTATTACGTTGAGTGGATATATTATAATTTACTTAATGATGAACTAGTTGACTTTTAATGATTTAAATTAAAATAAATTTTGTTGTTGTTGTCAATGAGCCCTTTATTTTATTTATGTGTGGTGCTGAGAATTGAACCCAGTGCCTCACACATGCTAGGCAAGCACTCTACCACTGAGATACAACCCCAGCCCCATTAATAATTTAAATTAACCATGGACTTTTTGACTTGAAAAACTTTTAAAAGTGAAGTATGACATACATATGGGAACATATACATGTGTGACTAGTTCAATGACTTATCAAAGAAAGACCATATACTGTAATCGTCACCAATGACAAGAAATGGACCATTCAGTACTCTGTGGCTCCTTCCAAATGCCATCCACTTTTTGTCTCTAAAGGTAACCACTACCCTGGACTGACTTTCAGTCCCTGCTTAGCCTGTGCCTCTGTCATTCTCTTTCTTGCGGTGCTACGGAAGGGTATCTTTTTCATAAGGCAGAGACTCAAAGGTAGAAAATTAAGCAGAGAAGGAGAATGTGGGCACGGTGGAAGGACTCGGAGAAGATTTAGCTATTTAAGCATGCAGATATAAACATTTGAGGGAGGTGCTTTTGTGCGTATTCTGTTCTTTGAGTTAGGTTAGCCCTCCCAGCAAATCTTGCAGACCAACCAACCAAAGAAATCAAATATTTTCTTTTGGCAGTGAGATTTAGTGACAGATTATAGTCACTGGAGACACCACAGCGTAGGAGTCCCAGTTCTTGGCTGGTGGTGTGGTCTTTGATCATGGGTACCGTAGGGTGTGCTTTCATGGTGTGTTTCAGGACTGAGAGACTCTGGACACCAGATGTGGGCCAGTGCTTTTAGACATGATAGGTTCTCAGGATCAGTCCTCTTCATGCGCCCCTCCCCCCTTCACCAAGCTTTTATTTTTGACAAATTTCAAACTTTTATGGTAAAGTTGTAAAATGGTACAGCACTCTAGATTCTTCATCCAGATTGAACAGTTAATAATTCTTAGATTTGTGTTCTCCCTTTTGGTCCTCTTTCCCCACTCAAGGGAGAGTTAGTTACGGATATCATGACACTCCCTTTAGTACTTCAGCATGGGTCTCTTAGAATGTTATCCTACAAGATCAGAATGCTGTAACCTGATATCAAGTTGTTATTATCATCATATAACATTTTCTGAGATTCAGTTGCATGTAGCACTCATGCTTCTCTAACCTCCATCTAACACCTTTCGCTTCAGATTGTCATCAAGATGTTTGAAGAGTTGAGGTCTGTTGTTTTGCAGAATGTCCTTCAACTTAAATTTGTCTGATTGACTCCTCTTCATTAGATTTGGGTTAATGGTTATAGACAGGAGCACTTTTTTTTTTTTTTTTTAAAGATAGAGTGAGAGAGGAGAGAGAGAGAGAGAGAGAGAGAGAGAGAGAGAGAGAGAGAGAGAGAGAGAATTTTTAATATTATTTATTTTTTAGTTCTCGGCAGACACAACATCTTTGTTTGTATGTGGTGCTGAGGATCGAACCCGGGCCGCACGCATGCCAGGCGTGCGTGCTACCGCTTGAGCCACATCCCCAGCCCGACAGGAGCACTTTAGATAGAATTAATTGCTCTCAGTGATTTATTTCAGGAGACACGTGATGTCAGTTTGTCCCATCAATGTGATATTAGATATATTTTCTTGATTAAGCTGATACATGCAAGATTCTAAGTTATAAAGGTACCTTTTCATTTGTAGGTACTAAGCCATCTGTGGGAGGATATCTTGGGACTGATATCCTGTTCTCCAGTGATTTTTCGCCTGATGCCTTATATTACCTGAATCAATCATTGCTTTAGAAGTTGCATGATAGTGATTTTCTTTTTCTGTTATTCTGCATTTATTTACTGGGTTTCTTTTGTAAAGGAGACTCCCCTTTTCCTTTCTTCCTTCCCCATCTCATTCTATCTTATCATGTGGACTCATGAATTTTTTTTTATTTAGTTGTTCTTCATTTCTGTCATTATTCATTTTTATGCTCAAATTTGGCTGGTGGGACCTACTTAATCTTCTGGGTTGATATTACTGTAGCAAAGGTAAACTCTCTGTATTTAACATTTGAATTCATTTTGTAGCCTTAGAAGCTGTGGGGATTAATATAGGACTCATCAGTTAGATGCTCTGCCTTTTGTTTGCCTTAGATAACCTTTCTGTGCTCATTTTCCAGCAAATCACTGAGTTGAAGAAAGAAAACTTTAACCTGAAGCTCCGTATCTATTTCCTTGAGGAGAGGCTGCAACAGGAACTTGATGGCCCCACTGAACACGTCTACAAAACTGTGAGTGGCCTACTTCTGCTGTCTTCCCTGTGTCTGTTCTCACAGTCACTCCAAGCAGATATTTGATTGATTTTGTTCCTAGAGTTGGCATGAATAGATGGAGACGCTTGGGCTGGGGATGTGGCTCAAGTAGTAGTGTGTTCGCCTGGCAAGCACGGGGCACTGGGTTCGATCCTCAGCACCACATAAAAAATAGATGGAGACGCTAGCATTCGATTTGGATTGATTACAGGGAGCATAAAGATACTAGGCTGACCCTCATGTTAAGCAAATAGGTACATGATTAATTTTAAGGAAGTTCTTTTACTCTCTCTTAAACGTCAGAATTCTGAGCCACTGTCTTTTTATCTCAGTTGCCTTTTTATAATTATTTACTTGGAAGCAGGCAGTGGAATGATAGAATGGCTTTGGATTTAAGTCCTACTGTTACCAATTAACTGGGGTAACTTCAGGCAAGTCACTTTAGCTCTCTGGGCTTGTTTCCAGAGTTGAGTGATAATCCCTGTGTCATAGAGTTGTTTGTGTGGATTAAAAAGGGATGACAGATGGAAAGCTCCGGCACAGGGTCAGTGCTGGATAATTATCAGCATAGTCTTATCGAGGCTTCCTTTGGCCACCCCAAGTTAGGATTGTCAGTTTTTCCTGTGATTTGACTCTTCTGTATTCTCAAGCTCTTGCTTAGAACTGTCAGGAAAAAAAAAAAAAAAGTTTATTCCTATTTGAAGTCTTGACCTGGATGTCTTTATCTGAAAACAAACCTTGGCTCTGAGAGTTGGAAAAAGAACTTGGCTTTCTTGAAAAGACAGGAGTATAAACAATATTTCGGTGTCCCCCTGTTTTTAGCTTTTTCTAGTAGATTAGCCCTTGGCCTGGGAATTATTCCATCTTTTCTCCTCTGAAGTTTATACCAGTGGAAACTTTTGAAGGAGGAAAAACAACTCTCCTTGAATGTCAGTGGAGGAGCATAAATGGGCTTTTCTTGAAGAGAGCTTGTATTGTCCTTTGCAGGAATTGAAAATCTCCCTTGTCCCTGAAGGCACAGTTTTCTTTCTTCATAGGGGTGGGGGTGCAAAGATGACAAGGCTGTCCCGTTTTCTTGAAGGGAATGGTGATACAATCAGAATTTAAAAGAAAAAGCAGTAGTTTGAAACCTTTTTTGTGTAAGTATTGTGGCCATGCATCTTGGAACTTCTGGGGTTATTGGAAGCCACACTGTCAGGCACCTGTCCGGCACCATCTTGGGTGTTTGTGCATCTCAGGACAGCCCTGTGCAGTGGAGGTTATCCTCATCTTACAGGGGAGGAAACAGATGCTCAGGGAAGATCAGTAGCTTGGTTGATGTCATTTAGCGAGGTATGAGGCAGATTTTGAGTGCAGGTATGCTTACCTCAGTGTACCATTCTGCTTCACCTGTTTTTTTCCCTGTTGTCTGTGTAGATGGACTGATACAGTTACCTCCCTCCCAGTTAACTATGTGGGTAGGTGCACATGATTCAGAACTCATAAAACAGAAAAGGGACACACTGAAAAGGGCTCCTATATCTACTCAATATGATTGATCGATTGATTGTGTGTGTGTGTGTGTGTGTGTGTGCATGTGTATGAGTAAACCTGTTATACATAAGAACAAGCATGTTCTGCCCGGTTCCTTGTATTTTTCATTTAATTATGTCTTAGATATCTTTGTTTGTTTGTTTCTTTTTTTTTTTTTTTTTTTGTAGCAGGGATTAAACTCAGGGGTGCTTAACCACTGAGCCATATCCCCAGCCTTTTATTTATTAAAAAAGATTTTGAGACAGGGTCTCATTAAGTCCTAGGACCTTGATAAGTTGCTGAGGCTGACTTGGAACTTGCAATCCTCCTGCACCAGCCTCCAAAGCCTCTGGGATTATAGGCATGTGTCACTGTGCCCAACACTTAGATTTATCTTTTCTTGGTAGTTTAAGAACTTCTCATTTTTTATAGCCTTATAATAGTCCATTTTATACTTAGAAAATGTTCTGACTTTTGGTTTGGAAATCACTATCATTTATATAAGCTTATAACTTAAGATATTGGCCATGTCGGGTCTCATGTTTAAATCTGCTAGGTTGGGTTCCATTTGGCTCATCACAAAACAGAGTTCTTAGAACATATCAGTTCACTCGGTCCCTGCAGCTCTGTTTTGTGAGAGTTGGGAAGGGCACCTGCATTTGGAGGGTGTTTCTGCAGTTTCCATAGAGCCACACTTGAGGCACTCAGTGTCCTGGCCTATTGCAAAGGTCAGTTTCTTTTAGGAAAAGTTCTGCCTCATAGGTGACATCTTCAGTTCCTGTTGTGCACAGTGAAGAGGGTAATGTTGACTTCCCGTGCCAGCTGAGTCAGTCCTCAGAGCCCCCAGGCACGTGGGCTTTGTGCTTTCCACTTGACACTCGAGGGGTCTGAGAGGCGGAGCATGGCTTTCTCACCCTGACCGTGTGCTGGGGAACAGGCACAGGCCACATCTCCAGATTTGTGCCTTCTGTGAGCATGAAGGCAGGGCCTGGGGCGGTCTTGTTTGCTCCAGTGTCCTCATTGTTTATTCTGTCACAGGCCCAGGGGAAGTGCCTGCAACAGGAAGGAGTGAACAAGCGAGTGTCCGCTGACTGTGGTCTCCTTCTGGGGAAGTGTACAGGTGGAATTTGAACCTGTGGGTCCTTCTGGTCCCATGTTCAAGACTTCCATTTTATTAGTACTTTCAACTTGGAGTGCTCATTCCCTCAGAACTGCTTGGCAGGAAGAAGGGAGCAATGTCCTCTGTGATTATAAATTTTACTGGAAATAATAATAATGATAGATTGTAATTATTAATAACTCTTAATATTATTACTATTATTATTATTATTATTATTATTATTATTAGGTACTTGGGATTGAACCCAGGGATGTTTTACCACTGAGCTACATCCCAGTTCTTTTTAAAATTTCCAGACAGAGTCTAAGTTGATGAGGATCTTGCTGGATTTGTGATCCTCCTTCCTCAGCCTTCCTAGTCTTTGGGATTATAGGTGCATGTCACCACATCTGACTGGTTATTTTTAGTTGAAATAATACATGTGTCATGGAGTAGAATATAAAATTGTCATTAATTATTAAAATAAAACAGGAGAGTGAATTTAGAGGAATCTTGGAATGCGAACTCTGTACTCTGAGCCCCTGTCTCTGCTGCGTGCATTCTTCTCATCATTCTCTCTGGGATACATGAAGGGATAGGTTTGAGAAGCCCGCCATTGCTCCACTGTCTCATGTTGTGTTCTGTCTGTCTAAGATCCTGTCTGAATCTCACGTGAGTTGTGGTGTGTGAGGATGGTGTGTATCTCACTTTGTTCCCGTCAATTAAAAGAAAGCTGGTTGGAGAACACTGTTCCTTAGTGTCAGCCTGCTCCATGCGGTGTGGCTTTTTTGTGAGTACCCTGAAATCTTATATCTAAGCCAGGCAAACCATGATGTGGACTCCCACTTACCCGTTCCCAGGTTTTATTTATTTTGTTTAAGCTGTAGCATGTTCTCACTGCTACAACCACCACATGCATGATTGTAAACAACCAGAAGTAATTGCCTGGAATGGTAAAAGCAAACTGTAAATTTGCTTGGCGGAAGGCAAACAATTTTTAAATCAGCCTCACTTGTATGACATTTATGCCTCGATATTTGAATGCTCTGGCTGTTAGAAGCTTGCAGCATTTACATAATTGTTCCAAGTCTAGAGAAACCCAGGGCTCTCTTTTGAGACCACCAGTGTTTAATAATTCCCTTTTCCCTGTGCCTTGAGGCTAATGAGGGCTTTGAATCTAACATCTGCTGTTAAAGCGTTGCAGGGTCCGTCTGTGTGGGGGGCGGCTCGCCCACCCATGAGATCTTGGGTCTTAACGCTGCTTCTTTTCTTTCCTTATCTCATCTGGAAGAACATCGAGCTCAAGGTGGAAGTAGAAAGTCTGAAGCGGGAGCTGCAGGAGAGAGAGCAGCTGCTCATCAAAGCCTCGTGAGTACGGTCGTGCTGCCCAGCTGGGAGGTTACCCGGGCTTTCCATGGTGGGCGCTAGGCTGGTCAGTAACTGCTTTTCTAAGCCAGTTGTTCTCTGATTGGCCTCCAAGGACTCCAAGGAAGTTTTGGTTTTATTTAATTACTAATTTTTCAACGAACTAGCCTAGAGAAATGAACAGGTCTTAAGTGCAGCATGGTGAATTTTCACCAAGCAAACACACCCGGGGAACCATCCAGACCAGGAAGGAGAACACTATGGGTTTGAAGCCTCCTTGTGCTTCTCCCCAAGGTAACCACTGTTTTGATCACTCTTGTCATGATTGCTTAGTTTTCCCTGGTTTTCAACTTCATGTAATTGGAATTATACAATAATGTATTCTTTTGTGTCTAGCTTCTTTCCTTAGCAATATATTTGTGAGATTCATCTGTTGTTGATTGTGTCAGTGGTTCATTCATTGTAATTGCTGTCAAAGTCAAGGGGGCACCGTGGCACACACCTGTAATCCCATGAAGGCTAAGACAGGAGGATCAAGAGTTCAAAGCCAGCCTCGGGGAGGCTCTGAGCCTCAACTAAGTGAGACCTCGTCTCTAACTAAAATACAAAAAAGGGCTGGGGATGTGGCTCAGTGGCTGAGTGCCCCTGGGGAAAAAAAACGTCAAGGGGTCCTGGTGGGTGAGGCAAGGAAGCAGAGGGTGAGGTAACTATTTAGAAGATCTGTTACAGGCCCTAGGATCCTTATAATGTTTTGTTTGAAAGGGGTTTTGTTACTTAAAAAAAAAAATTGAAATATTTTAGTATTTCCATTAATTAGTTCAATATTCAAATGTTAATGTATTTGTTGAACAACAGCGCAGTTTAGAGAACACAGCCTGCAGTCAGCTGCTTCTCCATTCATCCATCAACATTTATTACGTAATGACTTGTGTCACACACTGAGGCCCTGAAAAGAGACACTACCTCCTCCCAGAACTCACTGGAGCTGCTGAGTGGTTTATATTCTTGTGAATGAGTGGAGTGTGGAGGGGCAGTGATGGAGGGCATTTTGGGGGAAAGTGGGGCTCGATTAGCCTCCAAGAGTGGAATATGACTTCCCAGGGCTGCCTCCCTGAGGCTGGCTGGAAGCTCACCTGGGCATGCTCCCTTTATCATGGAAGCAGAGCTCCTGCTGGGCGTGGCGGGCTCTTTGGCTTGGGACACAGCTGCTCCATGCCAGGCCAGGGTAGCTCCTCTCACTGCCATGGTCTGGCAGCTGGACATTGGTCTGTGTTGGCTTTGAGCAGATGAGAGGTTTCCAGGCCTGGGCTTCTCCTCTGAGCTATGCTAAACTTGCACAGGCAGCATTTTTCTGAATGCGTAAATGAATAAATATAAGCAGATTAAAAGTCTTTGTTATTATTTATTTATTTGATTATTTTTGGAAGCATGTCATTCTCAGCTGTGAGGCAAATCTACTTTCCTAGGCCTGGAGATCAATAATAGAATTTAGTGTGTTTCCTGTACATTGCAGGCCTGCAGGTCTTGACCAGGCCTTGTTATTAGCTGAGCATGTCCATAGGGAAACACCAGTTGACAAGGTCTCATGTGCACGCTTCAGGGACAGCATGCAGCATGGAGTGCTCGGGGCCTTGCACACAAGTTTGTGTGCATATATTTTCCAATCTTCCCAGGCTGGTGTTCAAGGCTCTTTGCCATCTGACCAGCAGATGCTGTCTCCGTTGGATGGGTCAGCTGTTGTGTGCCGCACTGAACAAGGTTCCTGAGGTTGCAAAGTGATGATGAAGCTTAGGTTCTAGTGGAGCTGATGGCAGTCAAGTATTTGCAACAGTAAATGCATGAATGCAGATTGGGAAAAGAGCTATATGGAGAAAATAAAGGGAGCAGTGGGGGTTTATAGTTGCGGGAGTAGATATGTAGGTACGTAACTGGGAAGGTGAGCCTGTGAGGTGGCATTTGAAATGAAATCTGAGGTGTACGGAGGAATTGGCAGGTGAGTGGATGGAGAAGCGTTGAAGGAGAAGGGAATGCGTATATGTCTTAGGAATGAGAAGTCTAGGACCTTAGTGATTTTGGTCTTTCCCCTAAGATCAAATGAACAAGTGACACAATCAAGAGTTTGCTCTTGAGAAGGTCACACTCTGTGCTGGAAGTGGGTGGTGGGGAGAGCGAAGGGGAAGCAAGGAGGCCAGTTAGGATGCTGTTCAGTGGGCGAGGTGAGAGCTGGGTGCTGAGTGGTGGTGGTGGGAAGGACACTCGGGCAAGCCCACAGGCCTTGGTGTGAATAAGGAGGAGAGGGCAAGGCTGGTGCCTCCTGGGGTTAAGAGCATGAGCTCTGCTCGGAAACATCGCTGGGACTTCACCACTTTAGCCTCCTCTCCACCAGCTCTGCCCTACTGCGTTGAAGGCTCCACTGGTGCTCCTGTTCTGGCGTTCTCGCCTGGCCCTGGCGGGCTCTTCCCCTTTTGGTCCCCCCAGCTCAGTGCCTTCCCACTGCCTTGCCCTTGGAAAGGCTCCAATGTGGGTCACCGAGGCTCCTCCAGTCCATGTCAGTCTCTTCAGACTCTGACATGTAACGATAAGTCCATATGCACACCACTTTTGAGGTTAAGAACACTTTCACTCCCCTTGACATCCCATCATTATTCTGAGCAGAGCAAATCTAAAGGAGTACCCTCATTTTATAGAGGAGAGGTTTTGGGTCTGGCAACAGGAAGGGTTCTAAGCCCTAGTCAGAAAGGTCGGAACGAGGGTGAGTTCCCCGACATGGAGCACAGCTCCAGGCTTCAGATTTTGTTTTTTGATTTTCATGCATAGATGGAAGATACCTTTGCCAATATGCTTCCCTCAGCTCTCTTTTCTGCTGTATGATTTTTGGTGGGAGTGGAATATGGGACCTGCTATAGGAAAAGCCCTTGCTTTTCCCTAAAACTATAATTAGAATGGAAAAAATCCAGAGAGAATGTTGAGGATACAGGGTAATGAGAAGAGAGCTGGGATGTAGCTTCATGGTAGAGTGCCTGCTTAGTGTGCTCACTGGGGAAAAAAAAATAATGAGGGTAGTATTTCTAGAAGGTTCTTTCTTATGTTGGATAGAAAGCTGGATTAGAACCATTTCCCTATAGTCTCCTTATCTCCCTGTATCTCCCTATCTACCTGTTAGCCCAGATTCTATAAGAAAAGCAAGGGTAGAAGGAGGGAACTAACAAGTGCTAGATCCTATTTTGTCCCAAATCCTGTTCCTAGCACTTAATGTGCTTTTTTCTTTTGATCTTCATAACAGTTACGTGAGGCAGCCAGTGTTCCCATTTGAGTGAAGAGAAAATCGAGGCTCAGAGGAGAGGGGAAACTTGCCTGAGTTGGTCACTGAGCTGGGTCTGATCTGGCTCCAGAGCCCACTCTGCCTTGCTGTGAAGTAAACATATTTGTTTGCTCATTTTCCATTGTTATATTTATCAGTTACAATAAGGAGGCATTAAAAACAAAAGCAGTCATATTGTTGGGAGTAAATTTTATCTCCGTAGCTTTAAAACACAAACAAAAAATAATAATTCCATTAGCAGAGGAAAATTGTACCATACTGCTGAGTATAAATTTTATTGCTACAGTAACTGTAAAATACAAAGATGATAAATGAAAAGTTGGAACATTTATTATTGGGAATATATTTTATTGGTATAACTAAGACACAAACAAACTGAATAATACCAGTAGTTGTTAAAAATTGTAGTCAGCCTCTTGACAGTGTACATGATTCAGGCTGTAAAATGCCAAGGTTAGATGGGAGCTGGTGGAGGGAGGCTCTGCTCTGGTGGGTGGGGTGAGGGCAGGGGTTAAAGAGGGGAGCGATTTTATAGTGGAGGCTCCATAAAGCCCCAAGGGCTAAGACATTTGTGAGCCACCCGTGGCAGGAACTTGGGGCCAGAAAAACCCTCTGTGGCACAGGATGGAGGGCACGGGATGGAGCGAGTCTGGCATCCTTTTAGCCCTCTCTCATGCCCCTCGAGGGGCCATAGAAATGATTGTAAGTCACTGTGAGTTTTCCGAGTACTGAAACGAGTTAAGGGAGAGGTTGCTGAGGATACTTAATGGCATTAATCAGGAGGTGGAAATGATGGCCCTGGTTCTGGCTGGGGGGGTGGGCAGTGAGCTATTCCAGCTCAGAGCCCAGAAGAGGGATGGCAGGAGACCTCCTGCAGCAGCTCAGCAGGGGCCTGTGCTGCTCTGGCCTCAGAGGCAGCAGCCTCAGTGCGGTGCAGAGCACTCAGATGGAGGAAGAGGCACCCGCGTGTCAGCCATTAATTCTAAGAGGTAATCGTTTTTCACATGAGGAAACTAAGGGGTAACTGGTAATTTACTGAGGCTAGGTAATGTACCCAGAGTCACACTGGCACTAGAATAGAGCGAGACTGTGGAAGCGGATCTGTGTAGTTTCAGAGCCCATGCTCTTTACTTGCAGTTGTTCACACTGAATTCCATTAACATGATATCACAACCCTGGGGCCTTCTCCAGCCTTATTGGGGAAAGGAAAAAACAGATATAAATAAGGTCTTTATTTGCAGGCAACTCCTTTTTGAGACTTGGACAGCAAATTGGCCCTCTTGATTCTGCATTGTTCTTGGTAAAACGGTCACATAGCCTGGATGTGTGAGTGCCTGATCACAGGGTTCTCTGTTGGGGAAATTTTATATACCCCTAAAGTAGGACATGGGAGGCTAGTGGTGAAGACATTTTTTTTCTGTTGCAGTTTTTCTGAGAAACAGCTTTAGGTGGAGCCATTTCCTCTGTTATCCTGCTTTCTGGAAACCTGTAATCATTTAGAGATCTGAGCCTGCAGATCCGTGTCTGACGCGTTTTATTGTGGAGTCAGTGGTTGTGGCCCACATCTGCCCGGGCGCTATCCCCACACTGCTCAATGTGCAGAAAGGATATTCCAGGGGCCACAGTGGTTGCCTTGTATGTTTTGTGTCATCTCCCTCTTTTTTCCCTGAGAGGTAGCCTGAGCTGCAACAGATGGACCTAGCTGTATGTAAGGTGCTGTCCCCTCTTGCTGGTACAGCGTGACACTGTGCTTCTTAGCCCTCCAGATGCATTTTTGTTGCATTTGCTCCTTGGCATGTTGGTTGTTAGACCAGCTTTCCTATACCCCTGGTGGACATGACGTGTGCCTGGTCAAGAGCTTCCTGGTGGATATTCAGGCAGTAACTTCATGAGTCTTAAAAGTGTGCTTGCCCTTTGACCCACCAGTTCCCTTTCTAGGAATCTACCCTAGGAAATCAATGGATGGTAGACATACAAGGATGCTTTTATCATAACACTGCTTGGCATATTAAACAATGGCACTAATGCTTATTGAATGCTTATTTCATACCAGCCACTGATCTCAGATTTTTATGAGTATTATCAAACATGTTAAATCAGAAACAATTTAAATATTTAAAATATAAGCAATTGATTTAATAAATCATGTTATATTTCATATAGTAAGTTGATAGGTAGCTTTTAAAATAATGCTCTAGATTTCTATTTACTGACCCAGAAGAATGTTTATAGTGTATTAAGTAATAAGGTCAGTTCACTGATATGTATTAAATGGTTCTGTTTGTGTACAAAATGTCTGAAAGGCTACCTACTGAAATGTTGACTTAGTTATCCCGAGTGACAACGTTATGCATGAGTCTTACCTTTTTCTTATCTGTGTTTTGAAATTACATTAAAAAAAGAAAAAAGAATCTTGGTTTAGGGATGTGGGAGAAATGACTAATAAATATTCCTTGTCTCTGGGGAGCTGCTGAAGTTACCCACAGACTCTCACCCTAATGTGTTTTGCCCTCTGCCTTTTTCTGCAGCAAAGCAGTTGAGAGCTTAGCTGAAGGTGGTGGCTCTGAAATTCAGCGGGTGAAAGAAGATGCTCAGAAGAAGGTGCAGCAGGTGGAAGATCTCCTAACCAAGAGGATACTCCTTCTGGAAGGGGCAAGTCTGCAGATCTGAGGGACTGTGCTTCCCACCGCGGGTTGATGAGTGACGGGCTGGGTACAGTGTTGTTCCTAGACTGTCAAGGGTTTCATCAGTCGCTATAGGCACCCTCACCCTTATTGAGCATCTCCTGAGTTTACTCCGCATTTTAGACACTTTATATACAGAATTCATAACCATCATACCCTGAAAACTGGCTGCCATTGTCTTCATTCCTATATGAGACACTGAGGTTCAGAAAGAAATATTAACAGGTCCAAGTTAAATCCTAGATTTAGAGCTGTAACTGCTGGGTTTTGAACCTGTGCTCTTTTGACCACACCACTCTGTTTACTATCTGGTTTGGTTCCTTTATTATAAAGATGAGGAAGCTGAGGCCCAGAGAAGGGGAATGACTTCCTTACCTAAAGCTAGCTGAGCCTGGAACCAGAAATCCTGGCCTTTAGCCATCGCCTGCCTGTTCAGCCCCTGTCCCTCTGGCCTGACCTCATCCAACCATCCTGCCAGTGCCCACTGACTGTCCTTTCTCTCTGAGGCCCTGTGTGTAGCTTCTCCTTCTACTCATTCTCAGTTATGTGTTTCCTGTGATCATGATGCAAGCCAGGATGTTTCCTGGCTAAAAAATCCTGTTTGTGTCCTGGGTTACAAAGTTTTCCTCCATTTTAACTATTATTAACTAATATGGGTTGAGCGTCCTTATCTGAAATGCTTGGGACCAAAAGTGTTTTGGATATGGGGTTTTCTTTGGATTTTAGAATATTTGCATTTACATAATAAGATATCTTGGAGGTGGAACTCATTCTCAATATGCAGTCCATTTATATTTCATATAGTACATATATTTCACATATACTTTAAGTACATAATTTCATACAATATTTTTAGTGTGCTTGGTTTTGACCATGTCACGTGAGGTCAGATGTGGAATTTTCCACTTGTGACATCATGTTGGTACTCAGAAAGTTTCAGATTTTGGAGCATTTAGAGTTTGGATTTTTTGATTAGGGATTCTCAGACTATTCTAATTATTTAATTCCTGGTCTTTGGAGTAGTTTGATCTCAATTTTTCTACCCATAACTCTGGTATCTTTTTAGTGGATGCAAAGAGAAATGACTCCAAAAAGTACTTCTGGATGTAAAAAGCAGAGTCTGTATTGAGCAGCTGCAGCTAGCTGCCACTCAGATTGTGTCATCAGCCCTTACCTTCCCTTGGGCCACACAGGCGTTAGGCTCAGAAAGAGCGAGAAACTATCTAAGCCAAAAGTGGTCGAGTGGGACCTTTAAAAGAAGGATTTTCTGGAGTGTAGTGAAAATATAATTATGCTTTGAAGTGACGTGGCTTTTGATTTGGCCTCCTGGTTTCCCCAGTGTGTGCTTCTCCGTGTTTTGGCGTGCTGCAACCTATCTTTGTCACCTTGGACAAGGCATTTGCCTTTCCTTTGCCTCTGCTTCTGTGAAGTGAAAAGAGTGCCGCCTGCTGTGTGGAGTAGAGGGAACCAGCATCTGTGGAGGCTGCTGGTGGGCGAGGCTCCCTTCCGGCACTGCCTGTGCACACTGACCAGTTAATCCTTTCAGTAAACTGAGGAGGCAAATAGTTTTACCACCTTTTTTCTCTTTTCTTTCTTTTAAAACAGATGATGAAGGAGGCAGAGTGGCTGAGTCACAGCTCCAGGTCCTGGGTGCACATGTCCGGTGGTCTGGCTGCCAACCCACATTCTAGAATGCTGTTCTGTACAGTTTCGGTTATAACATTTTAGGGTTGCTAAGGATCAACTGTGATATAAATAAAGCTTCTTGCTTAGAGCCTGGCATTTAGTAGGCACTTAGTAAATAGCAGGCTTTATTGTTTGTTGTCTTAGAATATGGGGGATGGTTTTTGTCAGCTTTCACTAGACTGACAGGCAAGCCTCCTGGGGAGACAGGCCTGAGGGGTACTGTGGAGGGAAAGGGCAGGGAGAAGGAAGTCAACATCTCTTGAGCTTCCTGTGATGCAACATGTTTTTAACAGAGGTTCATAGCAGCTCTTTGATGAGATAGTGGTTATTCCTGTTCTATGGATTGGAAAGCTGGGGCTGAGAAAGGTTAAGGGCCTATCTGAAGTCACATAACAAATAAGTAGGAAAGCTGGGTTTTGAACCCAGTTTGAGTTGATTTTATCTTTGCAGTATAATCAGAGGCAGGGGGCTTTAATAGTTGGAGATTTAGGCCTGCTCCTAGGTTACTCGTGTGAGCACTGGAGCCTTTTCCCCTAACACAGACACTGCATGGGTGATTTATATAATTTTCTTGGTGGATTCTCTGAGCTCTCAAGAAGAACACAGAGTTTTTCACCACCTAAATCACTTTGGAAATCTAGAAAATGTACTTTAGAATTGTGTAGTCATTATCTTAAAAAGAAATGGGGGTGGGGGGGTGGGATGAATCTGTGTGGTGATCATGGTGACTCTTTGGAATTTATGTGTGTTTAGTATTGAGAGGCGCATTTCTCCTTGTTCTCATTGAAGCTGTAAATATTGATCTGATTTTTCAAAACCAAAAGTACAGTTCTTGTAGAGTTGATTCTTTTCCATTGGAAATGCCTATTACTCTTCAGGATACAAGAGGGAAAAATGGCTGGCAAATGTATTTATTACCGATTCTTTCCATGTATAGTACAATTCAGGGAGGGGAAATGTGCCGGAGAAAAAGTCATAAATATTTATATTTTAATCCAATTTCCTTTCAAAATGTTCCCAATTGTATTGAAAAATTGCATCAAATGCATTTAATTTAACTCTAGGATGTGAAAGCCGCCCAAGCAGAACTGGAAAAGGCCTTTGCAGGAACAGAAACGGAGAAGGCTCTTCGGCTGAGTTTGGAAAGCAAGCTTTCAGAGATGAAGAAGATGCACAAGGGGGACTTGGAGATGGTCCTGGTTCTGGAAGAGAAGGACAGGTCTGGCTCTCATCTTGGTGAAATCCTAACGTCTCATTATCTGCTGCGTGGGGAAAGGATTGTTCCTTTCCTTCCCTTCTTTTCCTCCATTCCCTCCTTGTCCCAAGGCTGTGAGTGGCTTACTGGAACATCTCCAAAACAATAAGATAGCAAACTGGGGATGACATTGGGCAGGAAAGAAAAGGAATAGAATGTAACATGAGGCAGAGACAGTAGATAGCTATTCACGTGGTAAGTTCCACTTAGATACTAAATCTAGCATTCAGTGTTAGCTTTAAGATTCCTGGTAACCAAGGAAAAAAGGAAAAACAATCTTGGTGGACATGAGATTTGCATTCCTCCCTGGGTAAAACAAGCCAGTAGCTCAGAGGAAGCCCAGTTGTACTTGGCACTATCAGAGAAAAATTTCTCTTGTGGTTCTTTCCACGGGAAAAGTAAGTGACCATATCCTCATAATAAATACTAGTGAATTTTGTGTGACCTGTTTTCCATCATATCTTTGAATGCTGGCAGGAGGCCCAAATCTGTACAGTACAGGGAGCCAAAAGCAGAACAATGTCAATTAGATACAGAGTCTGCTGGAGTCCAGAGAAACAGTGGACAGTAGGCCTTTTGGCCATCTTTAGTGCTCATCATATTTTACAGCCAAGCTTTTGATAAAAACTTGTTAGGAGAATGTTTACGTTTTATTTGTTACCATGAACCTTGCATTTTGATACTCCTGCCCTGTGTTGGTAGTTACTAAATGGAAGGTTGAGTTAGTTAAATGTCAGTGAGACTACTAGCTAACCTGTGACCTGTCTGTCAAAGAGTCAAGCTTGTTTGGAATTTGTTGGAAATTGTTCCAAAGTGAATGAACTAAATCCAGGGAATACTGACTAGTTCCTTTTATTAAAAAAAAAAAAAAAAAAAAAAAGTCATTGGTGCCTCCTGCATTGAAACACCCCCCGCCCCCACAACGTAGTTTAATTCTTATGTCCAAATGCTGGTGGCTTTTACTTCTCTCTGGGTGCCATCTTTTGAGATTTGTGTCTGCTACTTACTTTCATTTATGGGTTGGAAAAAATCAGATGAGCAAACCTTTTGCGATTTCCTGTGAAAGAGGAGAGCCCGTGGTCTCCATGTTTAGGTGCTCTAGCTTCTGCGTTTGGAGGAGCTAGCATTGTTGAGCATGCTGTGGCCTTTTCTTCGCTTTGAAATTAAGTTTTGTGATGAGGAAACTGAGTTCTCTGTGGATCCCAGTGGAGGGAGTAGGGACCATCCTGGCTTACCATTTGAGTCCTGTGTTTTTCTTGATCACATTGCTAGGAAGAGAAACTTCCCTGGAGTGGGGTTTTATCCTAAGAGCATGTAGAAGCCACTGAAGAGTTAGGGATGAGGTGCGGCACGACAGGATCAGGTTTAAATTTAGAGAAGCTGCCTTTGGGTCTGGTGCAAGACTGGTTCTCAGGCTGATACAGACTTGCAGACAGGAGGTGATGTGATCAGCACGGGGGAGTGGTTGGAGCGAAGGAGAACAGGCCGAGATGGAGAAGGTACGGGGGGTGTGATGACCGAATGGATGTGGGCTGGGGGAAAAGGCTGCAGGCTGAGTTGTATCTTCTGGGCCAGGGTGGAGCCTGAGCAGCTGCGGGATGGGAGTGCAGTTTGCTGAGTTGGGGAAGAAGGGGAAAGAAGCCGTGTGTTGAGGGGTGGGGCGGGGGGAGATGCTGCTTTCTTTCCGGACCCAGTGGGTTGAGGACTCTGAGTGAGTGGAGCTGAGGAGGTAGGTGGGTCTGTACATGGATCAAGGCCGGATGGAGGATGAGTAGATTCATTCCTTAACCAGCTGCTGAGCATGACCTGGGGTGCGCATAGGAAACAGAGGAAGCACAGTCCTGTTTATTTGGAGCTCTGGGTGGAAGAGGCAAATTCAGGGCCCTGTGCTCGGTGAGGGGCAGGGAAGGCTCATCAGGGGAGGAATCCTGGAGGTGCTAGCTCAGGGAGTGGTGTGTGCAAAGCCTGTCACACAGCCTGATTGTGGAGTCCCCGATAAGTATTCCCGGTTTGCGTTGCTGCGGAAGCATGATTTCTTGTTTTGTTTGCTGGGGGAAGAGGGACTTTGGGAGGATGAGTACTTACTTTTGTCTGGCTGGTGGGTTCTCCGGGAATGTGGGTGGTCATTCAGAGCTTTGGTAAAGGCTTCATCTTCCTGGGGTTCCCGCAGTTCCGTCTAGATGGGCACAGAAATCTGGTTTGTCAGACTTGTGAATGTGTTTGTCTCAGGGCTAGAGGTGTCCCGGCTGCACTGCCAGAGACTGGCAGCCAGATGCCAACTCCAGATTTGTGTTCAGGATTTGACAGTCTTTATGGTGAAACTCTGGGGACACAGATCTGTGTGCCCCCTCTCTGAAATCAGTCCTGCCTACTAGGCTCTTGGGGGTCAAGAGGTTAGCACTGCAGTGGAACAGGGGTCCCTGGTTACATCCTGGTGAGAGGGGTGCCAGATCTGCCAGAGTGACTCTCTGTTGGGCCTGGAGTTGGATCCTGAGGCCTGGCCCCTCACTTGGGTGGGCACTGCCAATATCTTCTGGGCTCCCGCCACCCCTTTTCAAAGAAAGACACAGGTTGTAGTTTTAGTTACTTTATTTCCTTCAGTCTGGCCTTTGAACTATTCAAATCTTAAAGGCAGTCAACTTTGGGGACCCTGCAAGTCGAATATGGCCTGCAGATATATTGTCTTTTCTTTGGTCTACACAGTAGTTTTAAGTTTGAATTAGTTGCCAATATCTAAAACAGACTTTCATGTAAAAGTCTGGATTTCTAGTTTCTCTTGAAAATCTCCAGATGCTGCCTTGCTGGGTCAAAGCTGCTGTTCCCTGTGGATGAGCCAGTCCTTCAGTTGGCCTCAGACTCCACAAGTTTGCCCCACTTTTTTCACTCCCTATCTGAAACTTGCTTTATGGTAACTGAAAAAAATCAATTTTATTGAGTTATAAATTACATACAATACAAGGCATCCATTTAGAAGTGTATTGTTGGGTGACTTTTTACCTCTCCATTGATGATGTGATGATGTGATGATTCCGAGCTAGACCCCTAGAGGGCAGTCTTACTCCTCCCTCCACATTTTTGGGGGCATCGCGCAGGTGCAGCCTGGTGCCCCATCCCAGTGCATTGCTAGCTATTCCAGCTGCTGTGTCTCCTTTCTAGCCTTAGCTGGGGGAGCTGAGTGCTTCAAGAGGGCTGCTCTGCTGTGTTTCCAATCCTTTACTCTTTTACTAAAACTGAGTTGCTTCCTTGGTTTAGCTACAGAAAGCATCTTCTGAGGTCCTCAGACAAAATGCTAATTGTTAAATGTTGAAAAGGGTAGTAATTGTAACAGCTGCCATTTGTTGAGTTCTGCCACAGGCCACGAGCTGTGAGGATTGTGTTAAATGGCTTAACTGCAGTCCACATGAGTAAGTTATCCCTTTTATAGCCAAGGAAATGCAGGCTCAGAGAGGTCAGATGACTTGCTGTGGTTGGGGAGTGGTTGATATGGGGACTTTAGTTCTCAGAAAAGAATGTGTTCATTTCTCCCTGTTGGGGCCACTCAGGTTGTGGATGGCAAAGCTTTCCTTAAGGGGAAAATGCTTAACCAGTGTGACCTGGTGGGACAGGTGGGAAGTGGGTGGGGCAGGGTTGGGAAGGACATTCCAGGAGCAGCTGATACAAAGGGATGGAAGCACACAGTCTGGTTTGGGAGAGAGCCGGAAGTGAGGCTACTACCTAGCGGTGGAGGTAATGGTTTCCTTTGAGATGAGACTGAGGCTGGGATATCTTGTCCAAGAGTTTGGCCTTTAACTTGAAAGTCAGTGTGTTTAAAAGCTTTGCCCTGAGGAGCTGTGGAGGAATCCCCTTGTTTTCTCCACACTCACCAGAGCACCTTTCCATCAGTTGTGTTTGCACAGACTTCTTTTGGAGGCAGGATTTTTTACCCAGAAAAATATTAATCCACTGCAGTCGGTGGGGGCAGTTGAGGTCTTTGAATTGGGGTGTGATCTGACCAGTGTGGCTGCCCAGAGTTGGATTCACTGGGGCCAGGCTAGAGGCAAGGGGACCTATTAATGTCATACTGATTCTGGCCTTTGACATCTGATCTGCAAGGTGTGTTTTTATTTATGTTTAGTCACTGGACCTGTCTATTTTGAACATGTCTGGCTCCATTTCCTGCCTCCTCCTGCTCCACTGAGCTAAGAGAACAGCATAGAATTAATATTTAAATTTTGTTCTCTTTTAGACTGATTGAGGAGTTGAAGCTGTCTTTGAAGAGCAGAGAAGCTTTAATTCAGTGCCTTGAAGAGGAGAAATCTCAGACGGCATGTCTTGATGAGAATGTGTCATCTGGAGAGCTCCGAAGACACTCTGCTGCTCTGAGGGAGGAAAAGGAGAGAGATGCTGAGGTGAAGTGTCAGCGCACCAGGGGGCGCTTTACCAGATCCTACTCCTCTATGGGAGATGGACTGGCCTTCATTCTGTGTGGTTCATACAAGGTCAGCTTCCAAATATGAGTCTTGTGAGCGAAGAATCAGCAGAAACAGCCTTTGTCAGGACCTGGCATTTTCTCTCCCCTCTCACGTGAAGAGTTGGTTAGAAAAACAGTGCCCGCTGGTCTGTCTCATCATGTGTTAATCTGTTGTTGCCTGTGGACTCTGTTTTCATCGTTGGGCTTTCTTAGAGTAGAACAGTGGTGCATTGTGCTTGTCTGTTTAACCTGTGTGGTGAGAGGCAGGCTTGAGGCCAGCTTTGGTCTGAAACTTCAGAGGTGGTGGGGGGACGGAAGTGAGCCCTGCTGGGCCTGGTGGCATTTGAGGGGTTCAGTGGACTATCTCATTCAGTCTTCTCAGCCACCTGGCCAGGAGGAGATCCCCGTCCCCTTTTGAGTTTAGAACCAGACTCAGAGGAGTTGTTATATTTTTCCAGGCTCCAAGAGGTGGGTTGCTGGTAGCTGACCCCAAACCCCTAGACCCCTGCCCTGACTCTAGGTGGCCTCCACAGCTACTGTTTGGAACAGGGCGGTCAGGGCCAGGAAGTGCAGGCGGGTCTTGATCTAGACCTTCCATTCTTTCTTTCTTTCCTTTTTTTTAAAAGTTATAGGTGGACACAATACCTTTATTTTGTGTATTTCTCTTTATGCGATGCTGAGGATCAAACCTTGTGCCTCACACGTGCTAGGCAAGTGGTCTACCACTGAGCTACATCCCCAGCCACTAGAGCTTCCATTCTTGCTGGAGCAAGGGTGGTGGCTGCTGCATGCAGGAGGTTCACAGTGGGGCATGTTCTGGGTGCTTGTGGAGGTCTTGGTTCCTTTATGCCTTGTCAGTGAGTTCTTTAGCCTTGCCAGGAAATGACATTGCCTCCTACTCCTCCTTTTAAGCCTCCTTTGCACTCCACGGGGCAGAGAAAAGGAGAGAACCCTTGACTTAATGAATGCCACAGCAATGGGGAAAAGTAGGTTCATGAGGTGCTCATTCTGCTTGTTTTAGGAAAGCTAATGGGGTGCCGTCTCTCTGGGTCTAACGAATATCTTTTCTTAGGCTGCACAAATGGAGCATCAGAAGGAGAGAAGTCATTTTGAAGAAATGATCCAGGTATGTTGATACATTTTATTGAAGATTTCTCCTATTCTTGCTTCTTGTTTTATTCCAAGTGTGATAGACAATTCTGTGTATCATCAGCTGTCAGTTATTGAATGCTCCTGGGTGCCATTAAACTTAAGAATCTTTAGAGGGAGTTTCTCAATCTTTGTGGTAACTGTGTAACAGTCCTGTTTTACAGATGTGTATCTGAGGCCAGGAAGGTGAGGTCACTTGTCCAGGATCACAAAGCTGGTTAGACTATGGTGAGGACTCAGACCTGCCAGTCCACGGGCTCTCCCAGTCATGGTAGCCGGATTTGTGTTGTGCCCACAGCATAGAAAGTGCTTTCATGTCCATTACCTCATTTGACCCTTACAGCAACCCAGGAGGGAGGCAGCAGTGATTATCTTTAGAAATAAACTTACACTGTAAATGTGTAGTTTAGTCTCCATCAAACCAGATTCTCTGCTAGCTTTTGTAGCATTAAGGAATGAAATTAATGGTCTGTTATTTCCTTCCAAATAACCTGGTACAGTTCAAAGACTCTGATGTGACTGTATTCAGATTTTGGAAGGCACTGGAGTCCTTCCCATAGGAATAGCTGTCATCATCTCAGCTGATCTGATCCCCTTCCCTTCACCCAGTCCTGTTGCCGAGAGCAGTAACACAGTAACTTGGAGCTGATGCCACTGCGTTCAGCTCGACTTGGAAACATTAATCACAGGTTGACAGGAATAAGATAGAATAACTGCATTTGAGTGTGCTCTTAAAGATATATTTACAGTGCATTTTGGTTGCAACGCATCAACTTAGTGAATCTTTTTCTAATCTAATTTAGGCACTTCAGAAGGACCTGAGAGAAAAGGAAAGAGAAATTGCTACAGAGAAGAAAAATAGTTTAAAGAGGGATAAAGCCATTCAGGGCCTAACCATGGCATTAAAATCAAAGGAAAAAGAGGTATGTCTGATACACTTGAGGTGAGATTTTTCTTTATTAGTTTCTGTCACTGGCCTGTTCTACCCTGAATTTTTAGCTTTAGGTAAAAAGTTCATAAGAGAGCTGAGATAATATAAAAAGTGGGGAAAGGATCCTTTATTTCATTGGAAATCCAGTGCGCCCAAGAAAAATATGTTAAACATGTAATTTAAATTTCCTAATAGTCACATGGAAAGAAGTATAAAGAAACATGTAAAATTAACTTTAATAATATATACGTCCCAGATATCATTTTAATATAAAATCAATAAAACAAAGGTTATAATGAGACATTTAGCTTTTTTCCCCAGAGTTTGAAGTTCAGATGTTCATCTCGGTCCATACTCGGCCCAACTCATGTGGCTAGTGATTGCCCTGGTGGACAGTTATAGTCAAGATCTGATCTTTTGGTGGATAGTAGAAAATTGAGATAAAGGAGTTGATGAGCCTGTGACTGGACCAGTTAAAGAGCCATCTGGTTGGTTGTCTTTGGGATCCAAGGAGATGGCTGATGGCTGTATTCTTGTCATTGGAGCTGTCAGTTGTGTCCCAGTGATATGCTAGGTGCAAGACCCCACATGGAGGGGACACTCAGTTCTGCTTGCAAGTCCAGTGTAGAACCAAGAGTGATAGGTGTGATTGAGGGAGGTTCAGGGGCTGGGGTGGCAGAGGGTGGAGCAGATCCTGATGTGAATTTTAAAGAAGGAGAGTGTGGGTGTTAGACGGGAAGGAAGGCAGAGATGGGAGGCCATTTTGGACAGAGGGAAAATGTTGGTCAAGTCATAACAGGATTATAGGCCAGGGTGTGTGTATGGCACCAAAACCAGCCTGGGGCTGCCCGAGCACAGAGTGGAGAACTTGTGTGAGGCGAAAGAAGAAGCTGGACTGGTTGCCAGGGGCAGTCAGAGGAGGGGACTAAACGTATTTTCAGCTGCTCAGGGGGCATGCCACCGGGGGCTCTTGGGTAGGAGGGTGTGGTTCCATTTTCCTTTTAGAGAGGCCTCTGCAATATTTGGAGAGTAAATTACAGGAGGGAAAGAATGGAGGCAGAGAGGTCAGGAGCCCTGTTGAGAGTCGTAATTGAAGATTAGAAATAAGGTTGTGGAAATCTAATGTTAGATGTTGAACTTCAGATAAGGGATAGTCAAGGATGACTTTAGGGGCTGGGGATGTGGCTCAAGCGGTAGCGCGCTCGCCTGGCATGCGTGCTGCCCGGGTTCGATCCTCAGCACCACATACCAACAAAGATGTTGTGTCCGCCGAGAACTAAAAAATAAATATTAAAAAAAAAAAAAAAAAAAAAAAAAAAAAGGATGACTTTAGGTGTCTGACTCGCATGTCTAGGGACCTGGGGTTGCCGCCAGCTCAGACCATAGCATAGAAAATGGAGTCTTGTGGTGAGCTGGGGCAGTGGTGGGGGTGATGGGCTGTTTAGAGAGTACTGGCCTGGGAGCCCTGGCTGAGCTGTCCAGGAGGCAGAAGGATCTGCAAGTCTATAAAGCGTGGAGAGCATGGTCAACCTGAAGAGCTGACTGGGAGTCACTCCCCTGTCTGCAGGTGGGCTTTAAAATCTGAGAGTTGGCCTGTTTACCCAAGGAGAGAGTAGAATGGGAAAGGAGGCTGAGGGTGAGACTGCGGGGGACTGCAGAATTTCAGGGACAGGGTCAAGAGCGCACAAAGCAGGCAGCAGGAATGGTTGCAGGAGTAGGAGCCTGAGCAGGAAACGGGTCCTGACGAAGCAAAAGGAATGCAGGAGTTTGGAGCAACAGAGGTTTGGCTCCTAATAACAGCAGCCACCATTCTTGTCATGTGTTGGAAGTTCAGGGCCCAGCTGAAGCTGGAGACCTCACTGTGTTGAGGAGCAGTTCTGGGTGCTAGCAAAGTATAGGATGTGGTCGTGGTAGTTCATAGCTGACCCTAGGGTATAGGAGGCGGTCTCTAGAAGATGAAATTCTGGGACTAGCCAGGCCAGGTGGTTGGGTGGGTCATCTCTGTGGCCAGTAATAGTAGTAACACCTGGTATGAGCCAAGCACCATTTGAGCACCAGTGCATATTACCTCATTTAACTCTAACAATTCTACAGTTGGGTGAGTGGTGGTAACCTCATCTTATTAAGTACCGGAGGTGGGGTAGCTTTATCAAGAAAAGAGGTTTATTTAACTCACAGTTTTAAAGGCAGCCCCATAGGTTCAGCCTTTCTTGAGGGCCTAATGATGGTTGGTAGGAGCATGGTCAAGAGGAAGAGATCTCCAAACAGGAAGTCATAGCAAAACTAGGAGTCCAGAGTCCCTCCTAAGAGCTGACTTAAGGACCAGTTGATGTAAGGACCTCCCACTGAGCTACACCTCTTAAAGGACTTGCCTCCCAGTGTTGCCACACTGAGGACCAAGTTTCCAACACATGAACCATAGCTGAAGTTGAGAGAATTGGATCTTAAAGAGGTTAATTCATCCAGCTAGTCAGCTAGAAATCCCACTCAGGTATTTTCTGACCACAGAGCCCTTGTATATACAATTGAGCAGGAAGAGCATTTGGGCTGAGCAGAGAGGAGAGCCCAGTTATATATTTGGCTGCCATTCCTTACTTTTTGCTAGGTTGAAGAACTTAACTCTGAAATCAAAGAGCTCAGTGCTACCTTTGCTGAGGCCAAAGAGGCCCTGCAGAAAACACAGGAAGCACAGATCCTGAAATGCCAGGTGAGTGTCACTTTAATTTCAGGGTGTGTTTATCCCCGCCCCCCCCCCCCGCCCCCCCCCCCCCCCCCAATGCTAGGCACTGAGTGCTCATGCTCAGTGCTCATGCTCTGCCACCACCACACTCCCAGCCTTGGGACTATCTCTTATCCTAACTCTGGATGAGGTCAGGGCTTTGCAGCTGAAGGGAACCTGGATGATTTAAATAAGGAGAGCTGTGGGTGGTCTTTAGTGATAGAATCAGCTCAGTCTGTTTAAGGGGAAATTCTCTGCCAGCTTTGGGAGCTTCTCTAGCCCCCTCCTCAATTTGATAACAGTGATAACTATTCCCAGAGTTGCAGTGCCGAGTATTAGTGCAGCGTGTGTGGATTATCTCTTGTAATCTCCCCAGCCCTGTGGGGAAGGTAATCATTCTCACCCTTATATTTGTGAGGTTTTTGAAACTCAGCAAGGGTGTATAGCTTGTTCACTGCCACACAGCTGGCAAACTGTGGGGCCAGGATTGAAATGCAGTGATTGTGAATACCAGCAGGCTTTTATTGAACACATACTTTGTGCCAGGCCCTGCTAGGTGCTCCCCATAGATTATCTCAGTTATCTGTCCAGCAGCTCTGTGAAGTAGGCACTGTTAATATCTTGTTTTACTGCTGAGGAAGTCCAGGTTGACAGATTGAAGTAACTTGCTAGGGTCCTTACACTGGTAAGTGACAGAGCTGGGGTTTGAATCAATCTCATTGCCCAGCTTGAGCTTTTGCCTGCCATCCCAAACCTTCCCTCACCTGGATGCTTCAATTCTACCTCTTCCTTCTGAATTTTGGTTCCAGAGGTCTTGCTGTTTTTATGGCTGGTCTTTTCTCTTTTGCTGCCCTACCACATTGTACTAGAGGGACTCCTATTTTCCCCTTTGTCTGTCTCTCTCTTCCTAATTTCAGTTTTGTGCTCTTTAATTATTTAAGAATTTTCTTCCCATGTTTCTGGTTTCCCGAAACAGTTTATACCTATGACTCAGGATGTAAGGAATCCTCCAGCCCAGTAAGTCCATGCTGCCCAGGGTCTTCTTCCTGTCCCTGCGCCAGTGCTGCTTGTGGTCGTAAGGTGGAAGTTAGAAGTTAAATCTAGGGCATGTGGATTCCTAATCTTCACATCCCTTCCTCATCTTTTGCAGAGCTTTGGTTCACAATAAGAATAATTGAAGTAATTTGGTTTAAATCATGGTATGCTAGATAAACCTCTGCTTTTGTGAGTCTCAGACTTGCCCTCTCCTACTGTGTTGACAGTACTTGATGAAATGGAGCTGCAATTACATTTCACTCTGTTTTTTCTCCTCTAGCTTAGAAAATAACAAGCTTTAAAAGCTGAATCCTTAGGAAAACCATCCAATTTTCCATTGCTTAAGAAAAAAATATATATGTTGGCAATTGATAGCCAGAGACCCGACATTCTTATAAGATTTGGGGTATTTTACTTATTATGTTGGGCCTTGAAGAAAAGAAAGGAGTCTTATGAATTTAAATGTTTCCCAGAATTATTGCATACATTTATTAATTTAATAACTCTTAGTCCTAGTTGAAAGACTTTCAGAATATTTAAGTCTTGCAGTGCACAGGGCTCAGGGACTGTTGTAACTCCTGAGGTTATGTAAGGTGGGCTGTTTGGAGAACCTTCTTTGAACCTTTATCCAAAAAGATAGTGTGTTTGTGAATGGTAGAGAGTTTGTGGCAGGATTTGAATTCAAATCTGTCTCCAGAGCCTGTTTTTTCCTACTTATCTGTGAATAAATGTACACAGTACACATATATTGGTTTTCTGTTTGAAGTATGTGCATGGTTTTCACAGACGTGTAAAGTGTCTCTTCCATGTATTGGGGCCTTTTGGATATCACACGCTCTGAACTAATTGCAGCAGTAGTAGAAGAGCCAAAGTTCACAGGGCTGGCTTCAAGCCTGACACTGAAGTGACAGCAAGTGACAGTTAAGCCTTGGAGTGGCTGCCCAAGCACAGATGCACAGAGACGTGAATTCTGATCCCAGGTATGACTCTGTGCGAGCTGCAGTGTGGGCTGCCTGGCATTCTTCCAAACCCAATTAAACAAATTATTTCCAAATTGGAAATGGCATCCCTCTTCTAACTATAAAACTGAAATGCATATTTTAGGAAGTTTATTTTTACTTTTTATTTATTTATTCATTTTTTTGGGTCCTGTGGATTGAACCCAGTTTTTTTTTTTTTTTTTTTTTTTTTTTTTTTTTAAACCACTGAGCTACATCTCTAGTCCTTTTAATTTTTATTTTGAGACAGGGTTTCACTAAGTTGCCCAAGCTGGCCTTGAACTTGTGATCCTGCTGCTTTGGCCTCCCAAGTTGCTGGGATTACAGACCTGCATGTTTTTTCTTTTCTTTACCCAACATTCTTGCCACAGTAGTATATATAGATGCACTCAGTCTATTTTATTTCGAGACAGTTGAGTCACGTGTGGTATAGATGTCTGAATTCTTTACTCAGTTGTCAAAGGTAGCATCACCTCCCAGGTCACACAGCTGAAGCTGGCCTTGAACCCAGGGCTCTAACTCTCTCCCTTTTGAGCTCAACATGTTTCTACACAATTGGCAGGGGTGGTTTGTTTAAGATTATATTTGGCCTTTAGCTCCTGACCATGTTTAATTGGACCAAATATTTGCCATTGAGCATCATTCAGAAAAAGGTAGAAAGCCCTCCAGAGAAGTAGATCAAAAAGCCATTTAAGGAAAATTCAACGTGGACAGAGTTATGAAATGAATAGAATCAATGCATTTAAATTCTTTAAGCTTAGATATTTAAAGAAGTTTCACCATTCCTATTTATGTGGAAATCCTGTAGAACTTTCATTGCTTGATAATAACTGTTAATATCAAAATTAGGCACATTTAACAAGTGCCTAATTGATGTTCCTGTCTCTAACCTTCACCCCCACCCCCAACTCATTCTCCTTGTTTTCATTCTTGTTTCTTTCTTTCTTTTCTTTTTTCTTTTTTTTTTTGAGTTCATTGGAATCCTCACTGATCTGGGCAGGGCAGTGCAGTGCTGTGGAAAGAACACGGGCCCTGAGTCATTTGAATCCCAGATCTAGTCACTGTGGTCTGAAGACAGACTAGTCATTTAGTAGTTCTCAACTTGTTATTTAAATGGGCACAGAAATGTGTACTTTTGCAGTTGGTATGAAAAAGAGAGACACCCTGTATGTAAAAGTGTTTGTTTAGCTCTTTTTATAAAATCAGTGCTTAATAAAGCACAAAAGGGGAGTTGTAACTGTTGTTCAAGAGGAATTTTAACAATCATTGTATACTTTCTTTTATTGGTTGAGTTTAAACATTTTTTTGTGGGGGTGGGGTATTGGGGATTGAACCCAGGGTTGCTTACCCGTGGAGCCACATCCCCAACCCTTTTTATTTTTTATTTTGAGACAGAGTTTCATTGAGTTGTTAGGCCCTTGCTAATTTTCTGAGGCTGAATTTGAATTTGCATTCCTCCTGCCTACGGAGTTACTGGGATTATAGGAGTGCATTATCATGCCTGGATGTCATAGACATTTAAAAAAAATATTTTTGGCCTTTTGACCTAGGTTTCCCACTTTTTATTAATTTCCAAAGAAATAAAAACGGAAGCTTTCGTAAACTTACATTGCAGTTTGATTGGTGCTCACTCTCATTTCATGTTGCTCTGTGTCAAATAAGCAATTAGGGGAACATAGGCCCGATGACTGGGTTTAGGTGGCCCTCAAACAGCAGAGGTCTGTAGCCCCCAGGTTCACTGTGGTTGTAGTCCACTTCCTGAACAACTGGGTTGACACCTGAACACCTGTGACCTGAAAAGGCCAAGAAGCTGGAGCTATTATTCGAGTCTGAATTGTAGCTTTTGAGAATTCAACTGTCAGCTCCTTTTGAATTCTTAATTTTGCATATTAGTCAAAGTAAAAGAACAGATTTATTAAAAAGTTTTATTTTCTCCTGATTAGAAGATTACATATGCTTCCACTCCTCCCCTGATTAGAAAGAAAAAGAAGAAATCTGGAAATGACCCACTCAATATTGATGTTTTAATGTGTTTCTTAATGACTCTCTTTTATGTATAGATTTTTTTTACATCATTTAAAATTAGGTTTTTTATTTTTTTCGTGTAACACTGTAACTTGGATATATTCCCATGTTATTGATTCTTTGTAAATGTAGTTTTCAGATTTCATTGTGTATATTCATCATACTTTATTTTTGCATATTTAAGTTGTTTCTTATTTTTTACTGTTATAAGTGATAATATAACATTGGTCCACTTTATGCTTTGAATATAGCCCTTGCTGCTCTGCCACTGTGTCTTATTTTTTAAAGGACATGTTTTTTTTCTCTTCTCTCCTTGCTCCTCTCTCATCTCAGGGGAAACAGGATCAACTTCCTTCCCCATGCTAGGCAGAGGTATCTGTCCCTGAGCACACACCCACCGTAGGAACAAAATCATGCATACTCTGGGGATGGGAACAAAATCATGCATACTCTGGGGATGGAACCAAAAGATCTCAGAAATGACTGTCTCTCAAATTAACAAGTAAATTACAACTGTGGACAGAGAACATGTGGAATGTAGCCTTTGGATTACCTCTTTAAAAATCCTCTGTTCCCCTTGATGGGCAAAATCTCAGCCTTTGGGACAGGAATCCTCTGTGTTTCTCCTTCCCTAGCAAAGCAATAAAATTTCTTTTTCTCAAAATGTGTCCTCATTATTAGATTGGTATTGGGGACAAGGACTGATGAATGACTTTGTAAATACCCCCCCTCCCCCATATTTTGGGATCTTCTGAGATTCAATTCAAGGAATGGAATTATTGGGATGAGTGTGAACGTGTTTATGCTATTCAGATGTACTCGATGTATATATCAATCTGTCCATCTAGGGTTATATTTATTTACATTTCTCCCAATATATTTCCTGGCTTCTGGGTGTTACCAAAAGCTTGGTCCTTATCCCTGATGCCAATCCAATAACGAGGACCCAGTTTTGAGAAAAAGAAAAGTTTTTATTGCTTTGCCAGCAAAGGAGAAACATAGAGGACTCCTGTCCCAGAGGCTGAGATCCAAAGGCTACATTCCACATGTTCTCTGTCCAGAGTTGTAATTCACTTGTTAATTTGGGAGGCTGTTATTTCTGAGACCTTCTGGTGCCATCCCCAGAGTCTGCATTACTTTGTTCCTGTATGCCCAAGGACAGATAACTCTGCCTGGGATGGGGAAGGAAGGTAATCTGTTTCCCCTGAAATTAGAGAGGGGGAGAGATTAGGGAGGAGCAGGTAGAGAAGAGAAAGAAATATGACCTTTTAAAAATAAGTCACAGTGGCAGAGCAGCAAGGGCTTTGTATATCTCAGAATAAAGTGGACCACTGTTCCATGATTGCATGTCTGGCTATTCAAGAACAACTATGAAGAGTTGTGCCATCCACACAAGCTTGCCAGCCCTGAGTATCCCATTAAAACAGTCTTGCTTGATATCTGAGAACTTGTTTTAATTTGCTCTCTTTAATTATTGTGGGTTATGGCTTTTTTTTTTTCATGTTTGTGATCACGAATGCAGTTTTTCAGGTGAACAGTGTATTAATGAAATAAAGGTGTTCTTGACAAACTCTTGGACTTTGCTGAAATTATAGCCTTTCAAAGTGACCCTTGGAACTACCATGCTGACCTCTCCTTGTCGTCCTCTGGATTTAAACCATCTTAACAGCTAGTGCTTAGATCCATCACTACTTTTCAAGTGAAGCTGTGAAGCTGCTGATTTTCTTCCTTTTTAAAATGACATTTTTTTTGTCATTATGAAAGTAACATGTTCACTTACCTCAGAACATTTGAAAATATAGAGAAATGAACAAAAAATAAACTATACCTACTATATCTTCACCCCACTAAAGTTAGTTACTGTTAACATTTTGTGTTTTCTTTTGTTCAAAAATACTACTTCTACACAAGTATAGGCTTTCTTTCATATCTGATCATAATATAAACATCCTCTGTTAGTCCAAAATCTTCATATTGTTTGTGCTTTGAAACCTGAATGTTGTCTATGTTAATCTTTCTCTTTTCCTTTTCCCCCCCAAGGCGAAAAAGGAACAGATTTCCTGGTTTGTTTAATGAGGCATGAAAATCAGCTCACCCCCTCCCTTTTTTTCCAGGGCTCTGAAGGCTCCCAGGCTGCTCTGACAGAAAAGGAAGCCCTCTTGGCCGAGCTGCGCTCAGAAAACCTTACTAAGAGTTCGGAGAACCACAGACTGCGGAGGAGCATTAAGAAGGTCACTCAGGAGCTCAGTGACCTGCAGCAGGAGAAGGCGAGACTGGAGAGGGACCTGGAGGAAGCCCGCTGCGAGGGGAGCAGGGGAGCCCGCACCATCCAGGTGAGAGGCGCCCGGCCCCTGATGGTGGGTGGTGCGTTTGGCCTGCCTTGTGCTGCTGTTTGGGTTGTAGGGAGATATTCATTGCAGAAAATAGAAAAATGGGAAAAACATACAGAGAATACTTCACTCATCATCATCTCACCTAGAAACCACCAGTCTTAACTATCTGCTGTTTCAGTCCTTTTAGTTCTCTCTTTGCCTCTCACTATTGGTATCAAGGTGAGAATGCAGTTTGTAGGCCCTTTTTGATTCAGTGTTGGTTCTTTGCATGATTGTTCTTGAGAAACACAGTTTTTGTTTCAGCGTGGTTTGAGGTGCCGCAATGTGTTGAATAGTCCCTTAGTGTAGAGCCTTTAGGTCGTTTTACTTTTTTTGCCTTGTAACAAATGCTGCAGCAAACATCCTTCTACGTGAGTATTTATGTGAATAATATTTAGCCACTGATTATTTTTGATAAACGTATAATTACCGGGCCAATCAGTGAATATTTTAAAGACTTTTATAGACTCAAATTGTCCTGGAACAAAGATTGTGCCAGGTTTCTCTGTGTCATCTTTTTAAAAGGCTGCATTCCATTCAGCATTGGGTATTAGCATCTAAAAATTCTCTGTCAATTTGGTAGGCTTATTAAATTTCAATTCTATCAAAATGTAAGTATTCAGCATCTTTTAATTTAATTCCTCCTGAGAGTCACAGCCAGACACCCAGCCTTGGTGCCATCAGGCAGGACAGGGCCTGAGTCGGCGTGATCACTGACACTCAGGTTAATTAAATTACCTGCTCCAGAGCCAGGCAGTCGTTAGAGCACAGGGCTCTAAAGAGAGCGTTGGGTATCACTGGTTGGGGTTGCTTTTGGCAGGGCTGCCAGGATTAGGTGAAATCCTAACGTTAAGTCTGAACAGAGAATTGAATTACAAATGTTTGTGTATTTTAATAACATTTTTAATAACCATTAAGAGAGCAGTAATGGAAGTTTAGAGAAGTAAGAAAATGTCAGCTACAACTTTACCACCTTAACAAAGCAACGCTGTTTCCAGTTTTCCCCTCCAGTGGGTATGCTTCTGGGCTCTGTCTAATCAGAGACTAAATCCTGTTCTGTGTTTTTGGAGCACTCGCTCTATCATAGGCAACTTCCTTCTGCGAGGCTCCACAGTGATCACGTGCAGCAGTGCGTACTCTTTCACTGATGGCTTTCACGTGATGTCTTAATGATTTCCTCCTTTGTTGGATATTTCTGCTGTTTAAATAATGCCACAATGAATATCTTTGGGCATAAAATCATTTTTTCTTGAAATCCCTCAGGCAGATTCTGAAGAATGAGATTACTAAGTCATATGGTGCAAATCTTTATATTGGTTAATTATGCAGCCAGATATTAGAACAGAGGACTGGTTCAACTCAGGCTGCCACCAGCAGTAGTAGAGTATACCAGATTATTGCCTGCCATGAGCAGGCCAGTTTCCGAATTTGTCAGTGTTGTTGAACATCAAATGCATCTGGTTTAGCTGCTGATGGGAGGCCAGGGAAGCTTCTGAAGGTTTTACTTTTCTAAGGAAGATGAAATCTTATACATGACAAAGTGTAAAGCAGTTTACCATTGAGAGCTAACTCATGTAACTTACTGTATACTTGTGCAGAAGATCCTAGTGGCCTGGAGTAGCCAGGGAGACCTTCAGGGAGGAGATGACACATGAGTTGAGTGACAGGGGTAAGACTGGAGTAGTGTGCCTTACGAACGAGGCAAAGAAAAGCCTGGCCAGAGGTCCTTTATGGAGTTGAAGTTTTCATGGTTCATTCCAATGTTCTTCACTGTTGGATTCTTATTTATTTATTTATTTATTTGGCTTAAAATAGTCCCCTGCCCCTGTCATCATAAAAATGTTTATTTAGTAAAATCTGGATGGTGGGCAGGTGGGGAGATACATGCACACATGTAATTATACACTCATATATATACTATGTGCTTCTTTTTTTAATCTTATCATTTGGTCAGCATTTGAAATCTCTCTATAACATTGTTGGATCCATAATTCACTTATTCATAAAATCCCTGGTGCTTCTAAAAGAATTTTGCTCTGCTGCTGACATAAGATGCACTTCTGGGGCTGGAGATGTGGCTCAACGGTAGTGCGCTCGCCTGGCATGCGTGCGGCCCGGGTTCGATCCTCAGCACCACATACCAACAAAGATGTTGTGTCCGCCGAGAACAAAAAAATGAAAAAAAAAAAGATGCACTTCTGCATAACGTGTACATTTTCATAAGGAGGTTAGAATATTTGGCAAGGACTGGGAGGCCAGGATTGTGCTAGGAAGGGGTTGGGCAAGTACACTCTGAGGGGGGCTCCTTGGAAGCAGCAGGTACCTAGCTGACTGGCTTTGGTGAAAGGGAAATGCATTGTCTTGTGTAGTGAAGTTGCTGTAAGGGCGGACGACTCTGAGAGATGGCTGCTTTTTCTTTTTTTTTTTTAAATTTTTATTTATTTTTTTTAGTCATACATGACAATAGAATGCATTTTTATATATAATACATACATGGAATGTACATACATCAATCATATTGTCTATTCTATTCTGCTGCCCTTCCTATTCTCCCTACTCCTCCCCTCCTCTCCCATCCTTTCTCTCTATCCAATCTAATGTGACACACTTTTTTATCTTTTTCTCATCACAACATCATATATGTATTCTATATAACAATGAGGTTCTCCTTCCATCTTCTGTGCAACTCCCCTTCTCCCTCTTTTTCCCTCCCACCTGTCTTCCCTATTTAGTGGTGGTCTTCCCATGCTCTTCTTCCCTATCCCATTTTGAGTCACCCCCTTACATCAGAGAAGACATTCGGCATTTGTTTTTTAGGGATTGGCTAACTTCACTTAGCATAATCTGCCCTAATGCCATCATCCATTTGCCTGCAAATGCCATGATTTTATTATTTTTTAGTGCTGAGTAATATTCCATTGTGTATAAATGTCACATTTTTGTAATCCATTCATCTATTGAAGGGCATCTAGGTTGGTTCCACATTCTAGCTATTGTGAATTGTGCTGCTATAAACATTGATGTGGCCGTGTCCCTGTAGTATGCTCTTCTTTGATCTTTTGGGTATAGTCCGAGAAGGGGAATAGCTGGGTCAAATGGTGGTTCCGTTCCCAGCTTTCCAAGGAACCTCCATACTGCTTTCCAAATTGGCCGCACCAATTTGTAGTCCCACCAGCAATGTATGGGTGTACCTTTTCCCCGAATCCTCGCCAGCACTTGTTGTTGTTTGACTTCATAATGGCTGGAGATGGCTGCTTTTTCTTGCATTGGTTAACTCCAGGTCCAAGTAGTGGGACCCGTCATTGCCAGCCCTGCTGGGATCACAGGACGGAGGACTCTCACACTCCACTACCCCGCGGTCTTCCTGTCAGGATGGCGGACAGGTGAGGTACTAAGAAGCCCAGTGTGGGTCACATGCCATCTGCTTTGACAGGAGTGTGTGTGTGTGCACATGTGTACACCTTCATTGGCAGCCTCTCTAGAGCCACATGTTTGGAGGCACGCGAGCAGGCACCTAGAAAGTAGTACTTGGTTGCAACGCCCTGGGCCGGACAAAGCAACAGCTGTGCACGCTGAGTGCTTCCCTCAGGTCCGCACTCCTGGGGCTCAGAGCTTCCTGGCTTCTCAGCAAGTCCTACACATGTGTCTGACAGGATGATTTGGGAGGGTGTTCTTCATTTTGCATATATATATATTGCATCCCAATGGTATGTCTGCTTCACTTCTGGTTATAGTCTAAGAATTTGGCTGTGTTCATTTCATGAGAATGTTTTGCATCAGACTGTAGGGTGTAGATTCTGGGGAGACTTGTTGGGGTGCCAGTATCGCTTCCTGGTGAAGGATAGGCACAGGTGGAGCATAACCCTGTAGCCTTGCATATCTCATCAGCTGTTTCTGTTTACTAGGCTCTTTAATTAATTAACCTGAGTGCCTCCCACTTGCCAGCTGCTACTGGTGTTGCTTTTGGTTTGAAACAATGGGACAACAACCCAGTCCTCTTAGTGGCCTCTCCTTCTTCCCTGGCAAAGCAAAGCGATCATTTATACATTTGGCAGCATTGGATCCATTGAACAGGCCCTCTCCTGGCTGTGGGCACAATTCTACAACAGAGATGGGGACACACTGCCCTGGGAGCACAGAGAAAGGAAGTGGCTTATAGGACCAGAGAGGGTTCCTGAGGATTGTAACTTTAGAATTGGTTCTGAAGTTTGAGCTGAAGGTCAACAAGTAGGTGCCGCTAAAGGGGGATTTTGTACTGAAGGCAGAGGAACAGAATATGATTTGTTTGGAGAAGAGGAATTTGGGGCTGTAATGAAGGGCAGTGGCCTCTAGGGCCCTGACTGGAGATTACCTGGAGGAAAGTTGGCCTTCAGAGGGCCTGGGATAAAGAGCTTGGGAGCTTGGACCTGACCTAGATTGTGGAGCCCCGAGGAGGGGAATTAAGCAGAAGACTGACAGGATTAGACTTGCAGTTTAGAAGGACCTGTGGTCTGGATGGCCAGAGGGTGATTGATGAGGGACAGCTGGGAGATGAGGAAATGAGACGATGGAACAGCTCTTTCCCGGACCTGTTAGCCAGGTCTGAGAGGCCAGAGTGCCGAGGAGGAGGGCAGGAACCTAGCCCTGCACAGCTGTGGCTCCTCGCGCTGGGGCACATTCACAGTTCCCCTGTGAGGACTCCCGTGCCCAGCTTTGGGTCTCATGTGCTGCCTGGAACTTTACCGCGTCCCACAGGCAGGGTGAGGAAAACACTGGTAAGAAGACGTCCAAAGCACAGTGTTGCTCTCAGGCCACAGTCAGCCCCGTTTTCAACACTTTCTTTAGTCAAGGAAACTGCTATTCAGTGATGGAAGTGCAGCAGGCAAGATCTCTAGTTGTTGGTCGCACCTTGTAGTTTATAGATGTTCTATTTTCTCGTGTGGCCCACAACCTTGTTTTTGGGCCAGAGAATACTATTTCCATTTTAGAGATTCATCTGAGCCTCATAACTTCAGTGGCTTGACCATGGTTTATATATGTGACACGGACCCAGGAGTTTGCCTAAGATGTCATGTCATGGCAGTGGCGAGCCACCAGTTAAGAACCCTGTGCTTTTGGAAGAAAGGAATTTTACATATTTAGCAGACCAGCAAATTATGCTCTTAAGAAAACCAACTTGATATATTCTGATTATTTGAAGCCTTGAAAATTGTAATTTGTTCTTTTCTCTGTTTCAGAAACATTTGTGAAGGTTTACAGAAGGTTGTAAAATTCAATGCAATTACAAATAAAGGACTCAGGGTCAAGGAAAAAACAGCTGCATGGCGAAACAGCAGCATGGAGCAAAGAGGGAACTTAAAGTTCAGCTGGTAGCTCCTGGCAGGGAGAGTAAAAAGGGAAATTCTGTCACAAGGTTGCCAGTGCCTGTAAGAAGACCATGTGAAGATGATTTCACTGCCACTGGGCCTGAAGGAGGAATCGCCTCTGCGCTGGTGTGAGGAGGACTGCGGTGTGCAGAGCCCTCCGCAGCCCCCATTCCAGCAGACAGCTCTGCACACGGCACCGAGCTTGTGCACATTGAGATCTCAGTTCCTGGGACTGTATCTAGCTGTTTATTTCCCGTTATTCTCTTTCTTGGACAAGAGCTTCAAAATCAGTTGGAAATACTGCAGCCAGGTTTACAGATGAGGCCTGACTTCAGGTCTGCATAGAGGACCATATTGGGTGGTTCTAGTTTCTGTGAAAGTCCATAAATTCTTTTGGTTGTGATCAAACTATCCTTAGCTCACGCCAAAAGCATTTGTTGCCAGTCTCATTGTGCCAGGTCTTAGGCATTTTGGGGGAGATAGTGCTTTTGCTGGAAGCACAGTTTGGATGAGAGGCAGATGGCTTACTGAGCCTGATCATGCATGAACAGGAGGAGTTGGGCCAGGGGGTTGGTCCTCATGCCTGCAATTGCAGCAACCCAGTGCCAGTTGGCTCAGTATGGTCCTGAGGGAGATGTGCAGTTTGTTCAGTGCAATTCTTTGTAATGGCACAGGCACATCATTAGGCCTTATGAGTGCACACTTTCGCTTTTACTTTATAATGAGATAGGTTGAAAAGTGAGGCTCTCAGATACGTCCCTTGTATTGTGCTATACCTCCTTGTGCCAGAGGATCCATATTGCTTTAAGGAAATTCAGAAGACCTTTGCAAACAAACAAAACCCCTGTATTCGCAATTCATTGTGCTCACGGTGGTGTTGAAGTGTCCTAGCCTCTGTGGCCTGTGATGGCGATGCTGCTGGGATTTTCTCTTCCTATTCTCTCATCTCTAACTTTCACACGTTATTTGGCCCCAGAGACTTAGGACGCTTTCTCCTTTTAGCCCAGCTTGTGTGTATACCTGAGTGTGTGTGTTTGGTGAAGGGTGAGAGAGAGCTCTTTATTTCAGATTTGCTGTCTCTGGCTCGGGCACTCAGTATTCTATGGTGAGGAGGAGGAGCGAGGCATCATCGTCTTGTCTTTGTTTTTCTGCCTTTCTGCACTGCAGCCTGTGTGAGGCCTCGGCTGAGATGGCATCCCCAGACGTCTCGTAATGCTCCCCTCTGTTACAGGGCCTGTCAACTGCTGTCCTGTGCCTTAGTATCTGGGCACTTGGCTCCATGGGATGCATTTGCTAGTTGAAGCCCCCAATCTAATTAAAGTTGTACCTGCACCCAGCTGGCTGATCCCATGTGCTTTCATGGAGTGGTTTAACTTCAGGAGGTTCAGCCCGAACTCCTCTAGTTCTCATGCTTCTCATTGTTGGATGGCTCCAAAGGAGATTGGGATGGCATTTAGTACATCTCTTGGAGAAACATGATCAAAACATGGTGGCTTTGGAGACAATGTCTCAGGTGGTTGATTAGGGCCAAGAACACAGAGCTGTGGTGGTGTGATTTTACCAGGCTCAGACTCTCTCCTGTTATTTTTAAAATCAGGTGTGAAGATCTTAAGTTGGCATCCTTGTAGAATTATGTGCAGTTTAAATGAACTGTGTTGGAGGAAGTTCTGTTCCTGACAATTCTAGTTTCTTAAAAGAGCCTGAACACAGAGACTAGAGTCACGCTTGATTTGAGTCCTGGCTCTATCACTCACACACAGTTTGCCTCTCTGAGCCATGGCATCCATTTCTTATCAGAAGAACAGGGATTAGTTGATAGGGTATAGCCCTTAGCATAATACCTGGCACACCATAAATGATCAATAAATGGAGAGATGAAGCAATGTTAGTAGGTTTCTTTGGAGTAGTGGAAGTCAGTGTGGTCTAGGGTTGGAACTGCAGCTTCACTTAGAGGTGCTTAACCTCTATGCCAGCTACTTAACCTCTTAAAATGAACATTTACTCCCCTAAAATATAGTTGATTTTAATCTATCTTAGCATTAAACAAATGAGGAATAAAATTTAACATGTGATCCTGGTATAGAGAAGTAGATGCTCAGCTTGGTCAGATTTCTTCTTTGCTGTTTTCCTGCTGTTAATATTGTTGCAGGTGCTGACTTGGGACTTTGAATGACAAACCACTGCCCGCAAGAATCTACTGGACACTGTTGATTAACAAATGTGGTCTGCCCTTTACCAATCAAGTCACCAAGCTAGAGACATTTTCTCCTTGCTCAACAGTAACCTCTGCACTGAAGAAAGTGCTTGTCTGTTTCTGTCTAGCCCGTTGATCCCACCAGGAAGAGGGTCAGAATGTTCTTGGATTGAGAAACTTTGGAGTGTCTTGGTGGCTCATGCATGAGGCTGCTGTGACTTTAAAAGTCTGTCCCCAACAGTTTTCCTGAGGAATTGCCATAATCTCTATGAGGGCACAGACAGGGAGACCTTTTCTTATCGCTCCTTATTTTCTTGTTTCTGTGCCAGGCTCTGTCCTGAGCACTGGGAGAACTGGACTGAAATCAAATATGCTATTCTCTGAAGGTACCTAGTGGGGAAATGTAATAGAAATGCATGTAGCATGGTGAGTGCTGATAATAGGATGGAGTAAATGCTTTGGGAACTCTGAGATTGGGACTGTGGAGGAGGAAGGCTTCAGGGAGGAGGTGGATTTGAGTGGAGACTCAAGGATAAGGAGCTGTTTTCCCAAGGGACTGGGAGGTGGAAATGCATCCCTGGTAGAGGGAAGGGCTGTGCCAAGGCTTGGGGCATGAATAAGCCTGGCACTTGGGGAAGAGGAGGTGGGGCTGGAGGAGGGGGCCCTGGACCTCGGGTGCATGCTGCGGGTGGGCTTTTAGAAAGGTGTGGTGTTCTGTCTGGTGCTGACCCCACTGGGCCTGCCCCGTTTGAATTCCTGCTGCTTTGTTTCTTCTTCCCAGGAGTTCTGGGGAGTGCTGCCTTGAGCCCGGCTCTGAACTTCTGTAATCTGCACAGGTGGCCCCAGTTAGATGGGGGTGGTTGCCAGCTCTCCATGGCAGGACTTTCACTCCAGTGGCTTCCATTGTGTGTGTGTGTTTTCTTTTATTAAAGCATATTAATTCTTTGTTCATATAAACTTTTATGGAGAAAAAAACCTGAAAGTGGAGCTGTGCAGGCTGAAGTGGGGGGGAGGCCTGGCATCCTTTGCTCTCCCTTTGTGACTGCTTCGTCCACAGCAATGGGGCTCCACAGAACGTGGTTTGAACACCAGGTCTTGAACTAATTCTGGAAATTCTTCTCACATCACCAAGTACCTATACCTCATTAAGATCTTGGAGAAATTTCCTTTGTATATTTAAAGGTAACCACTGAGCACTTTGACAGGCTTTCTCACAGTGCAACCTGATAAGGTAGAAATTTGATGGATGAGAACCTTCTCATTCTCCATCTGGCCAGAGATAAAACTGACTAGCTGGCTGGAGAAGGAAGTGTGATGGCCTGGCTTTTCATTTCTAATGCAATTCTAAGATTGTAGGGATATTTTATTTTTCAAATAATCCACTTTTTAAAAACCAGACATGCTGTAAGAGAGTCCTGATATGCAAAGGCAGCTCTCAGCTCAGTGTTGGCCCCGAGAGCACCTATGAATCTTCAAGGAAAATCGCCTATTAGTGTAGAAATTCACACCTGTCATTCAGTGACCTCATGCAGATCTTGCTGTGGCAGTTCTTGCTGTAAAGCAGGGTGGGTGTCTGATGCAGGATAGGGGTTTTCAAACTTTTTCTAGTAGCTCTTGTTCATAAGCAAATAAAACAGGTGCATCCAAGGGGCTCTGTAGATTTCTTAGGCATTAAAACAAAGTGTGAATTTGTGTCCTCTTCCCCTTGCCAGCTGAATCAATTTCTAGTAGGGGGTTCCCTGGAACATGTAGTTGGGTGATTCTGCTAGCCAGTGACGTTTGGGTATTCCTGATCTTTGGATTTCTTGGGCTCCATTTGAAATACCACTGGAGTGATAAAAAAGAATACATAACAGGTTTCATTTTTATTTTTTAATTTTTATTACATGTGTTAATTGTGCAAATTAATGGAATTCATGGTGATATATTCATGCTTGTGTACATCATGCATTGATCTACCATTGATTCACTGTGTCTACCCAGCTGCTTTTACTTGTCTCTACCCTCACCTTTTCTTTCACATTCTTTAATAATCCTTTTACTTCCAGATCAAGATTTTATTCTTTAGTTTCTTCATATGAGAGTTAGCATGTGGTATTTCGAATGACAGGGTTTTATTCTTTATGGCTGAGTAATACTCCATTGTGTACTTGTATAATTTTTTCTTTTTCTTTTTGTCACACATCTGCCTATATTTGAGCAGTAGGTGGGACACTTCTAGCAACAGTAAAAAAAAATTAATTTACAAAAGCAGGGATTTAGTGAAGTGGAATTTGGTGGAGGGATTTGGTGGTTACCCTTGGGAGCTCACACGTAGATGCCGACCCAGAGAAGGAGGAAGAGGACTCCATAGCCCATAAAGAGTGAGGCCACCAAGGAGATGGGGAGCTCTTTGTAGATATCCCATGTGTACTTGGTGGGGGTAACCTCGTAAACAAAGAACCAGGAGGTGAAGAACATGCCAGTAGCCAGAAGCACCACAGTCAGATGGGGGAAGACGGCTGGCTTTACTGGGCTGGTGTAGCTGTCTGCTCATGGCCTCAAGCTCCATTTTGCCCCGCACACAGTAATCTGCCGCTCTGCCACCGGAAGAACAATATTTTCTTTATCCATGCATTTGTTGACAGGTACCTAGGCTGATTACGTACTTTGGATATTGTGAGTAGCGCAGTGATAAACATGGACGTGCAGGTATCTTTTTTTATGCTGACTTCTTTTCTTTTGGATGCATAGTTAGACATGGGATATCTAGATCATATGGTTGTTCTCTTTTTAGTTTTTAAAAATTGTAAAAATTAGCACATATTAATTACACAAAGTAATGAATGGGTTTCGTTGTGACATTTTTATAATGCGTGTGACCTACTTTGATCACATTCACCCTCCCTGTTGCCTTCTTTGACCCTGCTTCCCTCTCCTCCGACCTCTTTTCCCTTTCTCCAGAGCCTCCTTCTACTTTCGTGTCCTCTTTTGTGCCCCTCTAGATTCCACAGATGAAAGAAAGCGTGCAGTGCTTGCTTTGAGTCTGGCTTATTAACATGATGCTCTTCAGTTTCATCCATTTGCCTGCAAGTGATATGGTTTTGTTTTCCATTATGACTGAATAACACTCCATTATGTAATGGTACCACACTTTCCTTATCCTTTCATCCATTGATAGCATCTAGTAGGTTTATTATATAACTTGCCTATTGTAGGTAGTGCCTTGATAAACATGGATTTGCAAATATCTCTATAGTACACTGATTTCAGTTCCTTCTAGTATATGCCCGGGTGTGTGGCTGGATCATATGGTAAATCTATTTTTTAGTTTTCTGAGAAACCTCCATACTGTTTTCCGTGGTGGCTATGCTGATTTACATTCTCAGCAACAGTGTGTTAAGTGGTCCTTTTTATCCTCATCCTCACCAGCATTTGCTGGTTTTTTTTGATAACAGCTGTTCTAATTGAGGTGAGATGGAATCTCATTGTAGTTTTAATTTGTTTCCCTGATGGCTAATCATTTTGAACATTTTTTTCATGTTATTTATTGACTATTTGTACTTCTTTTGGGAAGTGTCTATTCAGATCATTTCCCCACTTTTGAAGTTGAATTACTTTTTTGTTGTCCTTTTTTGGAGTTCTTTATATATCCTGGATATTAATCCTCTGTCATTTGAATAGCTGGCAAAGGTTTCCTCCATCCTGTGGGCTGTCTCCTCTCCGGTTTCCTAGCTGTGCAGAGGCTTTCTATTCTGGGGGAATTCTGTTTGTTAGTTTTTGCTTTTGTTTCCTGTGCTTTTGGAGTCCTATCCAGGAAATTGCTGTCTCTGCCAGTATCTTCAACTGTTTCCTCTAGGAATTTCAGAGTGTTAAATGTTACATTAAGGTCTTTGATCCATTTTAAGTTGAATTTCTTTTTATGCAGCATAAGGGGCTGAGTTTCAGTCTTCTGCATGTGGACTTCCAGTTTTCCCAGCACCATTTGTTGAAGAGGCTGTCCTTTCTTCAATGTACATTTGGGCGTCTAAGTCAAAAATCACATGGCTGCAGATGCATGGATTTATTTCTGGGTCCTCTGTTCTGTTCCATTGGTGTGTCTGTTTTTATGCTAATACCATACTGTTTTGTTACTATGGTCCTATAGTGTGTCTTGAAATCTGGTACTGTGCCTTTAGCTCTATTTTTTTTTTTTTTTTTGCTCAAGTTTGTTTTGGCTATTTAGGGGTTTTTTGTGCTTCCATGAATTTTAGGATTTTTTTCCTAGTTCTCTGAAGAATGTCATTTGTATGTTGATGGTATTTGCATTGAAACAGTAGCTTGCTTTGGGAAGTATGGGCATTGATTATATCAATTTCTCTGGTCCATGAACATGGGAGATCATTTCACCCTACAGTGTCTTCTTCAGTCTCTGTCTTCAGGATTTTGCAGTTTTCGTTGTAGAGGTCTTTTACTTCCTTGGTTAAGTGTACTCCTAAGTATTTTATTATTTTTTTGTGACTCCTGTGAATCGGATTGTTTTTGTGATTTCTTTCTCAGCAAATTCATTATTGGTGTATAGAAAAGCTACTGATTTTTGTGCATTGATTTGTATCCTGTTACTTTGCTAAATTTATCAGTTCTAATGGTCGTTTGGTGAAATTTTCAGGTTTTTCTCTGTACAGAATCTCATCGTCTGTATGCCTTTTATTTCTTTCTCTTGCTTAATTTCCCTGGCTAAAATTCCTAATACTATATTGAATAAGAGTAGAGAGCACACTTGCCTTGTTCCTGATCCTAGAGGAAGTGCTTTCAGTTTTCTCCCATGTAGTACGGTGTTGGCTGTGGGTCTGTCATATACAGCCTTCATTATGTTGAGTTCTGATCACTCTGTAAGTAATTTATGTGGGGCTTTTATCATGAAGGGATGTTGAATTTTATCAACTGCTTTTTCTGCATCTGTGGAGATGATCATATGATTTATATTGTTTATTTATGGGATATATTGTTTATTGATTTGGGTATGTTGAACCATTCTTGAATCCCTAGAATTAAACCAACTTCATCAAGGCATCTGATCTTTTCGATGTGCTGTTGAATTTGATTTGCTAGTATTTTGTTGAGAATTTTGTGACCCCAGACACCGTGGTCTATTCTTTTTATTGTGTCCTTGTCAGATTTTGGTACCAGGACAATGCTGGCCTTGTAAATGAGCTGTTTAAAAGTTTGGCAAAATTCAGCAGTAAAGTCATCTGATCTTGGACTTGTCTTTGTTGAGAGACTTTAATTTTATTTGCTTTCATTATTTGTTTTTGGTTGTTAGGGTTTAGGTATTAGGTGTCCTTGAAAAGCTCCTGTATTAATTCAAGTGTATTCAGAGGTAGAATAATTAGATTGTAACCTAATCAGACCATCCTAGTTTGAGTGGACTGACTGGGTGGTAACCAAAGGCTGGTGGGGCATGGATGGAGGAGGAGTGTCACCGGGGGTGTGCCTTAGAAGGGTGTGTATAAATACAGTTTCCATGTATTTATATAATTTCCAAAACTTCTCTTGCTGTTGATTTCTAGTTTGATTCCATTGTGATAAAAAAGGTACATGATATGATTTCAGTTTTTTTTAATTCTTAAGGCTTGTTTTGTACCTTAATTATGGTCTGTTCCAGAGAAAGTTTCTCGCACTGATGAAAAGAATGTGTTTTTGCAGCTGTTAGATGATATGTTCTGTAAATGTCTGTTAAATCAGCCTTGCTTGGTGTAGTAATCTTGGTTGGCAGTTCTTTTCTTTGAGGACTTGAAATACATCATTCAGTACCTCCTGACCTGTAAGGTTGATGCTGAGAAATCTGTTGTTAGTCTAATTGGGTTGCCCTGGAATGTGCAGATTTAAAAACTGCAGATTTAAAAATTCCTTCTTATTCTTATACTTTTTTTTTTTTGGTACTAACGATTTAACCCAGGGGTGCTCACTCACTGAGCCACGTCCCCAGACCTTTTTTTTTTATATTTTATTAAGAGATGGGGTCTTCCTGAGTGGCTAAGTACTTTGCTAAGTTGCTGAGGCTGGCTTTGAAATAGCAATTCTCCTGTGTCAGCCTCCCAGTCTGCTGGGATTACAGGCATGCGCCACGATGCCTGGCTGTCTTATACTCTTGACAGTTTGACTCTAACATGGTGTGTGGTGAGGATCTTTTCTGGTCATGTCTATGTGAGGTTCTCTAGGCCTCCTGTACCTAGATCCCTTGGCATTCCCGAGATAGGGAAGGTTTCCGCTGTCATTTCATTGAGTAGGTTTTCTGTGGCCTTAACCATCATTTCTTCCCCTTTGGGTATCCTAATGATGCAGGTGTTTGATTTTTTTTAACGTTGTCCCAAAGATTTTGAATGTTCTCTTTATTCTTTCTTATATATTTTTTAATTTATGTCTGTCTGAATGTGTGATTTTTAAAAGACCTGTCTTCAAGCTTTGATAGTTTTCCTTCTACTTGATGTAGTCTGTTGTTGAGACTTTCAACTGAATTTTTGAGTTCTTCATTTCTAAGATTTCTGATTGGTTCTTTTTCAGAATCTTTATCTCTGCTGAATTTCTCATTCATATCCTGCATTACTTTTCTAAATTCATTTAACTGTTTATCCATGTTCTTGTGGATCTCTTCAAGTTTTTAAGAATCATTCTTTTGGGTTTTTTATCTGACATTTCAGACATTTTGATAACTTTGGAGTCTGTTATTAGAGAGTTCTGATCTTTTGGAGGGTAGACTGGGTTTTAAATTCTTGTTCTACCACTTTTTACCTGATATTTAGCTTAAGTGGCTTGAACTGTTTGAACGGCAGCACTCTGATTGACAAAATGGGTATGATCAGAATTCCTGCTTCTTAGGGTTGTTGTTGAGTTGAATGAGGTCCTGGGTAACTGTGCCCTGCACTCTTCTGAGTGCTGTAGAGTTTTGTAGATCAAAGTGGTGGATGGTATTTTGGGAGGATGTTGGCCAGGGCCAGACTAATCAGGGAGGGCTTTGTGTAAGAGATGGCCACTTGGGCTTGGGTCTTGAACATGGTATGCCACCAAGTGTAATTGGTGAGAATGTTACGACATTTTTACCAGGTGGAGGGGACTGGGTGGATATAGGCAGAGCCTGGAAAGTGTGTGATTAAGTGGCCAGGGGAGGGGGCTGGTTGTAGATAAGGCTGGAGCCACTGCAGGAGTCTGGAAGGAGCTGCCTGCAATGAGGGCTTTGTTCTGCAATTGATTTGGAGTCATTGAAGGGTTCTGAGCAGAAGGATGATCAGAGGTCTATAAGATTTGGCCGGATAAACCCAGAGACAGGGAGACCAGTGAGGAAGCCGCTGTGGTGCCCCAGGGAGCTGCTGTATGAAGAAGGCAGTGGCAGCTGGGTGCAGGGAGAAGAGGGGCTGAGTGAGCGAGGGGAAGGGATGCTCTTGTCTCCTAGTGGCTACAGCGTCTACCCTTCTTCCACTTGGATCCCTCATGAAGAGGAGAGTTACTAATCAGATTATTCAGAGTCCAGGGTATTCACTGGGCTGTCCTTATTAATGAAGGTGCAGTGTTCATTGTACATTCAGGAAGAACCCAAGTCCTGGATTTGCTTGCTTTTCTCTTCAGGCCTAGGAGGCTGCACCTGGTATGGCAGGCTGACTCCCTCACTCCTCAGTGTTCGTCTGTCTTTATCCACTTGCCTAAGAGGACCGGGCAGCTCCATTAAGCGCACGCGCCCCTCTGGGAACAGTAACAATGACAGCAATACCTTGGATCTTAAATTTCCTAAGAAAGTTCAGCTTTGGATTTGGAATTGTCGGAGTTGTACTTCGACTCCCCTTCTGCTCTTGCTTCTTTGTACAGCCCCTTTGGGAACTCTGGGGTGGAAGGAGGGGTGACAGGTCAGGTTTGAGGCTCTTGGCCATGAAGAGCTCTAAATGCTCACTCTTTATTTCTCCTGTGCTCTCTACCCAGGGTGTGCTGTACCCTGAGGTTTGGGTGACCCGCTGGATGATAAGGTGTGTGAGAGAGGGCGAGACAAGTGCTGGACCCTGCGGCCATCAGAGGAAACCAGGGAGGGGAGAGAGGGACGAGACAGCATGGTTTGCTCCGCCTCAGCCTCTGTGCTGGGCACCTGTCCTGCATTCCCCATTTAACTAACCTTCAAAGGAGCCCACATCATTATCATTTCTGGAAAGGACATACTCATAAAAATTTAATTTCTCTATCTGTGGTCACACAGCTGATTAGCCTAGAGCCACGATGCAAGGCAAGGTCTTTTTGTCTTCACAACCCAGGAATATTGAAGTAGGTTTGGGGAAAAAACCCAAGATTATCAATTTTCAGTTCTGATTGTTTTGCTCAGGCAAGACATACTGTCTCCATGCCTCCCCAAAACATTTATTATAACTCCATGGGTTGCGGGAACAGGAGCCTGTCGGCGGCTTTGTGTTGCCATGGCAGCCGCTCCTCCTCAAGGCCACCTCTGTGCACACCTCCTCCCTTCCCAGTGGCCTCTCTGCTTTAAGCCTTATCTGACTGCTGTTCATAAGAGGTGCAGCATCCTTGGTCCTGCCTCTTTCATTTGGAGGAGGGCCTTAGTGTCAGTCTGGATATTCCATCAGCCCAAGTCCTTGAGAAATTATAAAATTCGCTTGGGATGTTGGAATTGTTGACCTTGAAAGCCAGGTCACACACTGGTTTTATACTTCCTTTGGTCTTCGCAATAGTGCAGTTGGGTGGAAAGAACACAGAATTTGTGGTCACACTGGTTTGGTTTTGAATTTTAGCATTAGAGATTGTTTGTAAAGCTTTGGCAAAATTTTACCATCTCTGTGAGCTTTAGTTTCCTTTCTGCAAAAGCGGCATTAATAATACCACACAGGCTTTCAGAGAGGTTAGAGTGATTTCATGGAAAAAGCCCTGGCTAAAGCTGGGCTGTTGCTGGTGCTCAGAAAATGGTGGTTTCTATTACCAATGATTTAAAAGAAGAGGTGGTTTATACTTAGGGGTGTATTGAATTTACTCAAGGTTGATGATGTTGTGGGTCCTGTCCCCAGAAGTATGTACATGGACAAACTTGTGTAGGATCTCGGGGTTCAGTCAGTGTACCTCAGATTAAGAACCCTTAATCTTGGGGATGACAGAGCTACATGTCCTTTGTGGAATTCTGGAGCAGGTCATTTTCACACTGTCTTCTGTTATGTTTGGAGGGCATGTGGGAGAAATGTGGTACAAGTGTATATATAGAGGAAGGCACTTAGTCTGGAAAATGGTGTAAATGGACTTAACTGTGCCTGGCAATGGTGTACACTCTCTATAGACTGTGATACCTGGACATTTTAAAATTAGGAGGACAGCTATACTACAAAGCTTTCATAATCAAAATGTCATAGTACTGGCATAAAAATGGATAGTGTCTTCATTAAATGGTACTGGGACAAATGATACTTATATGAAGAATGACATTAGATCTTTGTCTCACACCACATAAAAAAATCAACTTAAAATAGATTAAAAACTTAAATGCAAGACCTGAAACTGTGAAACTAACTAGTAGAGGAAAACTCAAGAGGAAAGGCTCCATAACATTGGTTTGGGCAGTGGCTTTTTGGCTCTTATCCCAAAAGCACTGTAGACAAAAGCAGAAACAGACCAAGGGGACTCAACAAGCTGAAAAGCACATAGCAGGGGACCAGGTAACAGAGTGGACAGACGGCCTGGAGGCTGGGGGAAAGCATCTGAACCCTAAATATACAAGGAATGCCACTCAGTAGCAAGGAAACAACCTGATGAAGAAAGGGGAAGGACTGGAGCAGACTTTTCTCAAATGAAGACATTCAAGTAGCCAACTAGTGTATTAATAAAATGCTCAACATCCTGATCATCACACTGAGACACTCTCACATGCGTTAGAAGGCGGTGACTAAGAAGATGAAAGATAACAGTTGTTGTGAGGATTGGAGGAAAGGAACTCTTGTATGCTGTTGGTAGGAATGTGAATCAGTATGGAGGACAGTTCAGAGGTTCCTCAGAACCAAACATAGGAGTGTCATATGATCCGGTGATCTTGCTTCTGAGTATGTGAGTCTGCACTGGGAAGGGCTGATGTGAGCACCGGGTGGTCCACTTGCATGTTCATCTCAGCGTTATTCACAGTAGTCAAGAGTGTCTTCACCTGATGCATGGATAAGGAAAATGTGGTATATTTTTACAATAGAATAATATTTAGTTACCAAAAAGAATGAAATCCTTTAATTTGTGACAGTATGGATGAAGCTGGAATCTGAGGTGAACCTGCAGGAGTAGAGAGTATCATGGTGGTGACCAAAGACTGTGGCTGGTGAGGAAGGATAGAGGTGTTGACCAAGGGGTCCAGAGTTTCTTAGGAGGAATAAGTTTTCTAGGTCTATTGTACCACATACTAAGCATAATTAATATTTATTTATTAGCATAACTAATTATTACATATTTCAAAGTTGCTGAAAGGACAAATTTTCATTGTCGTTACAAAAAGTACTTGAAGTGATGTATATGCTAATTAGTTGATATAATCATTCCACAATGTATACATATATCAAAACATCACATTTTACTCCCAAATATAATTATTATTTGCCAGACTTAAACAATATAACTAAAATAAAATTTAAAAGAAGGCATGATCTTCGAGGATGGTATGCAGGTTTATTGTGACTTTAAAGAGATATACCTGAAAGGCAATGTTAACATAATATAGATATTCTTCACATCAGTTTTCATCTGGAATTTTCTAAACTCGAGTGCCAGATGAGATCATTTAAATGGACCAGGATCAAGGTATTGGTGGGTGATGCCAGAGACACAAACCTGTGCCATGGTGTCTGGGTGAACTGAGAGGCTTTGGAATCAGAGAGTGGGGTCAGGCAGGTGCTGTTCCTCATTCATGAAATAGAAACAGGGCTGGGGGGTGACTTGGTGGTAGAGTGCTTGCTGAGCATGTGCGAAGCCCTAGGTTCAATCCCTAGCACTGAAATAAAAAAAAAAAAAAAATGAAAGAAAAAAAGAAAGAGAAATCTCATCTACTTAATTCATTTTCTCATTTGTTTATCTAATAAGTATTTAGTTGGTGGTGTTCTGGGTGCTATGTAAGAGATTACCTCAGATCATCTTAAACAATAACTTTCTTATATTTGAGCAGGGCTTAGCTGTGTGATTTTTCTGCTTTCGGTGGTCAGGTCACTCATGGCATTCAGCTGGTGAGGGGGCTGGTCCTGAGGGGCCATGAATCTTTCCTCATGTGTCTGGCGTGTTGTTGGAGATGACTGAAAACTAAGCATAACTGGGGTTGTCAGCTGTGGCACTTGTGTGTGGCTCTTCAACAGAGCAGTGTCAGGGTAGTCGTCATCTTGGAGGACTCACAGGGCTCCAGGAGGCAGGAGTTGGAAGTTACCAGTTTTCTAAGGCCTGGGCCCAGGATCTGGCACAGTGTCACTTCTTCTGTATGCTGGTTGCACCAGTTACTGTGTTGCCTGGATTCAATATGAGGGAACACAGGCTCCACACCTCTCACACGCGCTAGGCAAATATTCTGCCCCTGCTCCAGGCCATTCATTCTTGAGAGATCAAATTTTTGTTAGAGCTGTCCTTGAAAATTTTGTCATCCTTGGCCAGTAAGGACAGTTGATCTGAGGAGAAATTTCAGATATAACATTTTTGAAACAGGGTTGGCAATCAAGGAAATGCAAATTCAAATTCTTGAAGAATCATTATACCAATTATATTATCATTTTACCAATTATATTAGCAAACAGTTAAGAAATGTTCCTGGCCAGGATGTGGTAAGATAAAAACTTACACTTTGGGGTGGGACTAACACATTGCAGCGATACTTTAGCCACTGCCTTTTTGGAAGATAGTTTGTTGGTTTGCAGAAAGAATCCTCAAAACATGTTCTGAGAAATCAAATCAAAATTAATTAAAAACTGTAAAAATAAAAACCCCAAGAAAACATAATAGCACATTGCTGTTTGTTATATGTAAAAGCAAATGGTTGGACATGTGGTGAGTATTCACTAAAGCTAGGAAATCTGAAGGTGACGTGGAGTCTTGCTAAGCAAACCCGCCTCTCTTTCTCTCTGGCTCAAAGGATATCTGAGACAAGGTGGCAGTACTGGGGCACTTCCGTGGACCTCCCTCATCCCAAAACTTAAAAAAAACCAACTTTTTTTGATTTCATGCTCTTAAACTTCCTTTTTTGTTTTTAATTGTACTTTTTATGTCCTCATTATTTAATTGCTGTGTTTTCTTCGTAGGTCATGGTATAATGTAAAAAATAATAAGAAGAAAAAGTCCAAACCAAAATTAAAATTAATTAAAAATTGTGGCTGCAGAAGGACAAGGACTGAAAGGAGCATTCACACTTTGAAAATGGCTTATTTTGTTGGTGTGTGATTGTATTGAGGGAGAACATTTTAACTCTTTAATTTTAGAATTTGCTTGTGCTTTGGTATTACAGTCAGCTCTCTGTATCTGTGGGTTCTACACCCACGGATTCAACCAATCTTGGATAGAAAATGTTTGGGAAAAAAGTTGTACCTGTATTGAAAACATAGAATAATTTGACATTATTCCCAAAACAACGAAGTCTAACAGCTGTTTACATAGCATGTACATTGTATTAGGTTTGGTAGATAGTCCAGAATGATTTGAAGTATACAGGATGATGTATGGTTATATATAAGCACTGTGCTATTTTACATATCAGAGTGTCCACTTTTACTTGAGTGTCCACTTCTGGTATATGTTAGGGGGCCCTGGAACCCCCAGTATAATAATAATAATAAAAAAAACCCTTCTCTACTAGAATTGAATTTCTCTTTACTGTTTATAATTTATGATAGGTTCTTGGTTGAGTTGTTTTGCACTAAATATTTAGGGCAATCACATCATTTTTATCCAAGAAAAGTAATTAACATTTAATTTTTAAAATTTATTTATTTAAAAAAAATATTTTTTAGATGTTGATGGACCTTTATTTTACTCATTTATTTATATGTGGTATTGAGAATCGAACCCAGTGTCTCATACATGCTAGGCAAGTGTACTACTGAGAAACTGATGTGACTCCATTTTTGAGAAACCAGCCTCTACCTCAGAGCAAAGCTTGTCCATGGAAGCGGGCGTGGCCCTTGTCCTTGGAAAAACCCACAGAGCACTCCTAGGTACATACCCACCCTGGTGAGTTGTTTGTCTGCAAATAACAGGAGAGATCTGTGCGCAGGTGTCCCTGACTCTGTCAGGCTAGGTGAGGACCCATAGCAACCCCCTAGCAACCAACGATCAGCATGAGACAGGAAAATACCTGGGATGCCAGATGACCCTCCCAGTAGTTTATGGTGGTTGATAACATGTTGGGAAACCATGTAGTTCAGCACGAACACCCCTCGTGGCTTAAACCAATCAGTTCAAACGAAACCCCCTCTTGTACTAACCAATCACCCTTATCCAACTTGTTCCCGCCAGTGAATGTGCTAATTATGTTTTAGAGTTGTTTTATGATTTTCCCTCGGTGTGTGATGATTTGCTAAGAGATGCTATGATGTATGTGAAGTCCTTGCCTTCCCCAAAGAGTGTATAAAACTGCTGCAAACCCTGGGTTTGGGGCCTCTCAGCGTCACCAGTTGCTGTGTGACCGAGCTAGCTCCCAATAAACACCTCTTTTGCTGCTTACATTATCTTGGTCTCTGGTGGTCTCTTGGGGGTTCTGAACTCTAGCATATCACTACCACTGAGCCACAATCCCAGCCCCAACTTTTTAAATTTAAATAAAAAAAATTAAATTAGCACTTTATTTTTAAAACATTTTCTTTGTTTCTTCCAAACATTTGATAATCCCTGATTTTGAGATATTACTAGCCATTGATGTTTGTTTGCAAAATGGTGATAATCTCATTTCAGTATTCTATTTTTTGTTTATAGCCGAATACTTCTATTAAGAGATAATTATTTTTCATCGTTTATTTAGTTATCTTTAGGTGAAGTTCCTCCAGGAAAGACAAATAAGAGTTTTCTGGAATCCACCAGAGGCTCTTGTGTTAGCTTCCTATTGCTGGTGCAGCAGGTTACCATGAACTTGGTGACTTAGCAATAAAGAGTTAAAATCTTAACAGTTCTGAAGTCAAGTCTGAATGAGGTCTCGCTAAGTAAGGCCGGGTAGGGCTTAGGCTCCTCCTGAGGGCTGCGGGACACTCTGACCTCTTGGTCTTGTCCGGGTTCTAGAGACGCCTGGTTTCTAGTCCCACAACCCCATTTCATCTTCATGGCCAGCAGTCATTGGCGGGGTCTTTTCTGCTTTCTTCTTTCACTTTTAAGGATCCTTGTGGTCCTGTTGCGCCCACCTGGGCAATCCAGGGTAGCATTTCTATTTTAAGGTCAGCTGATATGGAACCTTATTCCATTATCTTTATTTCTTTTGCCATGTGGGAGTTAGGATGTGAACATCTTTGGGAGAAGGGGGCTATTATTCTATCAGATTTATGGAAGGCCTTTTTAAAAAGCATCATAAATTCATGGATTTTTTTTTTTTTTACTCTGGAGAATGAACCGAGAGCCTAGTATAAGCTAGGTGCTCTGCCACTGAGCTACACCCTCAGCCCAGACTTGGATTTTTGATATATGAATTAATTGTAATTATCTTTTTTAAAATTCTAATTTTTCTATTCTTGGACAATAGAATAAGCTTTTTCTAGTTGGTTCCTGAGTTCCTTGGACGGGAATCCTGTAGTCTTGAGAGTGTGCATAAGAATTACCTGGAGGGCTTGTGAAAACACAGATTGGTGGGCCTTCCTACATCAGAGGTTTTGGCTTAATAGATCTGAAGCGGGATCCTGAAGTGGGGATGTTTGATTGTCTCGTGATGCTAATTTTGCTGTTTTAGGGACTTAATTTTGAGAACTTCTGCTTTAAGGAACTCTGGTAGAGATTACAGTCTGGATACCAGGGAGGACACTGATGCTGGCCTTATTCAGTGGAAGGAAGGAAGGAAGTAAAATATAAGTTTACTGAGATTCAAATTTAAATTTAGAGTTACGAGTTTTAGCCTTTAAGTTTGTGTTCATTCTTATGCTTTTTATGAGATTAATAATTACTTATTTAATAAATATATATTATATACATATATCTAACTTCAGCATACTGCTACCAAGATTATGACTTACAACAAGATGAATGAAATAGATTTTTTGCAGCCCCTTTTGTCTTTAGAGTAAAGTATCCCACTGGGGACCCACAAATTACTCTGCATTTAAGTTATTAAAATAATTCCTGTATGTTTGCTTAGCTAATCAACTCAATACCAAATTAGATTGGTTCTTTTGTTTGCACTGTTTTTAGTTTTAGGGGATTTTTATTTTCTTTTTAACATAATTCTGTAAGCATTTAAATGGTTCCAACATCACATCTGTAAAATGAGTTCTAGCCTCTATTTCTGCTCTTCTACCTTGTTCTCTCTCTACCGTATAGGCAACTACCATTTAATTTGTTTTATGGTTAAATAAATGGTAGTATGCTGTCCATACTTATTTCTCTTGGGTTCTCTTCTCTCCCCTCACCCCCACTTAATATATTCTGAGGGTTTCTTTAGGGCAGTATATTTGTAGAGAGAGTTCCATTCCTTTTTCTTTATAGCTCAAGTGTGCCCCATTGTGAGAACACGCCATAGTTGATTCCTCTATTGTGGACACTTGGGTTTTATAGCCTTTTGCTATTATGAATTGTGCTTCAATATTATAAATAGTACATATTTTAAGGTAGTCACGATTGTACTATAAACTATAAACTGCCTTTTTTTTCATTTTTAACTCTATAACATGATCATTTCCCATATTATAGTCTTTATAAATAGTTCCATATTATAAATTCTTTGTAAATAGTATTAAGAAACTTTTTTCCCTTATTATGAAAGTAATACAAGATTACCTAGATTTTAGGAACTCAGAAGAAAAAAGGGTAAAACTGAAAAACACCTCCCTCCCTCCATGTAAGTGCACTGTTAATAATTTTTATATGTTCCCTAAGGACCTTGCAGCATTTGTGTAAACATATCGAAAACAGCATCATGTTGTATATACAGTTTGGAATCCTGGTTTGATATTACTCATAATTGTGCTTTTTCTATTCCATACTGTTTTAATTTTCTCATTATTACTTCTCTGTTGTTGGCTCCAGTTTTTTCTGTTTTTTCAGCATTATAAATAATATTGTGATAAATACAGGTGCACAAACTTTTTCTAAATTTCAGATATTCTTAAAGTTGGCTTTTGTAAGATTCTGAATGAGCAGGAAATACACATTGGTTAAATACATCAATTAGCTTGTTTTCTTATAGTGATAATTTGGCAAGTCCAGTGGTAAGAGATTCTTACCTCAAAATTTTTATCAAATAAATTTCATTTTTTTCTTTTTCTCCTGGTAGGACCTGAGAAATGAAGTTGAAAAATTATGCAATGAAGTCAATGAAAGAGAGAAAGCAGTGGAGAATTGCTACAAGAGTCTTTTAAGTGAAAGCAATAACAAATTGCGTGGTCAAGAGCAAGTAATCAGACATCTGATAGAAAGTGCCAGTCAAAAGGTACTGTAACTTTTTTTTTTCTTTTGTCTTTTAATCTTTTGATTTAGCATGGTTTTAGGAACTGTTTTCTAGAAACTGTTATGATTATAGTTTTCATTGTTCTGTCTCAGAGAACTTTAGATGTCATTTATGTCATTTGAGCCTCAGCCATGAGGAGAGTAAGAGAAACAGGAAGCTCAGAGAGGAGAACAACTTGTCGTGGGTCATCTGATGAGTGGTAGAGCCCTGACCTGTTTTTCTCTAGTGGGTACTTGCTGTTCCTTATTTGGGCCATGCCTCTTCACTACTCTGGACGACTTCTTTAAATGACTCCTTTTGGTCTTGGAATATATTTCTTGGGTAATGTAGTGAATTTTTCAGACTCAACTCAAACTTATAGATAACCATGGGGGGTTGAACATGAGTGTTTAATTCTGCTTCCTACTAAAACCTCACTAAAATAACAGTGAAGGAATAAGAAGGTATAAAACTCACAATAACTAACGAGGACAGTGGGAACAGGTACAATAGCCATTGTGAGTCAGCATGAAAAGTTTGGAGGATAAGTGGGTGGGCAAGTGGGAATTGCAGTAGGATTCAGCATTTGTTACTAGGCTATATACCTTGGGATGAAAAGCCAAGAGAAGCAAGCCGATTTATATCGTGGCCCCAGGAAGGCTTAGTAGGTGCTGGATGCAGTGGTACCTTTGAAATGGGAGATCATGCTGGAATACCAAGCAGTTCTAGGTGACCCTCCTCTTCTCAGCAGCAGCACATGTGTGGAGACCTTAAACCAGATAAACTCTGGCCCTGGGCTACCAGATGCAACTGGGAGCAGGAGTGTGTTTTGGGGATCAGAGTGGGAGGGAGTAGAACAAAGCCCAGAGGTTCCTCTCAGGGGAGAAGTGACATAAGCTGCTGGCAGCTGACATCACACTGGGGACACCATTGACATATCCTTTCCACACTCACAGAGCTCTGAGCACTTTTGTCTATGAAAAGTAGGTAGAGAGCCTGAGTTCATCAGATAGGTGAAAATGTTTGAGAAGAAAGACAAAAAGGCCCAAACAGAACATAGGTGCACAGAGGAGATGGAAACAAGGCAAAGTTGGCCAGCTTTTAAAAATCCCCCAAATTAACACTATAGCCAAGGTATATAGAGCTCAGCGGTAGAGTGCTTGTCTAGCATGAGTGAGGCTCTGGGTTTGATCCCCAGCACCACAAAACACTACCACCAACAAAAATCAACCCACCAAATTATCCCTATTAAATGATTAGATAAGAAATAAAACTGGGATATGATATAAAAGAAATCTAGAAAAGAAGAATGACCTGTTGGAAATTCAAAGTATGATTGTAGATAGAAATCATTTAATAGAAGAGTTAGTTATATTACTTACGAGTTTCTTATGAAAAAAATAGAAGAGTTGGAAAAGTTGGAAGATAAGTCTTCTAGAAAATAGAATCACACCAACAAAAACATGGGCAAAAGGGAGAGAAAAGTTAAGAAAATTAGAGACATGGCTCAAGGGGTCCAAAAATATGGACTAATGGAAGTTCCAGGAGACACAGCAGGGAAAGCTGAGGAGGGAAGATTTCCAAGAAACGGGAGACCATGTCCCAGATTGGAGCCAGGTCTTCTAAATTGCAAGGGCTTGCTCCATTTCTCTCATGGGGAATGAGAGAAAACCCGTACTCCAGGGCAGATCATTGTGAAATTTCAGAACACAGGAATAAAGAGAGAACCTGAAAGGCTTCCAGAAAGAGGAAAATACAGGGCACCTAAAAAGGATGGGCTCAGATGACATCAGAATTCCCAGCAGTACCCGTGGACACTGGAAGACAGAGGAGTACCTCTTTCAGACTTTGAGGAAAATTTATGAGCACTCTGTACTCAACCATGCTGTCAGCAAGTGTAAGCGTGGAAGAAAGGTGTTTTCAGATGTTCAGTTTTGTCTTAAGTTGTCGGCCTCTTGTGTGCTCTTTGCAGAAAGCTCTTGGAGGCTGATTCTGTACAAAGAAGGGAATAACCCAAAAGAAAGAGATGTTGGACCCAAAAAGGAGGAAATCTACTTGGAATGCTGTGAAGGGGAGTCCCAGGGTCACAGCTGAGCTGCCTATGTGGAGAGCTCAGGTTTGGGCTGTTGAGGGCTAGAGTTTTAGTTGGGCTTCTCCAGAAACTAACAAGGAACTGATCAGTTACCTGATGTGTTTGACTTCATTGAGTGAAATTTTCATGTTCTTTTAGAAAGTTTGGAGATAAATTTACATTTAGTATATAATTTAATTTTATGGATTACGTAAACAAATAGAATAAAATAATTATTAATTCCAAGAAAGCAAAGAATTGAACATGAATGGAAATGTAATCATGGAGTGCTGTACACTGAGCCATATTTGTGTGGCTATGATAATATAAATGTGGGGTGCATGCCTGAAATCCTAGCGGCTTGGGAGGCTGAGGCTATTTCTAAATAAAATATAAAAAAGGGCTGTGGATGTGGCTTGATGTGAGGCACCCCTGGGTTCAATCCCTGGTATAGATGATGATGATGATGATGATGATATAACTAAAGATATAATTGAGATGCAGATGATGTAAGAGCTAAATTTTTAAACTTCTATGATAGGAACCTATAGATACAATCAGAACTTAAGAAATCAAGAATGTGAAGGTAAAGAATGTAATCTAGAAATGTGGAAATAAATAGGAGAAGGAGATGAGGAGTTGCAGGTGTTTTTCTTTCTGGGTGTGGGGCTTCAAGACGAGAAGTGGGGAGGTCAGGGATTGCTGTTTTCCAGTTAAGCCTTATAGTGCTGTTTGAGTGTGAAACTACATGTGTATAATTGGACTTAAAAAATGAAAGTGGAAAGTGTGATTCAAGCACAGCTGTGTTAAGGCAATTCTAGAAAGTCATTGCTCATTGTTTGATTCTTCCTAGTACAGTTCAATGGTTTCTTATGAAGACTTGCCTCTGTTTCTTTCTTTGCATTCACCTACTGTCTCTGTTTGGCATGATAAATTAGTTCTGCTAGAGGCTTAGGAGCAAGATATGGTTTCTTCCCTTAATTTCCCGCAGGGAAAGAACAGAGCCCTAGTTTGGAGCCACCAGTCTTTAAATGCTTGGTAATAGGTTCTGTGCTTGAACTTGGCCAAAGACCAGAGTAATGTCCTATCCAGTTGTTGGATTCAGGTCTCCTGAAGGAGTCAGGGAGAGGAATTTATTGTGTGTCGCCAAGAAAGAGCCTTTTGTGTGTGGCCAGACTCTACTGCCATATTTGTAGTTTTGGTTTTTTTTTCTTCCCAAAAGTCAGATCTCCTTGTGGATATGGTCAGCTTAAGTTTTGTCAAAATTTATTATGTTTCAAGATAGACTTGGCTGGATTTTAATATACAAGTCCTCTGTTCACCCAGTAGGCTGGCAGGATAGGAAGCAGACCCGGGATCACACCCGAGCGGGGCAGGCCCAGGACTGGGACTGTTTCTCTTGGGACAGAGCCTGGACGTTTTCTTCTACACCTGCTAAAGGACACTCACTGTGGTGGCAAGCCTGAAGGTTCCTAGCCCCTGGTGCCATCCTCAGCTCTGCCTTGCCGCCAGTCTGCTTTTCTCCAAGTTGTAATAACGTGGAAATGGAGTTGCATTACGGTTTTATAATTGTCTAATATTTTGAAATGATGGAAATTATTTAGGGGACATGTGAGTATCATGACAAAATAAAAAATCTTCCCCTACAGGGTTTAGGACAATCTCTTAATATTTTTTCTTGATGAAAACTTTCTTATGATTTGTTTCATTTCCTTAGAAATTCAATGAAAAAGATTTGGAAGCAGTACAGCAGAACCGGTATTTAATGACTGCCGAGGATCTTGAGTTCAGGAGCGAAGGCTTAATAACAGAAAAGTGCTCTTCTCAACAGTCACCAGGCAGCAAGCTCATCTTCTCTCAGGTAAGCTTGACTGAAATTGGATGTTCACATGCGAATGTATTCATATTCTCTTCTGAAACGTATTTGATAACTCCTCGGATCTAGCGATCCTCAGATGTCTTCTTGCTGGTTATTGAGCTTATGACAGGCAGGACAGGGGGTTCTCTGTCTAGCCACCCTCAGATTAGCATTCTCTAGCTGAGCGTTTGTATTTGCCCTGCACACAAGACCGAGAATTGGCAGCTTGTTAAGAGAGGAGCCTTGCATTTGCTCTATTGGGGTCACCTCAAGAACTGTGTGGTCCCAGACGTCTGGGGGAGTCTTCTGTTGAAATGCATGTGAAGAGGCCCCAGCAGGTGGACCACTCTTATTTAGCCCCAGATTATTTCAGGTCTCATTTTTTTCCATCTCCAGTAGCAGCATTTGTTACAGATTCCTGCAGATACCCTCTGTGTGCCTCTCTACCTGGGGGGCTTTTCCATCCCTGTTCACCTGCTAACTCCTGAGGGATCCTGCAAGTGTTGCCCTTCTATCTCCCTCCCTGTGGGCCCTGCTGAGAGGGGAGCCTCCTCTCTCTGGCCCACAGCCCTGTCCAGGCCCTTGCATTGTGGCACGTGCTCCTCATGTAGATCCCACCTTTCTGCTTCCCTTCACTTGAACCCCAGTGCAGCACCAGGGCCAGGTACTTTGCGGGTGTCAATTGGCACTCATCCTTGAATCCCAGTACAGCCCAGTGCCTGACTCTGAAAATGGTAGTTGAGTGAGTGAATCATGCAGCGAGGCAGCCAGACATGGGAAAGCTAAGGAGTTGGCTGTATCCAATTTTTTTTTTTTTAAAACCTACCTCTAATTAAGTTCATGTGTGCAGAAGACAGAAGACTCTTATGCAAATGAGTTCTCTGATGAATGACTCTGATTGTGACTTGTGGTTTTGTGAAGGGTGATTCTCAAAATAATTAACAACTGGAACATCAGCCATCAGACCAGATGCAGGCAGTTGGTCTGGAGTGGGGAGATTGAGGCCTGCCTTTTGCCAGGCACCCCCACACCCCCAGGTTCCTGGATCAAGGGCAGGTCCCAGGGCAGTGGGGTGGATAGAGTGGATGGGCCTGGGCTCATTTTCCAACGAATGTAGCAAGCATTTCAGTATTTTAGCAGCCAGTACCAGCTGGGGCACTATGTGCCAGCTGTGTCAGACCTGGTGTTGGTGTGTCATTGGCTGAACGTTTAGGATGCTTTCTCACTGTGTGTTTGTCCCTTTGCTGCTGTCCTTGAGAGTGTCAGCATGGGGTAGTGGAGTCTTGGGCTGGGCTGGGAATCTGGGGACCTGGATTTCTCTCTGGGCTCTGTCATTCCGCATAGGTAGTAACCTTGGGCAAGTCTCATTACTGAGTGTTGGAGCGCTAGTATTTTGTGATTTTAACTTGCATTTAGTTATTGGATCTTGACCAAAATTAGCTGGGCTGTTAAAATGCACATTCACCTGTAATAAGGTGGTCTATTTTGAAACAAAGTCGCAGACAATCTAGTTTTTCGGAGGGACATATCTTTACTAAAATGAATTCATTTAATTGTTAAACTTTGCTAATTTGAATCTCATTTTAGTCATGTAAGAAGTGTTGAACAAAATGTTTATAAACTTACTGAATGAGTATTTTCCAACTTAATGTCACTTATTTTGTCATCTATACATTTTGTTTTTATTTTGTGCTGGATGATATCTATACCTCAGTAATATCAGATCCAAGTGACATTTAAATTACTGTGCAAAATACCTAAGAATTTTAGTAAAGATTTTAATTCTGTTCTTCAAGACTAATTGCAAAATGTAAAATGTAGATAAAGAATTATAAATTATCACTTAAGAATTGTAAATCTGTAGGTGTCAATTTAAGAAATCCAGCTCTTGCAGCTTTATATTTTTTTTTCTTTCCTAGAGAAGTATGCTTTTCAGATTGTAGTCCTTTCTTTGTAGAAAATGTGGATTTTTTCCTGCCTCGCCCTTGGTTGTTTTGTGTTGACCTAGGAATTATCCTTTGCCCATTTCTACCAAAAGCCTGAAGCTATGATGATGTCTCCATAGACTCTGGGTAGTCTGTTTTCCTTCTAATCGTTGTGTGATCCCGAGAATTAATGCTAGATGATCAGGGAATTGAAGGAGAGAGAATAAAACACACTGACCATATTTGACTTGCTACCACCAGAGATTTATAGCTTGGTTATTAACGTGGTTGGGACATCGGTGGTGAATTTTCTGAAGTATTAAAATAAATGTCTTTGTTGCAGGGCTGTGACCTAACTACCAGAAACCATCTATCTACGAGGCCCCTAAATTGCCCTGATTATCAAGAAGTGATCTATTAGGCTTTCTTTGCATGTCTGCTGCCTCCTCAGAGTATGGTCTGCACATGACATGTATTTCCTTCAAGTCGTTAAGAAAATGGTGGCAGTACAAAGTGCCCACTTTGGTGTCAGAATGCCAGTGCTGCTACTTACTAGCTCCGTGACTTCGGGCAGGTTGCTTAGTCTTTCTGAGATGCACCTGTGTAATCTGGGAAGTGGGGAATTTTGTTCCTTCCTCTGAGAGTATTAGAAGTAGTGTAAGAGAGGAGGTAAAGGTTTGGGGTTATAAGCTGTGGAAGCCCACATTGAGTAGTTTGAGAAAAACATCAGTGTAAGGGGATCCCAGCTGGACAAGACTAGAGGCTCTCCCAGACTCCAGGCAGGGGCTGAGCAGCTACAGCTGGGGAGGGTAAGAACAGGCACAGTCCCTTGGACCTTGAGGGCAGAAGTCATGGGCTCTGGAGCTCTGCTTTTGACTTTGACCCTGTGACTCCAGATGTCTGGTGTCTTGGAATTCTTGGAATTTCCTAGTCCTCCAGGGCCCAGGACCTGTCACAATGCAGTGGTGTCTTCCTAGGACTCTCTTCCCAGTTTTTAGGGACATTCTTAGGCAAGGCAGGGGAGTGTGCCATCACTCCAAGGGCTGCCGAGGAAGTGCAGCAGGGTCAGACACAGTAGCTGTGAGATGGCGACAAGCCTTCTCTGTGCAAAGGGCCTGGTGGGGTGGGGCAGCTCCCCTGAGTGGCCTGGCCCTGCCTCTGAGCTGGGGCACTCTGCTGGGTCGTCAGCTCTGCAGAGGGAGCCCAATGACTTCATTCTAATGAGGTATGATTCTATGTGGGGAATAGGTGATTGATGAAATGGGACCCAAATGGCTCTGAAGAGTTCATTTATTTAACATGGGTGAGCAATTTGCTTCTAGGAAGACATTGACTCACCCTGACTTCCATTATGCAAAATACCCACAGGAACCTCTGCTCTTAAGATTCACATCAGTCCCTGTGTTTCTCTCTTACCTTTTTAATCATCAGCTCAGCAAGTATTTGTGATAGCATTTGATTTGTACCAGACACTGTGCCTGGCATGGGACAGTGCTGCTGGCAAGTCATCCTGACAGCGAGCAGGTGATGGCACACCAGCTCTGGGTTGCAGGTGAGCCTGCTGCGTGCCCTTGCAGTTGGAGAGTTTCCTAGTGAGATCCCCGAGAGGCCCTGAGTGTGTCAGTGTGCAGTGGCAATTGATGCACTGTTTCTCCTTAAAGGCAGGGAGGGGGATGAGGGCAGGAGCTGAGGAGAGTGGTGGCCTGTGAACCCTGGTGAGGGTTGGGAGTGGCCTCTAGGAAGAAGGGAGGGAGGGAGCTGAGCAGGGCACTTGGGCCCTGCTGGGGCAGTGGCTGGTCCCCCTCTGTGGCTTAGAGCCCAGGTTTCAGATATCGAGTTAAGAGATAAAGTCCAGGGCTTGGATTTTTTCACTGGACACTCCATCCACCAGAAATCCACATTTCATGATCTTTTTTTCCTAGCCCTTCTTGGTTGTCTTTGAAGTTATATATGTGCACAAACTCCAGCTGGACCTATATTAGCTGACTGGACTGGAGCAAGTTAACTCTGTTCCCTGAGAAGCAGTTCCATCATCCAAAAAATGGGAAATGAATGTAGTCCTTTCAGCATTGTGATGAGAGATAAGATCTTTCAAGTATGGAGCACAACACTTGGGGCCTGGGGACTAGTTACAGATGGCATTTATGAAGTGTTGACCGCACGCCTGGTATCATTCTGTGAGGTTCTTATAGATTTAATTCATTTGATCTTCTTAACAACCCCATGTGCTTTAAAGAATTATTCCTTCATTTGGATATTGAAGCACAGAGAGGTTGAGAAACTTGTTCAAGTTCACACACTTAATAACCATCACTTCCCCTCTTGTTAGGTGCTCCAGAAGCAGTAGGTTTTCTTATTTTGTCACTATCTTTTCTTTTTCCTTGACTGTCCTTCACGTGGTCTAAGTAAGGGCGGGGCAGTGATGGGTGGGCCAAAGAGCACAGGCCCTGGAGTAAGCCCTGAATCAGGACCCTGACCTTGGGCTGGGCATCCTGTTAGTTTTCTTTCATTGCTGAGAGTCCCACATGATGCTCTTGTGTTCAGAAGGCATTAAGGAGCCCCTGGAACTGGTTTATGGCATAGTTTACAGAAGGGCCTGGCATTTCTGTCGGGCCGGTGACTGACTTGTCAGGACCAGCCTGGTGGCTTACCTTGCAGACTGTCAATGGCAGGACCTGCCTTGGCCTTGTCTTGTTGGGCTGGAAGCACAGTGGGGTTCTCCTGGGCCCAGGCTCTCTTCTCTTTGCTCCTCTGCATCCCTTTGGTGGCCTAACTAAAGCCGAGGACCCCCTCCATGAAAACACTATATGCACAAATTATATGCAGAGAGTTATGAAGGGAACCAAATATTCTTAAGTCCAGTTTTCAAAATATCAAAAATTATCCTATGGAAGTGGTACTTTTATTCTTGTGTTAAATAACATGGTCTAGTGGTGAGTACAGTGACTGCTGTAGTTTGAAGTGGTGATGATAATTTTTTTCAGTGCTGGGAATGGAATCCAAGGCCTCGCACATGCTAAGCAGGCACTCCCCCACCGAGCCACACCCCTGGTCCCAAGAATGAATATTTTGAGGTATCAGTGATACGTACAAAACAAGTGTATTAACTGTATTTTTTTTAAATGATAAAGTTGTAGGAATGACACCAGTACTGTCATTGTTTGGAGCAATAACAGTGTTTCTTAGCTCATAATTGAATTTCAGCTGAGGTTAATAGAAATGAAGATAGATTTTTTTTTTTTTTTCCGATCACATTCTTGCAACCCTTGAATTTTAGTGAGGTGTGATCTGCTGTCCTGGGTAGTGTCTCTTGAATTCAGGAGGAAACCTAGGTCAATGTGAGCTACAGATGCTGTGGGCAGCCTGTTTCTCTGTTGACCAAGATCTCTCGTCAGCACTTGGAGGGCACCCAGCTTGTCCCCAGTGCTGTGGATGTTGTACCCATTAACTTTTTTATTTCAACATTTTTTTCCCCCATGGTAGTGCGGTCTTGGTGTGTTGTCCATGCTGGCCTCAAACTTGTGATCCTCCTGCCTCGACCTCTAAACAGGTGACTTTAGAGGTGTGCAACTCCTATAAAGAAATGTTTTCACATTGATAGAAAAGCCACATGATTAAAGGATTATATTTTTTTCTGAGTTATCTGAGAGAAAGTTGCCCAATGGAGTCCTGTTGCCTGTGGACACTTCAGTGTGCATTTCCTATATTCAGCCCGCCCACCTCAGCCAGGAAGTCAGTGCAGACCCATCCTCTCTCTTCCAGTCATCAGACTCCACTGTATTTAACACACTGTCTCAGTTGCACCCTTTGCAGCAGGAAGGTGTGTGCGCTTCTGTGTCAGTGTCACGCCTTGCATCTCAGCCTCGATTCTCTGTCTGTCCTCTGGTTCCTCAGCCTTTCCTCGGCTCTCTGACCTTGATACCCTGGAAGTGTCAGGTCGGGCCTGTCATAAGATGCCCTTCAGTTTGGGTGTGCCTGATGTCTCTGTGGTGACTGGGGTGACAGGGGTTCTGGCCGTGCGTCTTTGGCAGGAGTGTAACAGTGGCCATGTTGTGCTCTTCTCATGACGTCCTGTCCCATGGTACGCAATTTCCGTTTGTTCCTTTGCTAGCCAGGCTGACTTTGCAAGTTTGGGAAGGTGCTGTCTGCCAGTCGTCTTGACTGGTGGTTGCTCTTTTTTTTCTTTTATTAAATAGATGTTTTGCATCTGTGTAAATATCCTGATCTCCTACTGGTTTTAGATTCTTTTTTGTTTCTTAGTTGAATTATTTATTACCACCATGGCGGCCAATGGTAATTTTTCTAATCCATTGTTCTTTCTACACATATTATCATTTTATTGTAATGAACAGTCTTCTCCTGTATTCATTCCTGTTAGTGTGGATTTATGAATTCATATTTTATTCAGTGGGTTCTAATCCATTACTGTCATCCTTTATCTTGATGTTCACATTGTCCCAGGTTTGATTGGCTGGTGGGAGCCTCTCCTCTTTTGTTTTTTTGATACTGGGAATTTGAACCAGGTGTGCTCTATCAGTGAGCTACATCCCCCAGTCCTTTTTATTTTTTATTTTGAGGCAGGGTCTAGCTAAGTTGCCGAGCCTACCCTTGAACTTGCCATCCTCCTGCCTCAGCCTCCCGAATCACTGGGATTACAGGTGGGTGCCACTGCGACTAGCTGTGGGGACCTTTTCAAATGGGCCACTGTTTTCTTTTGACAGCATTGCAATACTATTTAAGCAGTTCTTTTCTTGAAACTTCTTTTTGTAAGTTTTATTGAAGTATCATTGACAAATTAGAGTGATATGTTTAAAGGTCTACTCCCAGTGCTACTCAGTTGACCTCTGTACTTGGTATTCTTTAGGCTTGGGTTTGTGAGTTTCTCTTCTTTGAAGCAAGAGCAGGTGCAGCAAGGCATTCTTGTAGTGTTTTGGAAACAATGGCCAGCAGCCCAGAGGAGTCACGGGTTGATCAAGGGTGAATCAGGTGGCTGAGGAGTCTTTCATAACAGCTTCTGGGTGTTTGAAGCACAGCTTTGAGCTTCTAGGTAAGTATATTAGTCAGATTCACGTCACTGTAATAAAGCACCTGAAGTGACTAACTTGTAAAGATAAAAGGCTCAGAGGTCTAGAAGTTCTAGTCAAAGACAGAGTGGAGGCATTGCATTGGGCCTCACTGGGGTAGGTATGTTGGTGGGCCGCGGCAGGGAGTGTATGGAGGAACAAACTGCTCACCTCCTGGCCAGGAAGCCAAAGAGAGAAAGAAGTGGTTAGGGGTGCCACAGTTCCCCTCACGGGCACACCCACAATAACCTGAGGACCCCAGACCAGGCACCACTCTCAAAGGTTCCACCACCTCTAAGTAGCACCACCGTGGGACCAAACCTCTCACACACTGGGCTTTTGGGGTACACTACAGAAGTGTGCTGTAGCAGGCAGCGAGAGGCAGGCATTCCCCGCTCCTCCTGCAGGTGGTGCTGTGTGACTGTGGCCTGAGCCAGGGCCTGGCCCAGGGCTTCACCTTTGTGTGGTTCAAAAATAAATAAATAAAACACACACACACACACACACAGCTGGTCACATATGTTTGTATACTATAAGGCTGTCTTCTTAAGATCCTTCCCCTAAAGTCAGATGTCCACCATCATTTCCAGGAAAAGGAACAGTCAGACTATGAAAAGCTGATACAGGTCTTACAGCAGGAGCAGGACATCTATGCCCAGCTGGTGAGGTCTCTGCAGGACTCAGACAGGTAAGGCCTTCTATTTGGACATCACACGCCTGTGAGTGTGGGTGAACGTGCACACAGTTTTTGGAAAAGCTGATGGGCCCTGAGCCAGAGAAGCCGTCCCAACATGTGCTTAAGAAGTGTACACAGTAGTCAGGTAGTGATTGTCTCCTTACAATACCTGTTATACCTGTTTTCTATCAAGAATTGTCTGATCTTTGGCAACTAAATTAGATTAAAAATATAGTGTTTACTCATATTTCTAAATGCTTTATCACATATTTAGAGAGCACTTCCCTGTGTATTATCTTACATGATCTTCACAGCTATACTGTGAGGTAAGTGAAAATGTTCTCCCTATTTTACATGAATCCACTGACGCTAAGAGAGGTTACGTGGCTTGTCCAAAGTCACACAGGTGTTGTGAGAACTCCGGACACTAACATGTCTCTGTGTCTTAGAATGACTTGTGTCTGCAGGATGGCTGAAATGATTTGGTGCCAGTGAGGTGTGGGGAAGAGAGCCAGTTGTGGGCCAGGGGTCTTGGTATAGTCCCGGCTCCCCTGCCCTCTGGTTCCGTGTCCCCAGGCAATTAGCTTGCTCTGGGCCTCTGTTTGCAGGACTGGCCTCAGGGATTTCTTGCATTAAAACCCAGCTCTCTCCCCATGGGAGTGGTTCAGTTGAACGCATGTGACATCTGGGACTTGTTTCAGAACAGTACAGAAGCAGATGAAGTAGGTGGGGATGTCAGTGGGCGGAACACGGTCAGCCCTGGCTCTCTGCTTGTTGGGACACGGTGTGGGCAGATGAGGAGAAGCTCATCCCATTACTTTGTCTTTTTGTATATGTCCAAGGTTTCCCATAAGGAGAAGCTAAGAACCGTTGCCTCTCTTTCTCTCTCATGATGCCCTTTGCTTTCGCCATGTTGCTGGGCCGTCTCTTCCTGCCTCTGCTGTCCTCTGTCCTCTGTGCTCCTGGCCCCACCTTCCTGCTGTGTCTCCCACTCCTCCTTCAGGAGTAGCTTGAGTGTCAGCCTCGTCGGGTGTCTGGCTGACCCCCAGTTCTGCTGCCCCTCTGCATCTTCTCTCTTGACTGCCTGCCTGATGCGTGGGCATCTCTGCTGCTCCACCTGCTCTCCTGGTCTGGGAGCTTCCTTAGGACCAGGGGTTCCTCTGCCATCTGCAGCTCCCAGAGCCTGGGAAATGCTCTCTGCAGGAATGTCTGTCCCTAGCACGGATCGTCCAAGTTACTAGATAATTTCCAGATAAGATCTGAAATGAGTTTGAAAAAACCAAACACATACTGATGAAATTTGGGGCGTAGGCATCTCTGAAAGTGGGCTTTTTCAGGAAACCTCAGCAGCTGGTCTCTTTCACCAGAGGAGGGGTTCAATCATGTGGGGAAACTGCACAAGTTTCACTTGAATTGCACAGCTTCTCTGGGTGGGAGAGGTGCTGTGGGGAGATGTGCTTGCTCTCAAGCCCTCTCCACAGGAATGGCTCCGAGTTTCACAGGCTCTTTCCTAATGAATAAAAACGTGGATGGGACTGCAGTGGGGCAGGGCAGTGGATAACCCATGCTCAAAAGGTTTCTGCACATCTTCAGACTTTGTTTAGGGGTAGCCAGACCTGCTCCACAACTAGCCCTGCCACTCAGCTGCTCTGGGCTCTTGGGAGAGTGTTGTGGAGTGGGGGTGGGGCCTGCTTACCTACCTGCATAGCAGCTCACCCATCTGCTTACCTGCCATGTGCCTGCTTGCCTTCTACTTCCCACCCACCCACCTACCCCACTCTTCCTGTCCTCCTTCTGCCTACCTACCTTACAAGGTAGTTTGGATATAAGGGATGATAGTGTGTAAATTCCTCATGCTGCCTGACACATAGTAGGTGTTCAGTAAACGTCAACACTTGTTGAGAATAAACACATGGGAAGCTTCCACGTGCCTCAGTACCCCCATGTGCGTCAGCTTAGCATCCAGGGCATTTTGGGATCCTCAGCCCTGGGTATATCCAGGAGGAGCCCCCACGTCTAACTCCAGCACTGCTCTCTCTCTGGGAACTGGCGGTGGGGTGGTGGCTGCAGACCAGGGTGAACTTGGGGTTTACACAGACAGGGAGGAGGAGGCTCGTTGGTTCTTTCACCTTTGCTTTCTATTTTTCAGTGCTCAGATGTGGGCGCTTTAGCTCATGTGACAGAAGTGCTCCTGAAGGCCTGTGGTGAAGGGTGATCGAGCCTGACCCCCTTGGCTTTGTAGCCCAGGCCTCGCTGCCACCCCTGCATCTTGAGGGCTAGTTCAGTGACACTTCCTGTAACCAAGGCTCTCAACCTCAGCAGTACTGGGACTTGGGGCTGGATGGCTTTTTTGTCATGAGGGGCGCCCTGTGCATTTTAGGGTGTTCAGCAGTATCTCCGGCTCTGTCCCCGTGCCAGGAGCACACTCACTCCCTCATCCTCTTGTGGTACCAAACATGCCACCAGGTATTGCAAAATGTCTCCCAGGGGGAGAAAAATCATTTCCAGATGAGAATCCCTCTTGTAACTCATGAGAATCAGAAGTTTGGGCTCATAAATATCATCTTTTTTGTGGGAATTGTTGGGGTATGCAGGAGGAAGGAAATGGTGTTTGCCGAATATCTAGAATGTATTAGGCACCGTGCCAAGCTCTTTCTCATGTAATAGGACTATCATTTAGTCCTCAAAACAGTTCAAAGGAAAGGTATCATCCCCGTTTTATAGATGAGATGTTTGACTGACATGGCCACGGAGGCAAGGTTAAGGTTAGTGGTGGCCTGCTGTTTTGAGCTGGGGTCTCTGATTCCTCCTGCCCGCCACCCCTACCCTGGCCCCCTGCCCCAATCTAGGAGGAAGGTTGCACAGGCTTTTGTTTCTTTCTGAGCAAAACACTTTTTACTTCTCACCTTGAGAAACTTCTGGAGCTGGAAAATGACAGGCTCCAGGGCGGCAGCTGTGTGCTTTTCACCCTGTCAGAGGTGGAAGGGAACCGTGGCAGTTAGCTTTCCCTGGCCCCGATGGCAGGAGCTTTGCTAAAACAGTCTCCCCTTTTCCTCTGGTCAAATGCTTCAGCAGCACAGCCACATCCAAGTGAGTGCTGTGCTGCCCTGGAAGGGCTCCCATCAGCTGTACAAATTGATCATTGGGACCGCCAGTCGGGCCCTTGGCCATTCGTGAAGGGTGCCTTGCAGTGAACCGTCTTCAAAGCAGCAAGCGCAGAAGATTGGATGGAATGGTTTACTTTCCTTCCAGTATGTCTTGATTTGTGTGCAGTTTGAGGGATGGGGCTGGAGAACACTCTGAAGGACTAGTGGGGTGTGAGTGTGGCACACGGATTCAGAACACTGGGGAGAATCAGATGGAAGCTTATGGCCCTCTCCCTAGAGCAGTCTGATAGTCATCAGTTTTGAAGCTTAGTTTCAAGGTGCCGATGGACCCTCTTAGGGAACTGTAGGATGGACGCTGGATGGGAAATGATATTTCTCAGTGATTTTTATAAAGGAGGCTTTCAGATTTGTTAAGGTGTTTAAGAACCTTAAAAGTGCTTGTGTGCTTTGACCTGCTGGTAGCACTGCTTGGAATCCTTCTTAAGAAAGCAGCCCGGGGGCCAGGCCACACCTAGGTTTAGGCTGTGCAGTTGTCAGCTGGGTTTGAGTATTCAGACCTGTGCCAGTTCTCATCTGTTGAAGTCCAAGGCCTGGTGTGTGGATCTGCACTGTCCACTGGAATACCCAAGAGCGGTTAGGTCATTTAAATTTAAACTTACTTTAAATGTAATGAAATTACAAACATTCACTTCCTTGGTGCATTAAGCCACATTTCAGATGTTCAATAGGTGCATTCTAGTGGCTACTGTATTAGACCCTGCAGATACAGACTGTTTCTGTCTTCAGGGGAAGTTCTGTGAGCCAGGGCTCTCCAAGATGAGTGCACACTCTGCGAGGTGTGCGTCTGTGTGGCTTCCCCCAGGTTCTGAGCTTCTCATTCACACATATTGTCTACACAGCTCAGCAGTGCGTTATGCTGATCTGTGTGTGAAACCTGACCCTCCCTCTTCCAGAATAAAAATCCATGCGCCCTGTGCAGCGTTGAGTGATTCTGTTGGCCCCTGGATTGGTCATTTTCTCTTACTGTCAACTCCCTCTGTTTTTTCTTCTCTCCTGCTCCTCCCCTTTCCCCCCAGGATGACCTCTTTGATGGGAACACAAAAGAATTCCTTTCTCTCTGAAGCCTGGGTGTAAGAGACACTCAGACCTGGAGAGTCTTCCCTCCATCCAGCCTTCTCAAGGGGTTATTCCAAACACAGGAACATGCTAGAAAAGCAGGTTATTTTCACCTGGTTACATCTATAGCAAAACTTGGAAATGATCCAAGTGTTCTCTAATAGACTAAATGGAGGGACATTCACCTGACATAATTTATACAGTCATTAAAAATGATGTTGCAAATAATTTCCACAAACGTGGGGAAATATTTAAGCAAGGAATGCACAATTCAGCATTTATTATATTAATGTTGAAATTTTCATAGAAAAAAGATTGAGGGGAAATATGGTCTGCAGTGTTATAATTGGTAGTGGGGATCATGATAATTTTTGTTCTCTTTATACTTTTATATTTTAAATTTTCTGTGAACATTTATTTCTGTAAACATATACTTAACTTTTATAACCAGAGAAAACACAAGTAGCATAAAAATCACAGAAGGGCTTGCTGGTCTTTGCTTGTTAAAGCACTACTAGGACTATTTTAAAATTTCTGATGTCTTGTTATGTCAAGTATGGACACCGTGCAGGCAGAGTTGAACAACATTTTTGCCCTGCGGAAGCAACTGGAACGGGATGTGCTTACGTATCGGAATTTGCAAAAGAGCCTGGCGGAGCAGATCAGCGAAATTCGGAGGCGGGAAGGTACACACTCTCTTCTTTGTACTTCCCGTTGTTTTGTCCATCTGGAGAGCCTTGTGTGAATTTAAGAGAGCCCTAGATCTTCATGAGGAGGTGGAGCAGCCACAGGATTTCCTCTGGAGGTCATTTGTGGGTGTTGGTGTTGATGTTGGCTTGCCCAGTCTTCTCTGTCTAGCTTTGGCCTTCCTAGCAGAAGAGCCCAGTAAACTGTATTAACACTACAGAAGATCCATTGCAGGGTGGTGTCCCTACTGCTTCTGCTATTTTCTGCATCATTTGATACTCCCAATTCTAGGTAACTTTGGGGGCTTGCAAACCCCTCCCTCTCTCCCTGCCTACCCCATCATTGACTGGCTCAGTTTCCCGTGGAACCCCTGCAGAGGGTCCGGAATGGCAGACACGAAACATGCTTAGCATTGCAGGGCGGCTTCATTCAGGGAGGGCTACAGGAAGAGGGCTCGTGTGGCCCTGCTGAGTTCTCATCATGTGTATCTGGCCTTGTCCTGTGCCAGACTGAAGCCCTGAAGTCTGGGTGGTGCTTATTGCTTTCTGTAGCTCTAGCTCAGTGCCTGGCACACATGGTAGGAACTGGTTATGGCCGTGGTGGGTTGACATTTCTTGGACTCCTGCTGTGTACAGGGCACAGGCTTTTACTAGGCTCCGCCCTTCTCACCCGATTCTCACAGTCACCCCATTAGGCACAAGTGAGGAAGCTGAGCTGGGGGTGGGTTGGGTGGATTTGCCTGGATGTGAGCCAGGGTGTCCTGAGGTCTGGCTCTTCCTGTCATTGCCACTGTCATGGTGCTCCAGCACTTAGCCATGTGTATTTTCAAATGAGCTACTGTTTGTACTTGTGGCTTTCTCAGCAAATGTCTTCCCTCTCCTCTGCTTCTGCCCCCTCTGTTAGAATGTGTCCTTTGCTGCAGAGGAAGCCAGTGACACATTCTAACCCAGGTGACCGAGGCGCTGTTGTCTTGGCTCCAGCGGGCCGCTTCTGCACTTGGTGTACTCGCTTCCATGAGGGCTCTGGGGCCAGTAAAAATACATCAGGCACTTTTATTTCCCTTGAGTTCTACCCTTGGGGTCACATCTCATTTTCCCATATTCTCACCTAAACAGAATCAAGCTCATTTAAACTGAAATCACCATTTGCTTGTGCCATTCAGAATGGTCTCCAGACACAGCACTTGATATGCAGATTATAATTCAGAATTGGCCAACTAAAGCCTACAGCCCCAGATGAAACCATGCACTGAGATGGCAGCCTGTGGAGCAAGAGAAGGTTACTTTTGTTCCAGAGATGGTGTTGTAAACTCCCACGTGCTTCTGTGCCCTCGCCCGCCCGCCACAGAGTGCTTTAGGTGGATGGAGCTGGGATTGGTCCCGGAAGAGCTGTTCTGATGTTCTTCGTTCCCCCCCCCCCCTTTGTTTTTGGACAGAAGAACCATTTTCATTTTATAGTGATCAAACGTCTTATCTAAGTATTTGCCTTGAAGAAAACAGTCAGTTTCAAGTGGAGCATTTTTCTCAAGAAGAACTTAAGAAAAAGGTATTGACTTAATCACTTTCTTTCTTTCCTTTTTTCAATTTGTTGTCTCTGGGTTCCTGATCACAGAGGTGTGATTCTGAAAGTCCCTTTACTCCTGTCATCCAGGGACAGCTCTTAGCCCCTCCGCACAGAGTGAACTTCCTTCCCCTCGGGCGAAGGTGTACCCAGTTCAAATTGATGTCCTCCCATTCATGAGGGGCTGTAATTATTTGTCCCTAGGCTACGAGCATCTCAACCCTAGTGATCATGTCTTATTTATTTCTAATGTCCCAGGGCCTGGACACAATAGTAGGAGCTAATAGATGGTTTTTGAATGAATATGGTTCCAGTTTGATCAATACATCTTTTTTTTTAAGCGGGAAAGGATTTTCAGTTTGTCGATAGGTGGTATGATGAGAGTGGTTTCAGGGTTCTAAGAATCCTGGTTAAGAATAAGCCATGTGAACACAGAGGAGACTGTGATACATTGTGAAATTATCACATACATGGGACAGAGATTCATTTTCTTTCATGTAATAATTCACATTCTGGCCGAGAGGACAGAAATGGGAACAAATAATTGCAGGACGGAGTGCAGAGGTTGCTGTGTGAGGCAGCTGCTCGAGGCGCAGAGACAGCAGAGGAGAGTTCATTGCTGCTTGCCTGATCGAGGGAAGCTTTCCAACAGAAGTGACATTCCAAGTGGGTTTTGAAAGATAAATAGGAGTGTATCCAGGTGGCGGGTTTTTTCAATGGAGAGAAAGCAGAACATGGAAGGCAGCGATGTAAGTAATAGCAAGGAGAACCATAAGACGTTGTGTATTTTGGGGGCTGGGGTTGTAGCTCAGTGGTAGAGCACTTACCTAGCATTTGTGAGGCCCTGGGTTTGATCCTCAGCACACATTAAAAGGCAAACTAAATAAAAGAAAGGTATTGTGTCCATAAAGCAACAACAACAAAGAATTTGGGTATTTCTGGAGGAGTGGGGCAAGGAGTCTCGAGTCAGCTCTTTTTTTTTTTTAATTTTTTTTTTAAATTTTTTTTTTTAGTTGTAGAAGGACACAATATCTGTATTTTATTTATTTTTATGTGATGCTGAGGATCGAACCCAGTGCCTCATGCATGTGAGGCGAACGCTCTACCACTGAATCCCAGCCCCAGCCCTCAACTGTTTTTTTGAAGATGAGGAAAGTGGAGATGGTGGTAGCTGCTGCCCGGCCTGCGGTGCTGTGGCCAGGGCAGCATGTAGTCGCCTGAGCCAGGTAGAATGTTGTGCTCTTCCCACCATATCCTCCTGAGGATTGGATCCAAAATTTATTCATGTTCAAAATACATCAAATATACCCACCATGTGTAGTGAGGGTGGGGTTTTCCACTTTATTTGAAGGCCTAGTGACCACTCCATTAAGAAGAGTTTGAAAAGTCACAGGGAATTGAAGCTGGCGGGGAACGAAGGTGGTGGCTGCTCAGTTGCCCCTGCAGCTGACCTGTACTGCGGGAGGAGCCCTGGACCGGGAACCTGAGGGGGTCTTCCTTCTGTCCTGGTTCCCTCTGGGGACAGTTGTTCCTTCCTACCTGGGCTGGCACTGCGGTTCCCTAGATACTCCGATGCTGGGACCCTGGGAAGTTAGTGTCTTTGCATCTCTGGTTCCTAGCTGTAAGGTGGGGATTCACACGCCATCTTGTCCTCTGCCTCAGGATCTTTGAGGGACTGATTGACTAACTTGCAGAAGTATATTAGCAGCCATAAACATTCTTTGTAATGGACGGCTGTCGTTACTGACACTGCTAGGTGAAAGGAAGGTCTGTGCTGTAAAATAAGGCCCTGGCACAGTTGTAGAAACTTCACCTCTGGGGTGTTTTTCCTCCAGAGGCCTCCAATGCAAGGCAGAGATAGCGTTGGCTGTCATTGACTGAGCCAGTGTCAGGGACATGTTAGTGTACCCTGACTGTGGTCATGGTGAGTTCTCATAGTAACCCATCCGACAGATGAGGAAACTGAAGCTTAGATCAGGCAGCTTGCTGAGGTTCACTTTGCCTTAAAGCGGTGGCTCCACCTCCCTGCTCTTATCTCTCAGGTCAGCGAACTTATACAGCTGGTGAAGGAACTCTACACAGACAACCAGCGCCTGAAGAAAACCTTTTTTGATCTCTCCTATGAGGGTTTCCAGGGAAATGGCAGACTTGAGTCAACAGAACAAAGAGAGGTAAGAAGCAGCATTCTCATTGTCATGTGCTAATTGCAGAAATTTACTAACCCCAAACATTTCTCAAGACTGCCTCTGTTCTGGGGAGGTCTGTAACTGAAACTTTCTTTTTTCTGTGGGTGGGTGTTGAGGACCTTGTTAGGTCAGCAGGTGTGTCCACAGGTGTCCTACAGTTCAGTTCCTGTCTCCATGGATCGCTATTGGGATGCTTTCGACAATTGTCCCGCTCTGGGATCTGTGCTGCAGATGGCACAGCTGGATGAGTGTTGTGGTCTCAGAGGGATCTAGAGAGTTTCCAAATCACCCAGATAATTTGGGTAGTGTAGATACAGCCTTAGTGAATCCATTCACATTCAAATACATGTGCAATTATAACTTGCCCTGAAAATTCACCTGGATGACTTCTGGGTCTCAGTGCTGATCTTTGTACTGTGTTGTCTCTGGTTTTCTCTGCTCCTAACCTGCGCTGTATAGTGGGAGGACCCTGAAGTCGTGTTGGCAGGGAGGAGGATGTGATTTTCTTCCCCCAGTCCCTGGCTTTTCCCGCTCTCCCCAGGAGGGTTGCTCCATGCACAGAAGACTGGGACTGTTGCCATCAGGTACAGAAGGACCTTTTTGTACTTGGGTCCCTCATGAGCAAAACCACAATCTTCTCGGTTGGGGTTGTCTGGAACTCAGCCTGGAGCATCAGGAAAGTGCAGGTCCCACATTCATAGTCAACGTCATTTTTTGGGAAATATTTGTCAGCCTTAAGTTGTCTCCTTCCACCTTCAAAGTGGGAGCTGCTCACAGGTATTTATGCTACGCTCTGGCTATCTGCTTTCTTTGAGACAGGGAATATTATTGATCTTGGCCTCCAGGGCTCAGATAATTTTGAAAACCAAGAGTAACTGCAATCCATTTAGGGAAAACAAGTCTCCTCGTTCACTTCCTCCAAGGCAGCATGCTTAATAAGCAGTTCTTTCTTCACCGACTCCATTTGAGTCGTAAATGGCGAGTTTTGTTTGTTCATTTGTCCTTTGAAAAAAATCTGTTAAATGTCCCATTATGTCCTTTGGAGAACAGAGGCTTTTTCCTCTGCCCACTCTAAGATCTTAATACCAGCCGATTCAGATTTGAGTCATTTGTCAGGTTGCACTTCAATTTGATGTTCCCAGTGAATAGCCCTGTCCTTTATAGCACAGCTCCCATCTGCCCCATTCAGGGGATAGGAGATGGGCATGGGGAAGATGGTGTGCCTATTATAATCTGGAGCTGAGGGAGCAGAGGGAGGCGGGGAGGGGGACAGCAAGGGGAGCCTGCTGTTCTTCTGGAGGCTGTGTGGGACTCCTTCAGCGAGGAGCAAGACAGACATGCATACAAGTTCCACAGTGTTTTCTGAGCAGCAGTACTTGTGGGGTGGGGGCTGAGCACGATCCTGCTCCTTAGGAGCCTGTAAATCAAAAAAGGAGAGGTGGGAACAAGCAAATATATTTTGTGTCTTTAAACTTCAGAAAATAGAGAAAAGAAATGACCCCTAATCCTGACACTCTGAGAGGCCTAATTAATTACCATTTTGGAATTGTTCCTTCCATATTTGTGTACACGCACGCACTTAGACTCTAATATAGTTTTGTATCTTGTTTCTTCCAGTTACCATCAAGTCATAGCTCTTCTCCCATCTTATGAATGCATTGAAATGTAACTGCTTCACTCTCGTTGGACATGTAGATTGTTTCGAGTGATTCACTGTTTTAAATTACATATTGATTGTCTTTGTACACAAATCATCTTCTGTGTTTAGGAGTTTTTTCCTTGGACTATATTCCCAGATATGTAATTTCAGGGTCAAAGGACAGCTATAGCTATACAGTGAGCATTCAAATTATTTTCATATACCATCTTCCAGCAATTGTTAATTTGAAGAAGGGTAAAAGTGGCTGGATGCCTGACAGTTGGTTGGGTTCCTCTCTTGACACCAGCTGGGAGGGGCACGCCTTCCCTGCATGCGTAGGTTCACGCAGAAGCCACCAGACAGAGACCAAGAGGGGCCTGTTCATGTTCATGTGTTCACTCTCTACTGAGCTGGCCCCCCTTTTCTTATATACTGATCCTTAATTGATGTAGCATCAGGAGAATTTGGTGGACAGTTGCTGTACAGGAGCAGTTTCAGCAGGTTCAGCCAGGGTGGTGAGCGTCCAACACCATGAAGCATGCAGCACCTGGGACGGCCATCTCTAGGTGGCAGGATGGTGTAAGGCACAGGTACCAGAACATCACAAGTGATCAGAAAAGCTGGTCACTCCCGTTACTTACTTGTGTGGCTATACTGTCATTCTTAGGTGTGGTTAGAGTACTAAAGTTTTTTTGTTTTGTTTTTGTTTTTTAGCATGGAGAGAAAACATGGATAAAGGAGCAGAATTTAATTGAGCTCAGGTATTTGTGGGATTGTCATGTTGAACAGAAAATAGACCTCCTGTGACTTTAGAGAGCAGAGATAGTGCTCAGAAGTAGAAGATGGTTGTTAAATATTCCCTTACCAATAATGGGGTACATTTTGGTTGGTTGAAGTGGATTTAATTTTATTAAAAGAAGGAACTTTCTAACAATTCACCTGTGTTAGTTATTATGAGTTTTAAATGCTTTATAAAGCCCTTGGCACTGCCTGGCACATAGTAGACACTCAAAACACAGCTATTTTTATTTTATTGTTTTAGTAAGTTAGTGGCAGAGTAGGAATTAGTAGCCATCTCTGGCTCTGTTTGGAGTTGTCTTTAAGTTTAGCAGTCATGTGAATTTCCTGGGGATCTTGTTAAGATGCAGATTCTGGTCCTGTAAGCCTGGCATGGGGCCTGGGAGTCTGCATTTCTGACAAGTTTCTGGATGGTGACTCGCTGTTGCTAAGGAGCACACTGAGTAGCAAGAGCAGACATAATTCTGAAAACCGCTTGGTTCTGGTTCCGTCTCGCTCGGGTCTTTATTCATTCTTTTGTCCTTGCAATGGTGTTTTTTTGAGCACCAGGCATTGATGTTGAAACAGTGAATGCAAACACGACCCTGTTCCGCCTAGCATGACAGTGAGGAGCAGCGGGGCAGTTGGAGCAGTGTGGCCAGAGCTGTGCTGGGGTGAAGGCTGAACCAGGGGAGCATGTGGCTGGTGCCTGCAGGGAGCAGCAGGCCGAGGAGGGGCAGCTGCAAAGCCACCAGGAAGGAAGAGCACAAGGGGCAGGACCAGGAGAGCAGAGTTCCCGATGGTGTTACTTAAGGAGTGAGGCAACAGCGGGCTTCCAGGGAGTCACATGACCTGCGCCCTTTGTCAGCATGAGAGGGACAGCCAGCTTCAGTGTATGGAGACTGTCCAGGGAGCCCTGGGAGGTGTGGCGGCCCCTTCTCCAGCTGGTGGCTGGGCTGGAGGCAGAGCCCCGCTGCAGTGACATGGTTCTTTCTGACATCTTCTGTGTCTTCGAAAACTACTAAGTCACATGTGGCATTTGGGCCATTTATCTTTGTCCCCAACGTTTAGTTTTCTGATCATTGCTGAAAAATGAGTGTTTATTTTTAATTTCGATCAAGTCAAGCAGAGGTGAAGAGAAGTGAAAGTTAGCGTTTATCTCAGCGCCTCAAGTAATGGTGGGTTGTGGTTCTGAAATGCAGAAGGGCTTCAGAGCTGTTGCTGTCTCACCTTGGAATGGTGAGTGTTAAGTTCCTTTGCTCAGCTAGATTTAGGGGAACTCTTCTCCTGGCCATAGGCGGCAGGGAGGGCCATCTCCTCCTTTGTCCCTCACCCCGTGTGGATTTTACCTCCTAATCCAGAAGGTCTTTGAGGAACTTTCATGGGCAATTTCTGAAGGCAGAAAAGCCACATTCAGGAGGTAAGAAGAACACTTTCTAGAAGCTTGGAGAACGACAGAGAGGACTTTTGTTGTTGTTTTTATTTTATTGTTTTAAAAAGATGAGAGAGGCTAGCCAGGAGTGGTGGTCCACACCAGTAATCCCAGCGGCTTGGGAGGCTGAGGCAGGAGGATTGCCTCTTCAAAATAGCTGTAGCAACTTAGTGAGGCCCTAAGCAACTCAGTGAGACCCTGTCTCTAAATAAAACATAGAAAAGGGCTGGGATGTGGCTCAGTGGTTGAGTGCCCCTGGGTTCAATCTCTCGTACCAAAAAAAAAAAAAAAAAAGATAAGAGGCTACTTCCTACTTCCCAACATTTTATTTTAAAAAACTCAGATACAGCAAAATGAAAAGAATATTATAGTGAACACCTGAGGTTCCCTCTCCTATTATATTATCGTTTCCCACTCATCCACCATCATCCATCTTATCTCTTTTTAAAATCAAATGTATTTTAATTGACACATAAAAATAAAAATTATAGATGTTACTAACGTGATGTTTTGGTACGTGTATACGTAACATAATATTTAAGTCAAGTTATACGTATCTATTTCCTCAAACATTTAATATTTCTTCATAATGAAAACTTTCATGATCCTTGCTTCTAGTTTTATGATGTTCTTTACTGCTATGTCCAGTCAGCCTCTTGCTCCTGTAGAATTGTACCTCAGTACCTACCCGCAAATCTCCTCTTTTCCTCCTCCCCTCTGCTCTCCAAGACTCTGCTAATCACTTTCTACTCTCAATTTCTATGAAATCAACTTTTTAAGATTCTGTATGAGTGAGAGATCATGGAGCACCTGATTTGCTACATGAATGCCGTTAACGTTTCCCACTTGTCCATTATCACTCCATTTTCTTTTTGAAAAGTTTTTTTTTTTGAAATTACAAACATCAGTCTAAATACTTCAGCATGCATATATATAAACTCTAGTTTTAGCTTCATGTTTATAGTTTATTTTTCTTTTAAGGTCTTATTTGCAAACAGTGATATACAGACTGCATTTGCTCTGTTTTATAAATGTGTGTACCTGTGACCCAAACCCCATGAAGATCCCTTCTTGTCAGTCCCACCTCCACCCAACCCCAGCTGCTGCTCTTATTTTGTCCCGGCTTAATTTTATCTTGCTGTGGATTCATTTTGTCTATACTAGACCTTTATATAAATAGAAGCACACATCTTTTATGTCCGCTTTTCTTCTGGTCAGCATGTTTTGGAGTTTGATCTGTGTTCTTACATGAGTCACCGGTTCTTTTTTGTGGCTAATGGAATTCCATCATATGAATACATGACACATTGGTGTATTTATTCTGCTTTGAATAGACATTGGGTAAAGGTAGTGTGAACATTCACGTACAAGTCTTTGGGTAGACATGCTCCCCCCCTCCCATTGATTAAACCTGGAAGTAGAATTCCTGGGTTATAGTTTTATAAGGAATTGCCAGTACTTTTCCCGAAGTGGGTTAACATTTTTATGCTCTTGCCAACAAGTTTGATAGTCCTAGTTGGTCTGTATCACTTAGAATGTTTTTATAACAAGGAAAGAAGCCAGTAGAGAGAGTGTTCCTCACTCCCTGTATCTGTGAACTTTTATGCCTTAACAAGAACCTGGGCTCTGTATAATGCTTCACAGGATAAACAGATGATTGTGTACTTGGATGTGAGTATGTTGGATGTATTTTGAACCTGAAAGGTTTCTATAAAGTGACTTTCTAAAGTCAGTTTGTTTTGTTTTGTTTTTCTTCTTCCAAAACAAGGTTTTTCCTCAAAAAGGGAAGGTTGAAAGAATTGAAGTTGGACTGGGAGAGTTATGGGTGTAATGGGCTGAGTGTAGAATGCATAAAATAAAATTGTGGAGATAGAACCGTAAGTAGCTCATGTATAGTGTGCCACAAGTGACCCAGTCCTCTCTAGTTTTAACACCTTCAGTGCAGAGCCAGCTACTTCATCCATGAGAGGAGGGTTTGAAGCAGCTTTGATTGACTGGGCTCCTTCCTGGAGTGGCTTCCTCTTCTTTTACTTTGATCTGGTTAATCCTACTGTTCCATAGCTGGGATTTTTGCTCTCCTGGAGAGCTGAGGTCTGACTTTCTGGAGAACTTTGTCCTGTCCTTTCCAGAAGATGCTAACGCAGAAGCTTTGGGTTTTGTACTTCTTTAAAGCATTTGAGGTTTATGCGGTCTTTATAAATATCTGTCCTTCATTTCCACAAGCATAAAGTTATCATCAGGCAAGCTTGGTACTCTCCTCATTAGTGATGAGGACTTTTTGTCAGCAGACTGACAGTATTGCTGGGACTGTCCATCTCAGATGTGTGACAGTCTAACAACAGCTTTATGCCCTGTGCTAAATAGGAGACATGATGCATAAATTGCTACAGCACTTATTGCTTTTTTGCTATTTGATATGTTCAATTCCATCAATAGCCATTTTCCAAAATCTTGTTACTTTTATATAATCCAAAAGTGGATTTAGCAAAGGCAGAAATGGCAGCAGCACAACAGACAGCATATTCAATTTACAGCAGTGCAGACAGACCGTGCGAGGGCAGAGAAAGCCGACAGTGATTTCTTGGGGAATTTGTCCTTAAATTATGCTGATTCTAGGCAGCTGCATGTGATTGACAGAACCAGCACCTCTAACTTTGGCTAATTTTTATTTCATGGCTTTGGCATTTGTTTCTGCCTTTTTTTTGTTTGTTTTTTGCTCTGCATTTTAAAAAACAGACGTCACCGGGCTATTTGTGCACATTCATGCTGCACACTTTTTTTGGGTTGCATTTTAAAACCATCCCATGCTTCATGCCATGTAGCTTCTAGCTAGCAAGGAGGATGAGGACACGATCAAAATTGGAGAGGATGACGAGAATAATTTCCAGAATGACCAGCATTTGGAGCAGAGTAATGAGGTAGGAACATGGCAGTTAACTCCTTCTGCCACCTGCCCCACTCTTGTGCACAAGCCAGGCTTCGGTCTGGAGGGAGTCCAGTGGGTTTTCTGTTCATCCCTCCCCTGTAGAGCGCCTACTGTGCCAGTGGGGAGCAGCTCTCTTCTATTTGAAGTTACAACCTGGGTGATAGAGTCCTTTGGGAAGCACCCGGGCTGTTATATAGTTGCAAATAAAAATGAGAGTTTTGGAATGGCAGGGCTTGCGGGGTGGGCCTGGAGAGAAGTTTGGAGAGCCAGCCCAGCCCATTCATTTTACGCACTGGACACTGACCTGTGAGGGGAGGTGCTTTATGAAGGACACAGAGTAACTAAGTGACAGAGTCATGTCTAGATTAGGACAAACTCTTGGATCATTTGATTGCAGTGTAAGGGTCACCAGTGGAGTGGAATGGCCCTCTGCAGTCTCTTGGAACCCAGAATGGTATGATTTGGGCATTAGGAGAATTTGACCCCCATCCACAAAGAATACTCTTCTAGCCACATTGCTCCCCAACATTTGGAGTAGACAGTCTTCAAGGTTGAAAGGTTCTTGGAAGCTGAGATGTGGTGAGCAATAGCAGGCTGCAGGTTTGGCCTTTTGGTCAGTGTTCAAGTTTATGGAGTCATGAATGGGAGAAAATGAACTACAGATAGTTTTGGAGAGCAAAGCAATTAAAATATGGGAGCTTTGGGGGACTGGGGATACAGCTCAGTTAGTAGAGTGCTTGCCTCATCTGCACAAGGCCATGGATTCAATCCCCAGCACCAGCACCACCAAAAAAAAAAAAAAAAAAAAAAAAAAGGATTTTGGGTCAGCCCTTATTTTGAGTCTGGCTGTGGTTCCATTGTCTCTGTGACCTTGGCTGGCCTTTGCTTGGCTGAGTTTCCTCAGCAATGAGGATAGTAACACTTCCTTTTAGGATTGTTATGACACTTAAATAGGCATGTAATAAATGACAATAACTGCTATTTTTATTATTGCATTCTAGACTTTTCCTTCTTTGGATTTTGCTTATTTGATAGATTTAATAACTAAAATGGTAGCAAATAAGACCTATAAATAACAGCTCATTTGTGTGGGTCTTGTCTTCCACTTAAAAAACCTTAATCATTTTTCCAGTGTGAGAGATGGGGGTGATGGCTAGTGTGTATTTCACTAACAGTAATGAAGTCAAGAGGAGTTATTTATAGACCATAGAAGAAATTTACAGCTTTGACGAGGGGAGGAGGAATGCTAATTGTAGCACCTGAGACATGCCTGGAACAGGCTCCAGCTGGACGCCTCCTTGGTGCCACTCTGCTGGGACCCTCCCTGACCACGAAGGTGGTTCTGTAAATGACATCTCCAGGGGAATTAGGAACTCTCCACCTTCCTAATGAGACACTTCAGTACTGTGTTCATTAGTGAGAGTCTGTAAAGAGTAAGCCGGATTTCTGGCATATAATAAGGGGCATAACATCTCAAGAAGACTAATAATAAACATCCACAGTGTTGTTGAGGACACAGGTTCTGTGGAACCTCCTTCTAAGGAGGGGGCCATGGGGCAGGAGGACACTTGTGCAATGTGCACCTGTAGTGAGAGGACTTTTAACCTGACAGGGTCGTCTCATTTCATTCTCCAGACCACTTTGGGAGGTAGCATGACAGCCCTCAGTTTGTAGATGAGGAAACTGAGCCGAGGAGAAGGGATGTAAACGGCTCCCTGCGTGTCTGCGTCTCCTCCTCTTCTCCCCTGTCCCGTTCCCCTTCCCTGTGCTCACTTGCGTTCACGCCTGTGCTCTCGTCTCCACGTTTTCTCATCCATGTGCCTCCTTTTCCACATTCCATTGTTTGACTAAATACTTATATTTGCAGATCACTGAGGACTATGCCAAATTAGGCAACAAAAATGGATATTTAAGACACACGGATTCCAATATTTTAGACTACGAAGGAGCCCACAAGCCTGGCTGCCCCGGAGACCAGAGCCAGGAAGCAGGGGAGCTCTTGGGTCTGCTTGCCCCTTTCTTGCACGAGAAGGCTGCATTGTCACTGGAATCCAGGTAGGACACGGCCCGGGCCTGGCTTAAGGGGAGAAGGTGCTCGTTCTGCCCAGTGGATCTGGGTGATGGAGCCGGGCAGGGCACCTGAGAGCTCCTGAAGGGGCTGGAGGGATCTTGCCAGTCCTGCAATTAACTAATCGGGCTAGAGGCTGTGAGGGGCCCTCCCAGCACCTCCTGCAAGCCTTTGTGAAGAGGGAGAGAAGGCTTTCCTTGAGAATGGTTCCTCGGAGTCCCGGAAAGGGCCTCTTGACTGTTGGGAGAGGAATCAGCTCTATCGAAACCTCCAGTTTCTACAATAGCTTGAAAAATACGTTGTAGTTGTAAGTCTGCTGTTCTCTGTTGAGCTTGAACTAAAATTCTCTTCTCATTATATCCGCTGGGAATCATTCCTATGTGAGGAAATACTACTGATAGTGTTCCTTAAACCGAAAAGGAGAAGCTGGTGTGTTGACACGTTCCATTGACCCCAGCAACTCAGCAGGCTGAGGTAGGAGGATCACAAGTTCTAGGCCAGCCACAGCAACTTAGCAAGAACCTGTCTCCAAATAAAGAGATTTTTTTTGAAAGGCTGAGAATAGTGATCAGTGGTAGAGCACCCCTGTGTTCAATCTCAAGTATGCTCCCCCCCCCAGACAAACAAACAGAAAGAAACATTCAATACATTTGTATTTTTAAATTTTAAATTAATTCTTTATGAGCCATTTCCCTATTTCATATTCTTTCTCATTCATCGTGATAGCTGCTTGGGCTTTGGAGCCAGAAAGAGCTGTGCCTTCATTGCTCGGTGCCTCAGTGTCTCCAACTGCCTCTTCAGGTAGATTAAGTGAAATGGCTGGCATGTAGTGTGTGTTGAGTGGAAGTTTCTAGTTCTCTTCTGGTACAGATAGAGAAATGGAATCAGTAACTGCTGCCCGTGGACCTTGGCAAGAGCCAGGCATCCTAGTAGTTCTGATGTCACTGGGGAGCTGAGCTCTACGGACTTCTCTTCAGTGGAGAAGGGGGCTGCAGTGTTCTGTTTTTGTGCTCGGCAAAGCTGCCCTCCCTACTCACTGATGTCTTAACATTGCCTAGCGTGAGGCCTCCTGGGGGACATGCCCAGTGGCTATTCTGGTTTATAGGATAGTGAGGTTACCAGAGCTGGTACTTGAGAAATAGAGCATTTTATAAGCACCAGGCTTGGCATCAGAATTAAGAGATACTGTTGTCTCTGAGGACCACAGGAATACTCTCGGGTGGTGTGAACAATGGGCAGAGGCGGATGGGAAGGGTGCTCCTTGCCCCAGGGGTCAGGAGATCTTCAGCCCCATCCAAAGATCAGGCAAGCACGGGGGCCCCCACCCGGTGAGCTGGCACTGTATGCAGGCTGGCAGCGCCTGCGCTCAGTTACCTGCTCCTTCCCTGGCACCCTTGTAGGTCTGTCTGTTCCGTAGGCTTCCAGGCCCTGGCTGGTCAGTGCTGGTGTTAACGGCTTTCTTTGTGCCAGTGCAAATCCACTGCCCCACTTATCATTACTGCTCACTGTCCTTCACCTCCCCAGTGACCCTGACAGTAGAGCTATGGTTCCAAGGGCCCTGCTGACGTCCTGAGCTGCACACACTCTCTGCCAGGCCCCTCATGCCAGCTTTACGTGCTCCTGTCAGTGATCTTTTCATAAAGACAAGAGCTGAAACCTGGGGACTTGATATTTGTCTAGTTAGTTAGTGGCAGAGCCATTAAAGCATTTTCTGGGGAGATACTCAGTATTCTTACTGGTAGGGCAAATACTAGTCTTCTGCATAGAAATTCCTCCCAACAGGGAGGTGTTTCACTGCACTGGAAAAAACAGTGGGAGTGGGATGGGCCTGGGCCCCTGTCAGCTGCACCATTCAGATCTCGTGCCGTCTCTCCCACCTCAGTTTCTTCATCAGTACTACAGTGTGTTGGGGGGTGGTGCTTCTTTACTCCATGGGCTGAAGGAGCGCTGCTGGCTGCTGCTGCCATTCCCCACCCCGAGACCTAGGTTCACATTGACCTGTTGCATCCCAGCCCTCCTCAAGGGCTCGACTGGCCAGGTACTTGTGTTACACACATTCATAGGACTTGCCACGTTTCATATTTATTCTCACTTGTTCCAGGGTGAGTGCTCGGCATGGCACAGTCAGGCTGGTTTGCAGCTTTTCTTCCCTCTTTTCCCACCCTTCCCTGACTGATGACCGTGCTGTTTATGTCATGGAGAAGATAGCAACAGTTCAGTTCAAACCCTTGCTTGCCTCTGGAGGTGCAAACTCTGTCTTCCCTACTGTGGGAGTAGAAGAAGAGTCCCTGCTCCTAGTCACACTACCAGCTCTCCCCTTGTGGTTTAATTCCTGTCCTCTCTGAGTCCTCTCTCTTTTCTGAATCATTCATTGTTTTCCTCTCATTGAACCATTTTCCAGAAGCATAAGACATGCCTTGACATCAGACATTTGGGAAAAGTACCCCCTGTGCCCTGATTTTCATCCATTCTAGTGACTATACCATTTTTTTACTTCCGTATTTCATTCAAACCAAGGTATCTCGAAGAAACGTCTGTGTTCACCACGTGTGTGCTCTTCCTCCATTTGCTGTCTATCCCATCATAAGTGCTTTCATACCCTCAGTCCACTTATCAAGGTCAGCAATGATTTCCAGACTGTGAAATCTGGGCTCAGAGGTTGCTTGTCCCCAGGAACCAGCCCTCTCCCTGGCCTTCTGTTTTCCTTCTGCCCACGGTGCTTCCTCAGACTCCTGTGTTGGAAAACATCAGTGTGTCCCAGAGCTGCATTCTCAGCCCCTTCTTTTCCCCATCTCTCCTCCTGTTACCCAGAACACGCAGGGCTTCTGCCCTTGGCATCTTCCCCTTCCACAAAACCCAGTCAGTGTTCCCATCCGCTTCTTCCCTGTTCCTCCTCATGTCTGTTAATAGCATTGCTATCTACTTAATTGCTGTAGGCAAGAGTGTAGCTTCCTCCAGCCCCATATCCATCAGCAAATCCTCCTAGGTCCATTTTAAGACGGGCTGTATTCCTGGTTCAGCCACTTCGTCTCCCCACACCTACCTTTGTCCAAGCTGCTGTCATCTCCTGCTTGGGCTCCCCAACTGTACACCTCCTTGCCTGTAGCCACTTCTATAGCCACCTCTGCCCCTCCATAGTCCTCCACAGAGCAGCCAGAGCTTTTAGAAACCTAGATCAGATCATGTCTCTTCCATTCTTAAAACTCTCCAGTGGGTCTCTGTTGCCCCTGGAGGTAGATAGGAGATTCTCAGCTGCCTCTCTGTTCCTCTGCCTTCGTCACTCACTCTAGTTCACTGGGCCCCGGACTCCCAGCTGAACCCTGTTACCGTTCCACATCCATCCAGGCTTGTTCTCACCAACAGGCCTTGTGACAGCTGTTCCCTCTACCTGGAATGCCCTGTGCCTGGTGTGGAGGCCTGGCCGTGTCTTGGCTGGGTGTCAGTTCTGTAGAGTGGCCTTTCTCGACCAGTCCATCCAAAGGGCATCCCTGTTTCTCTGCTTTACCTTCAGATTCACTCCTCCTCCTTTCTTCCCTTCTAGTCATGGTACTTTTCATCCCTTCCTGTCTTCCTTAGTTCTAGTGTGTGTGTCAGAGTATGTCTGTCTCGTCCTTAATGACAGGTAAGCTCTGTTTCTCTTTTACCATGTGTAACTGCTGCCTTGCGTGTCAGATGAAGAGTACTCAGTAAATGTTTGAATAAACTTTCAGACAATTAAAAGCTTAACATCATAGCAGAAGGTGAGTCTAGAAAACTGGAGACTGTTGGTGCTTCTTAGGAGTCAGAAAGTCTGTGTTCTAATATTTTGCTACAGGAAAGGTATATTAGTGATCTGGTGACTCAATCTTTGTGAGCCCATTTCTTCACCTATAAAATGTGGTTACTGATAGTTCCTGCCTCAGTCAGGATGAGGATCAGTGTGTTTAAAGGATCTGGAGCATGGCAAGAGCTTAGTGAGGTCGGTGCCTTGTTTTACATCATCTGCATGGCACTTGTGCTCAGGAAGGCAGAGAAGCGTGGGCCTCTGACAGGACCTTTGGACTGAACTGTTCTAGAGGTCCTGATTCCAGTGACAGCTTAATGAATCTGCGGTTCAGATTCCCAGCAAAGTAGCACTTGAAATGTTTTATCTAATAGCAGCACTGCTTTAGTATATTGTAACAGCCTCTTTGCACCTTTTACTACCCATTTGTAAAGTCTTTTTTTTGGGTTTTATTGCGTGTTGTTTGGTGGTGAGTAATGGTCCTCCTTTGGTTAGCTGAATTGCAATTGTCATTATTTCTTATTTGTATTAAAGGAAAGGAAAGGAAAATCAGTTTAACATCTCCTGATACTTGGAGTACCAGAAATATTTTTAAAGTCTGGGCTTATTGTAGTTTAAGATGGTTTGTATATCTAGGTACTTCCTCTTAGAAAAGAGTAATGTGCTATACATTTTAGGTTTCCCCCCCTTGCTTTATTTATTTATTTTTGTTCATTTCAGTGTGCTGTAACTGTTTAATTTGAATTTAGTTAACTTGGCCCCTGATCTAGATCATGGGAATTCAGCTATGAGGAGAGCCTTATCCTTGCCTTCCAAGGACCCAGTGAGGAAGATAATGGGTGCCTGTCATTTCTAGTGGTAGTGAAGGTCCAAGGGAGTGAAGACCAGCAAGTATTAAAGGCATTGGTAGGGCCTGGCTTGTCTACGAGTTTTGCTGAAACTGGCAGGAAGGAGAAACCAAGGAAGAAGAATAAGAAGTAATATAGTGAAGGCCCATCCTGTTTCCTTCTCTTGCCAGCCGCATGCCCGCACCTTGGAGCCACCTCTCCATTCCCTTCCTCCACAGTTCCCTACCTCAGTCTCATCCCTCCCTCTTCTCTTAGGACTCTCTTTTCTTCCTTATTTGCACATTCTTATTTGGAAGACTTCAGATTGCCATGTGATTTCCATTTTCTTGGGTGTGAATTCTCTCTCAGGGTTGTCTCTTGTAGTGGTGGCTTTCCTGTGCAAGCTCAGGTTGCCTGTACAGGCAGCACCCGGCTTTCCTCTTCCTGTGTGTGGGCTTGAGGTGCCTCAGCTTGGTCTTGCAGGGTCTTACTAAGGGCCCTGGGCATTTGCCTGGTTCTCACTTCACCATGCAAGTCGCATTCCTGGCTCCAGTGCTTTCTGCACCATCCCAGCTCCCTTTTCAGGCTTCGCTTCCTCTATTTCTAATCTCCATTTTTTAAAATCCTGATTTTGAGCCCTGAATTGCATCTTGAAAAATTCTTTTATTCTTTTTTGCTGTTGGTTCTGCAGTCACCCTGGAGTAGAAGGAACTCCTGTGTGCTCACTCCACCATTTTGACAGGAAATCTGTCCTTTACCCATCAACTAGTCATCTTTCCAAACACACGTGTGAGCAGCCACCACACCGCAGGCCTTTCAGAGGCCCCCTTGCTTATCATCTTGTCCATGCCTAGACTGCTCCAGCACCCCCACCCCTGGATGGCCTCTCCTGGACTTTAGAAGCCCCCTCCGACATTGTCCCCAAACCCTGAGTGGACTTTACAGTGACTTTCCCTTGCTAAACACTTGCCTCTAACACCAATCTAAGTCCCTACTGGTGGTTTTGTATGCCGAGGGCCCGTTACAGTGGCTGGAACAAGAAACACAAAGGAGGCTTCTTGAACTGCTGCATGCCGGTGCCATTCCAGGTGTTCTTCAGGATAGCTAAATTTTGGTTTCCTGGAAAGCAGACCCTGAGATATGGACTTGGGTACAACTGATTTGGTTGGGATATGGCACCAGGGAGCTGAAATGAGAGCTCAGGGAGAGTAAGACAGGATTGAAATCCTACCCAGGAAAGGTACATTAGTGATCTGGTGACTGCTGGGCAGTGGGGGCCCATTCTACTGGACATCTTCCCAGGGGACAGTATGACCTGTGTTGTACCTCTGAAGGATGGAGCCTGGGTCACGGGTTCTCTGCCCCATGGGTTGAGGGTCTCCCAGAGGTGGCAGCCATCCCACACTGCCTTGCTGGCTGGCTCAGAGGTTTTAGAAAGAGCCCCAGAGGGCACTCAAGATGGGACTGCCTATGTCCACAGGAACTGCTCACACAGTTGCCACTGAATCAGAGGTGGGCCAAGGACACTGGCAATGGGTATGGAAAGCATCTGCCACCCAGACACTACTCTGCTTTGTCCTCATAGCTATCCTATGGAGTGACACTCAGTCTTCCTTTCAAAGAACCCTGAAGTTAGAATTTGAAACCATTTTATTTTGTGGGTATGTGATTCTGGGGATTGAACCTGGGGCCTCACCCATGCTAAGCAAAGTTCTACCACTGAGTTATGCCTCCAGCCCCTGAAGCCATTTTTATCCGCCTTCAAAGGCAAGGTACTTTCTAACCTGTATCTGTACCTGTGTGCATGTCAGTGAAACGTCCCTTCATTAATATCTGTTCCTTGAGTATCTATTTGCACCAAGATGGATCAGGTCACCCATGGACCAGCTAGGCTGGTAAGATTCATCCAAAGCCACATATGCCTTTGGCTGTAGGAATGGAGTCAGGGCTGGGGGGTGGGGCTGGGAACCCTGTGTATAGGGAGGGTGGGGCACCTTATGATCCCACCTGCTCCTTCCTGGGCCCAGCCTGCTCACTTGCTGTGTGCCTCATGTCTTATCCATGAGTTAAATGTCGTCTTGTCTGTCTTATTTGGGTGTTGTCATGTTATACGGGATAAAATGCTTGGTGTGGTTCCTGGCATATTTGGGGACTCACTGTATTTCATGTAGGCAGAATCTGGGTAGGAGTCAGTGGGGGAAACTTGGGAAGGTGGGTAGGGGCCAAGGTGTAGCAGGAAGCTTATTTCTCCCACTTCCTTCCCTTTGGAGAAACAGGCCAGACCTTCTGAAAATGCTAGGTGACTTGCTTTTGGAACGAATATGCTTGGCAGAGCAGGAAGTTTCTGGAAAACACCTTGATGGTAAAACTGAGAAGACACTTCAGCAAATGGCCATTCAGCAAAGAGGTGAACTTGAACCTTTCGTCCAAGCCAGCTCATTCTCCAAGCCACATGATGAACAGAAATTGACTTGGGATCAGCTGGCAAAGACAGGCGAAGTGGCCAAGGTGGAGCTCAAGGATGCCTCAGTGCAGACTGTGGCCAAGGAGGGTGACCTGCTTGGGTTCCGACGAGGAGGAGAGAAGCCATCTGGCACCATATTGAATGCTGAGCCCCAGCCAGAGACCTGGTGCCAGCTGCCAGGGCACCAGGCCACTCCCCTCTCCGGCCCCTGTGCTAGCCACAAAGTAAGTTTGTGCAAACATTAATTATGATTTACTTTATACAAACAAAAACTTGAAAGATTACTTCCATTTTCCTGTTTTTTTGAAGAGACGGTCTGGTGTCTCCCCCTGCTTGGGCCGCTCCTGGCCTACGCCTGGAGGCCTGGGTCCTCCTTAGTTTTCCCATCTTCCCTCTCTCCCGCCATCCCCACCCCGGTCTCTCCTGTACCCCCGCACTATCTCATTTATCTGTATAGCATGGCATTTTGGTGTTTTCCTCAGAAAAATCCCACAGGGAATCACAGGCGCACGTCTGTCCGAGGCGTTCTCTTTCATACCATTTCACATGTCTTCTTAGAATAGGTGCATGAGAGTCCACTGTGAGGACACTTTCCCCCATGGACATTTCCTTTTATAGGATGCAGTGAAGTTGTAGTACTCCAACTTTGAGTAAGGATGAGACCTGGCTTTTATTTTGAGGACTTTTATAGGAAAGGTGTTGTTCTGAGAGCTTTGTCTATTGAAGCCAGGTTCTGAGTGCCCAGGTGTGGCAGTGCTTAAGGGCTGAGCTGAGGTTTACACTGTGTCTGACTGCACAGCCACACCCTCTCCCTGGTCAAGCTACCTGGCAGCCATGGTGGCTTGAAATGGTGGGGTCTGGTTTGATGAGCAGGTCTCTAATGTTGGTTTCCCTTCTACTTAGGGACTCTCCCTGAGCTTCTCTGCAGATTAGTCAGCTATGCCAGATTGTTAAGAATCAGACTTTCTTGGCAATGTTCTATTGGACAGCAGCCCCTATGGGATAAGGTTGGGGTTGAGAATCCCTGTAGCAGGGAGATGTGTTCTGGTAGAGAGGGAAATAGGTCGGGTTTCTATTAGAGCTCCAGTGTAGACTGCTGTATTCTTACTTCTGACGGATGTTTTGTAGCAGAGAAATCCACTGTACACAGTGCTTCATAACATCAGAATGGAGAATTAAGTTTATTTTCTGACCACTAAATTACTGCTTTTGTGCATACCAAAGAGAGTTAGATATATCATTAGCAAAATTGCTTTTGATTGTTTTAAATTATGCACCAAAACTGTAATTTCTAGAAAAGGGTTTTCTAAAGATATCAGTAGAGACCAAAAAAAAAAAAAAAAAAAAAAAACAAAAAACAAAAACCTACTGCCATTATATTAATGGTACTCAAAATGCAAATTTGTGCAATTTGGCTAGAATAGAAATGCTCTTACCTGCCCCAGCTCCTTTGGTTTGTACCTGCATATTAGGAAAATGAGGTGGCTTTTTTTTGTTTTGTTGTTTTTCATTTGGTTTCTTTCTATTGTGTGGGAGATGCCATTCTGTGTTCAGGAAAATTGGATAATTAAATGGACTTAATTTCCCCAAATACATTAAATATTTTTTTTTTTAGTTTGAAATTATACTTCTTGCTTTTATTTTCAAAAGGAGGGAAACTGTTTATTTTTGTCATCTGCTATATATACCAGGGATTGGGCCAAATTCTGTTTCATCTTGTTTTATCTACTCACAAGGGCGTGAGTTTGGTATCACGCTCATTTTACTTATGAAGAAATGTTGGCATCATAAGGTCCAGAAAACTGTGCAGAGTGACTCAGCGGGCAGGTGGGGTGAGAGGCTGTGAGCTCGTCTGCTCATAGAGGCCGCAGAGCTGCATCACACACCTGCGTTCCTCCTGTCACCATCGTGGCTTCAGGGTATGCACAGAAACACTAGTGATTTTCTTTGTGACTTTGGTGGCCACAAAATTGATAATCCCATGGCTTAGGCCAAACTCTGTTTTCCTGTTATGAGGAGCATCATGGTAGCCGAGGCTGACCGAGACTGGTGTCCTCCTGGTTGTTCAGTCAGGGCTGAGCGGGCGTGCTTTACGGGCATGCCTCCCTGTGTTTGAATTGGGCTTGGCCTCTTACCTGGTTGAGTTTTGGGGTGGGAAGTCACCTGACCTCTCTCAGTGGCTGGAATGGGACAGTGTGACCTAGACCCTGGGGCTGGCCTGGTGGCAGAGTGAGGCAAGGTGTTGCACATGCCTAGGGCTGCACTTTGTACCTGGTAGGAGCCCACAGTGCCTGGGCTCCTGTCCTCCTTCATTCCCAAGTAAAAAGTTCCAGTATGTCATGGCTATTTAGGTGGAAGGTGGGACTGTGTTTGGAGTCCATAAGTAGCACTCTGTGTGGCACTCCTTTAGGCCTGGCATTAGGTTGACTGATGCCATCTTCCAGTCTGAGAGTGGCTTTAGCATTTGTGCACTTGAAGATATCTTTTCTGCTGCCACATGACACACAGATTTGGAACCAAAAATACAGATTGGTGGAGACAAATGACTGGTATTTTCTGACCATTGTTGTTGAGGCAACAGCCTCCTCCCAAGTTGTCCCCTCACCTCCTCTGTCTTCTTTCCTGGAATGCCAGGTGGAAAGCATCTCACTTCCTGAGCGCTGGGGACTGAAGAGCTGATTTGAGCTTGATCATTGTACCTTCTTGTGGTTTGACATTGGACAAACATAGGTGTTTGATGTTTCAGCTGTTCATCTGGAAAATAGGCAGGATGCCTTCTATTCTCCCATGAGCTCTGAGAATGCAGCGCTTACTTGAGGGGCATGGGAGACTGTTTGAAAGCATTTTACACCCCAGAGTGTGCAAGAAGAAGGGCCCCTACTGTTCCTTCTTCCCGAAGGGACTTTGGTGATTTCTTCATACCTCAGGTGCCAAATATTTCCTTTTAAAATTTTGAGTACCTTCTTTTTCACCATTTAAAAAATTTAACAACTTTATTGAGATATAATTCACATATATCATATAATTTATATATCATCCATTTAAAGTGTACATTTCAGGGGCTGAAGTTGTGGCTCAGCGGTAGAGCATTCATCTGGCACATGTGAGGCACTGGGTTCGATCTCAGCACCACTTAAAAATAAAATAAAGTCCACCTACAACTAAAAAAAAGATTCTAAAAAAATAAAGTGTACATTTCAGTGTTTTTTTTAAAACAAATGAACAGTTTATTAAGAATTAAATAAGGGTATCAATGGTTTTTAAGTCTATTCAGAGTTGTATAACTATTACTAATCAATGCTAGATTTTTTGGGGGGAGGGTACAAGAGATTGAACCCAGGGGCACTCGACCACTGAGACACAGCCCCAGCCCTATTTTTTTGGTATTTTATTTAGAGACAGGATCTCACTGAGTTGAGGCTGGCTTTGAACTTGTAACCTCCTGCTCAGCCTCCCGAGCCATTGGGATTACGGATGTGTGCCACTGTGCCTGGCTGCAATGCTAGATTTTTGTCAACCTGAAAAGAAACCCTGTACTCATTACCAGCCACGCCCAATCCTAGGTAACCACTGACTCTAGGTCCACCTGTTCTAGACATTGCATATGGATGGGATCATGCGCTATGTGGCTTCTTCCACTTAGCATAATGTTTCCAGGGTCATTCATGCTGAAGCATGGATCAGTACTTAAATTTATTTTTGTTGCCAGGTATATTCTAATGTATGGTCGTGCCACATTTTATTAATCTATTCATCAGTTGATGCAATCTGAGCTGTTTCTGCTTCCTGGATATTAGGAATGATGTTGCTCTTCATGTACAGATTCTTGTGTGACATATGTTTTCATTTCTCCTGGATGTCTTCTTAGTGGTAGAATTGATGGGTCACATGGTAACTCCTTCTTTAATTTCTTGAAGAACTGCTGGGCCTTTTTCTGAGCAACCCCATCCATTTTATATTCTTCCCAGCAGTGTGTGAGGGTTCCAGTTTCTGGGTTCTCACCAACACTGGTTATCTTTCTGATTATAGCCATCTTAATGGATATGAAGTGATGGTGTTTTATTATGATTTCATTTACGTGTCTCTGATGACTAATGATGTCGAGAATATTTTCATGAGTTTATTAGTTAGCTATACGACATTTTTGGAGAAATATCTATTGGGTCTTTTGCCCATCTTTTTTTAAAAATTAAATTATTTATTCTAATTTGTTATACATGATGGCAGAATGCAATTCATTTCATATTACATATACATTTGTGTCTTCATACATGTATTTAGGGTAACTCATTCCACCATCATTCCAGTCTGAGAGTGGCTTTAGCATTTGTGCACTTGAAGACATCTTTTCTGGAATGGTTAACTCATTCCAACATCATTCCTACCCCCTTGCCCTATCTAAAGTTCCTCCATTCCTCCCATCCCCCATTCCCATCGCCATTATGAATCAGCATCCTCATATCAAAGAAAACATCCTACCTTTGGTTTTTTGGGATTGGCTTACATTATTTAGCATTATATTTTCCAACTCTATCCATTTACCTGCAAATGCCATGATTTTATTCTCTTTTAATGCTGAGTAATGTTCCATTATGTATGTATGCCAAAGTTTCCCTGTCCATCATCTACTGAAGGGCATCTGGGTTTGTTCCACCATTTAGCTCTTGTGCTACTATAAACATTGATATGTTTTGCCCATCTTTTAATTGAGCTTTTTTTTTTTTTTACTGAGTTATGTTAGTTCTTCATGTATTTTAGACTCAAATTCCTCTCCGCAGCTTTTGGGAATGTTTAAAATTCCCCACTTGAAAGATACCTCATTGGGCCTCTGCAGTTATAGTTTGTATGTACAGCCCACAGTGTTGAGAGCCTACCGTGAACTAGTTCTTGGGCTGGAAGCTGGGGACCAAGATATGTGCAGCCTGGAGCTTACAGGCCGGTGCAGAAGATAGTGAACATGAAATCATAATGAGACTACTCATTTCCTCCGAGGAGAATTATAGGGGACACTGACTGTATAACAGGGAGGCTCAGCTTGGTCTTGGAAATCAAGGTTCTCTCGAGGAAGACACGTTGAGCTGAGTGCTGATGAATGATTTTAGGGTAAGTGGAGGAAGTGGGTATGGGCAAGAGTGAGCATTCTAGGCAAAGGAGTCATTATAGGCCACGGCCCTGGGGTGCAAGGGGAATGTGCATTTTGAACAATCGACAGAGGTCAGTGTGGCTGGAGAGTGGGGTAGAGTGGGAGAGAGGCAATGATGCAGACTGCAGGTTCTGCAGGATTTGCAGGCTGTGGTATGGACTTGGACCTTTGTCGTAAGAGAACCAAGAAGCAATTACAGTAGTTTTAAGCAGAAGACTAGCAGGCTTGTCTTTTTGCCTCAACGTGAAGAGTGGATAGAGAGAGCAAAGGTAAACGCAGGAGACTACTCAGGACACCCAGGCTGTGGCCCAGGAGAGCTAGTGGTAGCTAGTGGTGGAAGTGGAGGCTGGGAAGAGTTGAAAGAGTTGAGAGAAACGGAGTTGCTGGAATTTTCTGAACCCCATGAGTGAAGAAAGTGCATGATGAGAATAAAGAGATGGTTCAAAATGATGCCAGGTGTCTGGATTGTGCAGTAAGTGGACGGTCATGTGATTTACCAAGACAGACAGTAAGACAGTGGCATAGACCTGGGAACACAGTGTAGTGGAAGTGAAGAGTTGAATTTTCAGTTGACCCTGGACAGCTTGTAAGGCATTGCAAATGAAGATTCCCAGGATGAGCAGTTTGGGAGCTCCCGGCTGGAAACTCAGTAGCCCCTGGCATAAGGGGTTGTTCTGGTGGCCCAACAGTAGGGGGAAGGAAGATTGGCTTACACTAGGAGTGGGCGAGAAAGAGGAAATAGGGTAAAAAGAAAAAAAAAAAAAGTTTTCCAGAAGATTGTGTTGGAAAAAGAACTGCCACACGTGGAGCATCTGGGTCATCTGGGAGACAGTGGGTCCTGCCTGAGAGGGTGTTGGGGAAGCTTGACATAGATACTGTTATAGGACCCAGAAGTCTGGGCAGCCAGTTGGAAACTACTTTATAGGATTAGCATGAGGATGTCAACCATGAACCAAAGGAAGTGCATTTGTCGTGTACTCATTGTTGTGTGTGTGTGTGTGTGTTTTTTCCCCAGGATACTAAGAAGTCCCGCTTGCCCATCCTCATAAAACCATCCCGGTCATTAGGAAATATGTATCATCTCCCCGCCACCCAGGGGGTGATAGCTCGGCTACAGGGCCAGATCCTAGAGCTGCAGGGGGAGCTGAAGGAGTTTAAAACTCGCAATAAGCAACTGCACCAGAAGTTGATTCTGGCTGAGGCAATGATGGAGGGGAGGCCAATGCCTGACCCGATGCTGCTGAATGGTAAGCACCAGGAGAAGCACCTTCTCCATGAACCAGGTGGCCCGGAGAGCTACCTGAAGTGTCCACCTTGTTGTTTAGTATAAATTTCATGATTTGCAGTGACTATTCTTAACTCTTGACAAATATATAATGGAGGAAAACAATACAGAAGATAAATCTATTGCTTTCTTTTTATCCTGGAATCTGGGTAAACAGGATTTGTGGTGCTCTTAGGTCTTGGGTTTCTGCTGCCTTCCCTTGGAGTTGTGTGCAGGTGCCCAGTTGTGCTATGTGTTGAAGCTGGGCATCTTGGCCTGGCTCTGTCTTTGGAAGCCATAGGCATACAAAATAGGAAAGTGAATGTCCCCTTTAGAGGATTCTCTGGACTCTCCAGGCCATCTTGGAGCAGATTTGGAACCCTAGTGACCTCGTATCTTTGTCTAGAAGAGACCTACCTCCTCACTCACTTTGAATCTGCTGCCTCTGGTCTCCTGGGTGCCATTGGGGGGCTGGGGAAGAGTCCCTGGGTTAAAAATGTGCCTAATGTTCACTATCCAGAGACTTGTAGGAAGCACTTTAGGTGCCCTCTGGGAATCTAAGAATGCTGGGAGTCCTCTTGCAGAAGGGTAAGGTCAGCACATAAGTAGCGTTTTACATCATTGCCTCAGGATCTGTGTGAGTCCACGTAAGTACCCAGTGAGGTAGGGAGCGAAGAGAGCATGACACCTCAGAAAGTGAGTAGAGAGAGGTTAGCTGTGTCAGACATTGCTAGTAGGTGCCTCAGACAAGGATCGAGGGTGGACCTTGGGATTTGACATCAGGGGCTTTAAAGAGCTGTTTCTATGGAATGTGTGGGGCTTGATTGGCCTGGATTACCATGGAGAATGGAGGAGAAATGTTGACACCAAGAACAGACACCTCTGGGAGATTGCACTGTCAAGAGACACAGAGAAATAGGGAAGCCAGGAGCCAAATTATCAGTAAATCTCCAGGGATCTGGTAAACCACCTGATGACCAAGGATGGCTGCAGTAAGGTAAGATTAGCAGCATGGTCTGGCAACATGAGCTTCGAAGTTGGAGCTTTGGGGGGAAAAGACAGAATGATCTGGAAGTGGCAGTGAAAAGCAGAAGTACTTACGTACTTCTAGATCCATGATACAGAGATGGGTGAATAATTCACTACAGGGAAGCCTGCAGAAGAAACAGTGTCCTCAGGGACAGCCTGGGCCACTTAGCATAAATGGGTGAGATGAATTTTCAGAGAAAAGATTGATGGTCTTTGCCAAGAAGGGTGTGAGTACCAGGGGAAGATTGTGTCCAATCAGGGGATTCTCAGAGATGGGTCGGAGATGGTGTGGGAGGCTTGGATTTCCTGTGGTGCTAATAAAATGAGCACCTGCTGTTTGTTGAGCCCTACTATGTATAATAAGTACACAAGCCAACTGAATCCTCCCAACAGTGTCTCTTTCTTAAGTGGAGGCAGCAGTTTCAGAGAGAAGTGCCTTGTCTACAGTCCCACAGTTAATAGCTTTCAGAATTGGATGCCAAGCAGCCTGCCTGCATTCAAAGTCTGCATTCTTTCCTCTTTCTTGAAGCCTAGTCTATGATACTTCTGTAGATTTTATGATCTGCAGCCAGAGGTATCTTACATTAGGTTCTCTCTTGGATTTTCCACAGTTGAAGTTTCAAGGTAGGTTGGCTTGGGCAGAATTGTTCTTCCCTCCTTCCTTTCCCACCTTCTGTCAATCCGTTCTTTCACCATCTAGGCATCTGTTCATGCATGCAATGAGTAGTCCTCAGCACCTGCTGTGTCCCCAGCCCCTCACACTAGTAGGAGCTGTGACTCAGATGCAGCCTCTGCCTTCTGGGAGCATCCTGTCTAGTTGGGGTGGGGGCAGCTGCAGATAATTAGTACTGTGCAGGGATGTGGGGGCTACAGAAAGGTTTTTTTCCTTTCTTGCTGAGATATTAGGTGTCTCAACCAGATGCTGCTCAGGTTGTTTCCCAAAAGACCCTGGGGCCTCTCTCTGTGAAAAGTGGGCATGAGTTGATGGAATTCATTTTCTCACTCATAGTTTTTTGAGAGCCTGGACTTAAACCATTTCAGACAAGCTGCAGTATATTTATGCTTTTTATGTCCTGTTATGGCAGCTCAATAGATTAATTTTATCTTATAAATTGCATTTTGCCTCCCCAGTGTTTTTATTTTCCCTGTTGTATCTTTGTGTTCTTCTCAGTTGCTTGGCCAAGTTTCAAGTCTATCGTTTTATTTTTCTTTCTCTTTGCCAGTGCCTGCAGCTCAGCCCCTTGTGGGATCAGCCTACCAGCAGAGCCCAGGAGAACAGATGGGAACCACTGCCATGCCCTCTGCTCACAAAGACAGGGAGGTGGACGACAACCAGCAGACAAGCCTCAGGACGGGTCAGAACTCAGCCCTGTGTGCATTAGGCAGCTACTGGGTGCCAGGCTAGGCCCATAACAACCCTCTCAGCGCATTAGCATCGCTCCCGTCTGACACAGGGGACTCTAGCCCACGTCCGTCACCCAGCTGCCAAGCGGCTGGAAGAGCTCGTGGTCCATTTGACAGGCCCTGTGTCAGGCGGTGTGTGGGTTCTGGTGGCTGAGCCTGAGCAGACACGCTGCCTGTTCTCAAGGTGCCTCAAAAGCCAGGGCCGGTCAACACAGCAGCCTGTGAGTGTTCAGTGTGGTGCTGCCGTTTGGAGGTGTGCACAGAGTCGGTCAATGGGAACATGTAGAGGTGTGAGTGAGGCCACTGTCAAGTTCTATGTCCTTTATAAAAAATTAGAAAGTATTACTAGTGTACAGGTAAATACAAAGGATCATAAAGCATGTACCCGCCTTCCCATTAACCAGAATGAGCGAATCCTTATTTTTTTCTTTTTAACTTAGATCTTTTTCATTTAACTTAGATCCCCTTTGTTAAAAAACAAATAGTATTATTCTGGATCTCCTTCAATCTGTGAGAAGTAATGACCATGAGGAATAGTAAATCCGTCATAGGATGGCCATGGGAACACCAGTCTCTGGAGAAAGGCCGTGCTATGGCCCTGGTCCTGTTGGCTAGAAGTCAGGGCAGTGAATGAATGGTCACATGCTCCTGGGTGTCCTGGGCTTTGAGAAGAAAAGTACTTTACCAGGCAATATTACTACTACTTGGTTCAATTGTGGAAAGTTCTAGAACTACAATATTTTTTACTATGCAAATGAATGGTTCTGAGGACATCTTTGGCATTCTTGTTAGTGATTATTGGAGCCTTCTTGACACTTTCCCTTTTCCTTTCACTGTGGCCTTCCTGTAGTTTTCTGAATGTGCATCCAGGACTTTGCACCACCATTGTCACTGCTCCCCAGCCACTGCCTAGCTGAAGCTCCCTCCTTAGATCTAGTCCTAAACTTTTGTTTTCATGGGAGCACTCCTGCATCCCCCAGGATTTGAGCACTGTTAGCCCCCATATCCCTCCCGGCCACCAGCTGGTGTTGAGTTGACTTGCCCAGTAACTGTCCTCAGGAATGGGGCTGTGTGGGGCCCTTTCCTGCTGTTTCTTCTTCAGGAGCCCCATTGTACACATTTGGGGTATGAATGATGGGTTGCACAGGCATGACTGGCCTTCCCACTGAGGGTGCACAGCTACCTCTTTACTCATGCACCCTAATGCAGGAGACCCCTGCTGTGGGAGCTCTGTGAAAGAGGCAGCTTTTGGAATGCATTGGCAGGCAGTCAGGCTTTGACAGAGGTCCCTGCCGCTCACTCGTTATGAACCTTGGGCAAATTCTCAAGCTTCCTAAGCCTGGACTTCCTCTTCTATACAATGGGGATGGCAGTGGTGCTCCACAGGGTTGTGGTAGATAGACAGCCTAGGTGAGGTGCTTGGTGCCCAGGCCAGGTCCTGGCACACAGCTATGTGTCCTGAGGCCTTGGTCAACCTGCAGGTTTACATGTACGCCACAGCCTGTAAGCTCCCCGTGCCCCAGGCCTTCTGGGAGGCGATATTAAACTGAGCAGTGGAAGCAGCTCCTTTGGCTCTTCACTGAAGGTCGCCAAGCAGAGAACAGCAAAGCCTCATTGCCATGCTGCTCTGGCTGTGAGACTTGCTGAATGCTGGCCTTGGGGCCAGTAAATCAAATCCTTGCCTCTGCTAAATCACAAATCGCTAGAGATTATGGACTTTGGGGGGTGTTTCTGAAGTCAAAAGTATTGAGTGTGCAGTGTCTGAAAGTTATATTTGTTGCATTGTTAGGAAAAAAGTTTACAGTGGAAGTCTCAGTGTGAGTAGAGAGGGCACTCCCCAGACATTCTTGGGGTGTAGCCAGACATCAGAGCTGACCACAGTATATCACAAAGGGACATTCCTATGGGACTTAAATTTGTCTTTACCTCATGATTTCTTAATGAAAGTTATTGGAACTAACCTTTAGTTCTATGAGCAAATGTTGCTTCTTGCCGTGAACCAAATTCCATTTTAATGAGGTTGTTGTAGTACAGATACATCCTTATCTATTGGGGTGATGCACTGGAACAGAGCCTGGTTGAGAGGTCTGTCCCTCGTGCTCATGTGTGTGCTCTTATACTCTTCAGCCAGAAGTATTTACTGAGCATCTTCTCCGTCCTAGGCACTGTGCCAGACAGTGGAGAAACCGATGAATGCTGGTCTCCACCCTCCAGGACCTCATAAACAAGTTATCCTATCAACTCTGTACAGCAAAAATTGTATAATTCTTTTAGGTCACATGGTAGCTGTTATCCAAAATGAAAAGGTTTACTTTATAGTATTTGCACTGTGAGCAGAGACGAGTGGACCTACAGCTATAAGGAACAGATTTTGAACCAGCAGTTGGAACATGCAGCCTCACAAGGACGCATCTGTGATTTTCTGAGAGGTGTCCTGGGTCACCTGCTGCAGACTGCATCGCTGCTCCCCAGTACCTGGGGCCAGCCTTGGCTTGTGTGCCTCCTACCATGGGCCTGGCCTTCTGTCTTTGAGTGGTTCTGGGGATGTTCGTATTGGCTGGTCTCCGTGGCTCTGCTCCAGACACCATGTCAGCCTTTTCACAGACATTTCCATAGAATCCTAAAAAGCAAACACACACAACTCTTCACAGTGAATGAACCCCTTTGCATTTTAGAGATGAAGTTACTGAGGCTCAGGGAGGTCAATTAGCCTACAACTGAAGTCATGCAGCTTTTCTAGCAGTGGGCAAAGCCAGTGCTAGAAAACACATCTGTTGGGTTTCAAAGATGAGTTTTTCCTACTGTCTCCAGCTGACTCAGGTGCTCATTTCTTGAGCTTTCCTGGTTGGCAGGCACATGGTGTAGTGATTAAGGACAGAGGCTGTGAGTGAGGCCTGAGTTCAAACCTCACACAGCCACGTGAGGCATCTCTTTCCTTATTTTCCATATAGGGTAAATTGAGGCTCTGGGATTATAATTTCCTATCCAAGGCGGTGCAGCCAGCAGGTGGCAAGTCTGTGTGTGATTCTCCTGCTCTTTGGCCCCAAAGTTCTGCTTTGTCTCTGTTCTGCAGTCCACTTCTCAAACCAGTTGGGCTGCATCTCTGGTATTTGAGCCAGCTAATAGACAGTGGCTCCTGACTGGTGTGAGTCAGTGAAACAGCTCACACTCAAGGGGACATCAAGGCATCGCCCGGAAACTCACCAATGCTGAAAGGAGGACTCTTCTGTTATGGATGTATAGAAGTACCACTCTGTAATGTTGCCTCAGAGTCCCTCAGTATTTCCCAGACTGTTAATGAGTTCTACCTGTGCTAGGTACTATATTAAGCACTGAGAAAGTGAGGATGAAAGGACCCAGTCCTGCTGAAGAGAAGCATGCAGACTGGTTATTAATTGCTGTGTAAATGCTGACTGTGGTGCCTGCTTTGGCCCCCAGCTTGTGGTGCTTTGTCATGGTAATAAGTGTAAGATGCATGGAGGGGAGTGGCTTTTGCATAGTTAGGAGATGGGGCTTGCAGGGGAGGAAAATGAGAGCTAGCACTGAAGGACAAGTAGGGTTCACTGAGTAGGAATGGAATGGAGAGCTGAGGGTAGGCTACTCCAGGCAGAGGGCACAGCTTATGTGAAAGTGTTGGAGGCATGAGTCCACACACCGGGCATTGGGAATCATAGTCAGTTTCTGGAAAATCTCCTAGCTGGTGTGGGGTGATATTCCTGGAAATGTTGCCTGGAATCAGATCATGGAAGGTCTCAGGTAGGGAGTGGGGATACTGATGAGTTTTGATATATAGTTGGTTTATTATGGTTATGTTCACTCTTTGAACTTTTTTTTCTGAGAAAGAGGTTGCATTGAGAGGTGAAAGGGTATGTTAGTTTTCTATCGCTGTGACTAAACCCTAAGATCAACTGAGAAGGAGGAGAAGTTTATCTTAGCTTCAGGTTTCAGAGGTTTCTGTGAGTAGTTGCTTGGCCCCGTTGCTTTGGGCCTCTGGTGAGGCGAACGTCATGGCAGGGAGCAGCAGTCGAGCCAAGCTACTCACCTCCTGGTGTCCAGGAAGCACAGGGGAGGAGCAGTCCCCAGTGAAGCCACTTTCTTCTACTGGTTCCCTCTTCTAAAGGTTCCCAATAGAGCCACAGCCGAGTGAACAAGACCTTCGCAAATGGGCCATTGGGATATATTTAATATCCAAATCAAACAGAAGGAAGGGCCAGGGACAGGTATGCTTGTTAGGAGGCTGTTGCTTTGTCTTGGTTCTGCTGTGGCAATAACTGGGGGGGCAGATGTGGATTGTAGCACAGGAGATGCTGACATACACATATTTGATTTCCAGATCCTGAAATTTGTCTGTCTGATGATGTTCCCATATTACCAGCATGCAAGGAGAATTCTGAAGATTTTCTGGGCCCAGCGTCAGTAGCTACTCACTTGAGTTCTAAGAGTCAGCTTTCTGTTAAAGGCAACATGACTGAGACTGACCAATCTGAGAACATCAGTACCTCAAATGATGTGGAAAACTTAAAACAGAAAATCTGTGACTTGGAAGCTGAGCTGGCGGGCTACCGGGATTTCATATTTCAGCTTCAAAAACACTCCCAGTGCAGTGAGGCCATTATTACAGTTTTGTGTGGGACAGAAGGGGCCCCAGATGGGTTGAATAAGCCCAAGGGCAGTACTGATGAAGAAGAAATGACCTTTTCCAGTTTGCACCAAGTGCGATATGTGAAGCACATGAAAATCCTCCATCCTCTGGCCCCAGAGATGATTGATGGCAGGATGCTAGAGGGCCTCAAGCAGCAGCTGCTAGACCAGGAGGATGAGTTGCAGAAGGAGCAGAATTTGAACTTGGAACTCTTCAGTGAAATCCACAACCTACAGAATAAGTTCAGAGAGATCTCACCCTCGAGGTACACTCCACCTCTGCCTTTTCCCCACTTAAGTCTGCAGTCCATCCATGTTGCCACTAGGCGGGAGCTCGTGAGCTACAGGGAACGGTGCTGTGTGGCAGGTGGTGTGTGTGATAGGGAAGGCAGTCAGGCCCGTGGAGAAGTCAAATGTGAGGCCACAAACATGGTGCCCACGCACACTAACACCATTTACAAATCTTCTGAAGTTGGCAGGGCAAAGTTTGCCCTCGTCAGGTTGGGGCCTGGGAGAGGTTTCATACCAATCGCTGGGTGAATTATAGCGCTGTGGCTGAACTGCAGTGTTTACTCCTGGACTGTATTATTGGCTTTTGCTGCTCTGTGGAACTAACACTGACGTCCTAGGCAGGGTAGGAGGAATATAATTATTTTCCATATCTTTACCCTTTAAGGTCATCTTAGAGAAATAAGCCTGTGTTGAAAGAGAAGAATTCTTAGGTCATGAAGATAATGCTTTATGAGTATAAATAGATACAGTTTTGCTTCATGAGATATGGCAAAAATGGGATCATTTGTAAAGTTGACCTTCATCCATCATTAATTTGAGACAAACACATTGTTCTGGATTGTCGGGAGGCAGAGTGAGTTTTTCAAGACTTCCCAAGCGGTGAGGTTGAAGGAGGCTTGTATTTTTTTGACTGGCTGATACGTGAGGCCTCTGGTTAGGAACTTCCCTTATTTGATCCTCCAAAGTTCCCTGAGTAAGAGGTGCTCTAAACTTGTTTTTATAGATAAGAAACAGCCTCACATAGGTTGCTGTGACCTGCCTGTGAGTGTCCACAACTGGTCAGAAGCGTTGCCAGGTTTCAGACCTACATAGTCCCACTCTGGTACCCATGTTCCTCTTCCTCTGTTAAACTGATCCCCATCCTTAATACTGGCATGTCCATTCATGGCCTTGAAAGTGCTGGCATGAGGGAAGGGGAACATGTGAACAGAAGTGTCTGCCAGGCTTCTCTGGAGCCAGGCTGCTGTGGCCACAGTGTATATGGTCCACTTTGTCACCTACCGACACTGTGGGTCCACAGGGGAAAGATGGCACTGGTGGCCGGGAGCGAGGCAGTGCTGCATGAGAGCTTTGCATTTAGAGATGGTTAGAATCCTACAAGTTCACCACATTTCCAACTTTCGATCTGTTTCCTTTTCTATAAAAGTGGGAGTTCATCAGATAACAAATACAGTATTTCTCTCAGTGACTGAAAGGTCCTAGACACTCACTGAATGGTGGCTTGGAGCAGGATTATTCCCTGACCTTTTTGTTGACAGGAGAATCCTGGCTTTTCCCCCTGCCATACACTTTCTTTTTTGTACTTCTTAAGGATTTTGGGTGGCTTTGCTAACCCTTGTTTCTGAATCTCGCATAGTGTTTTTGAAGAGTATATGGAAACTAATTGTTCTTCAGAGTCCTTGCCAATCTCTACTTTAATTGGGGGCTTTATAAGGTTAAAAATATTGCAGAAAGATCTTAGTTCTAGCATTCATTGGCTATTTGAACTCAAAGGAGTGACCTTGTACAGTTTCATTTTTTTCCTAACATATATATCCTTGTACAGCTGCAAGCTTTTAAAAATTTTGCTATGTCATTTTTCCAATTAGTGCTAAGGTCACAAAAATTCAATTCTGAAATGGCAAAAGCATTTTCTTTCCCCCTTTTATCAGATACGATTCATTAGTTCAGTCCCAAGCCAGGGAGCTGTCCCTTCAGCGGCAGCAGATTAAGGACAGCCACGGCATCTGTGTCATGTACCATCAACATGTGAACACCATGATCAAGGCGTTCGAGGAGTTGCTGCAGGCCAGCGACGTGGATCACTGTGTGGCCGAGGGCTTCCAGGAGCAGCTGAATCAGTGTGCAGAGCTCCTAGACAGACTGGAAACTCTGTTTCTCAATGGTAAGTGGGCTGAGGGACATGAGTACTACCACATGGAATTGATTTGGGACTTCTTAGATGGGCACGGAAGGAAGTGACTCCTTACTGTTAGTTACCTACTGCAGACCTTGACCAGGTGGCAGCGGAACCACACTACTGGCCACTTCCCCTCCAGTGGCCACTTCCACATGGCTGCAATCTGCACTGTCCAAGCCAGGAGTCCAGTTTCGATGCTTCTGGGGCCACACTGGGGAGGTACATCAGTGAAGCCAGCCAATGGGTGCTGTCCTCAGCCATGGCCATGTGGTTGCTTGTTCTTGCAGATTTTCTAGAGAAGATGAGAATTGGTCTTTCCTTCCCTGTCCTTCATTATTTGTCGTCTTTTTTTTTTTTTTGCTGAAAAATCATGAGTTTTAGACATTGGCAACCAAAAAAAAAAAAAAAAAAAATCCCTGTTCAAGCAAACAAAATCTTTATCAGTTAAGAAATATATCTAAGGGTCCAATTGGCCAGAAAGGGGTGAAAGGCTGGTCCTTTGCTATTTGCAAGGTATTTTAATAATGTTAATGCAATAAACCTCTTTTTTCTTTCTTGAGACCATAAGAAATCCCACATAGCCTCCCTTGGCTATCAGTTGTTAGCATTTTGCTGCATTTGTTTGCTACATTTCCCCCACTTCCCCTACACACACACACACACACACACACACACACACACACACGTTATCATCTTTCTGAACCCTGCAGGGATGTGTTGGCTACATATCCCTTCCCCTGTCTATATCAGTGTGTAGTTTTTCAGGTCAAGGACATTCTCCTTCACACCCATGGTACAATTATCAAAGTCAAAAGTAGCACATTATCTAATATACCATTGTATGATATATAGTAGAGATTCAGATTTTTTTTTTTGCTTTTTAATACCCAGCTTATTACTTTTTTTGCATTACAATCCTTATTACACATATAGAGCACAATTTTTCTTATCTCTGTTTATAAAGTATGTTCACGTCAATTTATACCATTATACAAGTACTTTTTTTGCATTACAATTCTTAATACACATATATACCACAATTTTTCATCTCTGTTTGTATATAAGGTATGTTGACACCCAATTCAAGTCTTTATACATGTACTTTTATAATGATGACCATCACATTCCACCTTATCCTTGCTAATCCCCTTCCCCCTCCCTTTCCTTCTCACCCCTCTTCCCTATCTAGAATTAATCTAATCCTCCCGTGCTGTCCCTTCCTAACCCACCATGAGTCACTCCCCTTATATCAGAGAAAATATTTGGCATTTGTTTTTTTTGGGATTGGCTGACTTCACTTAGCCTTATCTTCTCTGGTGCCATCCATTTACCTGCAAATGCCATGATTTTGTTCTTTTTTAATGCTGACTAATATTCCTTTGTGTATAAATGCCACATTTTTTTAATCCATTCATCCACTGAAGGACATCTAGGTTGGCTCCACAGTTTAGCTTTTGTGAATTGTGCTGCTATAAACATTGATGTGGCTGTGTCCCTGTAGTATGCTGCTTTTAAGTCCTTTGGGTATAGTCTGATAAGAAGAATAGCTGGGTCAAATGGTGGTTTCATACCCAGTTTTCCAAGAAATCTCCATACTGCTTTCCAAATTGGCTGCACCAATTTGCAGTTTCACCAGCAATGTATGAGTGTACCTTTTCCCCGACATCCTCGCCAACAGTTGTTGTTTGTCTTCATAATAGCTGCCATTCTGACTGGAGTGAGATTAAATCTTAGAGTAGTTTTGATTTGCATTTCTCTGATTGCTAGAGATGATGAGCATTTTTTCATATATTTGTTGGTTGTGTATCCTCTTCTGAGAAGTGTCTGTTCAGGTCCTTGGCCCATTTGTTGATTGGGTTATATGTTTTTTTGGTGCTTAGCTTCTTGAGTTCTTAATATACACTAGAGATTAGTGCTCTAACTGATGTCTGTCTCATTCCTACCCTGTTCCCCCTCCCCTCCCCTTCCCTCCCCTCCCCTCTGCCACTCCAAAGTTCTTTTACTCATCCTATGTTCCATGCCACCCAGTGGATTAGCATCCACTTATCAGAGAAAACATACTGCCTTTGGTTTTGGGGGATTGGCTTACTTTACTTAGCATAATATTCTCCAACTCCATCCATTTACCTGCAAATGCCATAATTTTATTTTCTTTTAATGCTGAGTAATATTCCATTGTGTATATATACCACAGTTTCTGTATGCATTCATCTATAGAAGGGCATCTAGGTTGGTTCCACAGTTTGGCAATTGTGAATTGTACTGCTATAAACATTGATTTTTCTGTATCACTGTAGTATGCTGTTCTTAAATCCTTTGGATATAGACTGAGGAGTGGGATAGTTGGGTCAGATGGTGGTTCCATACCAAGATTTTAAGGAATCTCCATACTACTTTCCAGATTGGTTACACTGGCAATGTATGAGTGTCCAAGCCCTCTTTGTATATTTTATTTAGAGACAGGGTCTTGATGAGTTGCTTAGGCCTCACTAAGTGGCCGGGGCTGGCTTTGAACTTACTCTCCTCCTGCCTCGGCCTCCTGAGAACCACTGGCATGAGCCACTGCACCCATCTCAATGTTTTTTGTTTGTTTGTTTGTTTTTGTTTTTTAATGAAAATTTTTATTCTTGATTCTGATCTAGGTTCTAGTACCCATGTTACTTTTTTTTTCTTCGTTGTTCTAGGGATTGAACCGAGGGCCTTGCACATGCTGCGCAAGCACTATACTTCTGAGCCACACACCCCAACCCCATGTTACCATTAGTTGACATGGCTCTGTGGTCTCTTTAATCTGGAGTTGTTCCTCACCCTTTCTTTATCTTTTGTGATATTGATGTGCTTGATGGGTTTAGATTGGTCTCTCATTTTGGGATTACCAGCTGTTTCCGTATAATCTGATTTATGGTTGGATTAGAGTACTTATTCAGCTTTGGCAAGAATGTCACATAGATGACATTTTGTTCTCATGATATCCTAGGAAGAAGGCACAGGATTCACTTCTCCCATTTTCATTGACACCTTCATGAGCCACAGTGGTGTCTGTCTGGTTTCTTCACTGTAAATTATGTTTCCCTGTGTAACAGCTAGCTGGTGGGACTACTTTGTAACTCCTGAAGTAGGCCATTCATGTTTGAACGTTTACACAGGAGTTTATACCATTCCTGGATTCTTGCTCCAGTCAAATATCACAATGGTTGAGGCAATGTGGTTTTGTTTTTCTCTAACATCAGCATTCCTCTTCCTTTATTATCAGGTAACAGTTAAAAGAAGGATGCATTCTACATTAGTTTCCTTTATTTCTGTATTTGTTACTTGTTAATTATCAATATAGGCTTATAGATTATTTTATTCAGCGGACTTTTCCCCATTCTTTTTTTCATGTTGATGCTCAAATTGTTTCAGATTGTTAAATTGCATATTCCAAAGGTGGACACGTCTCCCTCATTTCAGGAATCCTTTCTTCCTTTCAGCCACAACAAAGATGATTAGTCTTCTTACACTGTGCCTTTCTCCAAGTCAGTCATTTCTCCAAGTAGGCTTGGTTTCTTTCAGTGGGGAGTGCTATTTAAAATCCAAGACTCAGTGCTGAGTGTGTTGATGGCCACTAGAGTGTGTTTCCAGGCCCTCAGGCAGACAGAACTGGTGTGTGTGTATGTAAATATTAAATTCATTTTAAACTCATTGCTTCACAATGTTACCCGAGTCCATGTACACCCGCTGGCTGGTTCTTTCTTGTCTTTCCACCTCCTCATTTGCATTTCCCTTCCCCTTCAGTGAGAACCCTGCTCTAGTGGCATCAGTCTCTTTGCTGATTTGCTCATTTCTATGACATATGCAGATGGTTCCAGAATTGCTTCATCCATACAACAAAAGTCTGCTAGAAGAATTCATTTGTTTGTTGTTCTTTTTGTTTTTAGGCTAAGGGCATATAATCAGGAGTTGAATTTAAAACTTACTTGGTTTTATTTTTTCCACAGTATCCTTATGTTATTTATTTGAAATACAGTTATATTTATTTGTTTCTACTTGTATTTAATTTTAGGGTTTTTGTTTTTACCCTGTATCTTTCTTAACTTAATTTCCTTATTCATTTATGAAAAATCTGAACATGGTTGAAAAGTCAAAACTTCTTTCCTTCCACATTGCCTTTTTGAAGTCTTTTATTCTTCTTCTTCTTCTTTTTTTTTTTTTTTGGTGAGGCCCTGGATTCCGTCCCCAGGCAAGCTAAGCACATGCTCTCCCACAGAGCCGCAGCCTGAAGTCATTATCTTTGTCCCTCTCCCTTACACCTATTGGTATTACTCTCTGGTCCCCCTTTCTCTCTTAACCCCGTTGGGCTTGGGCTTTCCACCATTCTCGCCTTTCCACAGAAGGGCGCTGGTTAAGTCACCAGCAACTTCTGCTTTGCCAGATTCAGTGGTCATGTCTTCTCTCAGACTACAGCATTGTTGGCAGGTCCACAGCTCCCTCCTTGGGGAAAGGCTTTGCTCACCTGGCCTCTAAGGGGCCCCGTTTAGAGTTCCCGCTCCTCTGCCCTCCGCGGCCCTGGGTCTGGCCAGTCTTCATCCCTTGCTGCAGTTTGCACTAGTGTCCCGTGCCTGCTGCCCCAGCCCACCTCTGTGCCTCCACCCTTGCCCAGCACAGTCCATTTCCACACAGTTGTCAGAGCGACCTTTAACAATGTCAGGCAGACCATGTCCCTTCTCTGCTTAGAAATGAGAGGCTCCTTTGAGTCAGTGGGAAAGTACAGATGTGTCTTCTAAGCTGGCCCCGTACTGCCCGGCTCTGCCCCCTCCTCCCAGCCCAGCCGGCTCTCCCTCCCCACCCGCTGTGGCCTTGCAGCTGCCCCGTCTGCCTGAGAGGCGCCTTCTCCAGGCCTCTGTGGGTTCTCTTCTCTCTGGTGACCCTCAGCAGTTCTTGCCTTTCCCAGTTGTTTCCCTTCTGAGAAGGGCCTCTGACGACTATGTGAACAGCCAGCATCCCGCCCGACTGCTGGCCTTTCTTCTCCCCTGGCCCTGCTCTGTGTCCTCTCTCCTGCTTGCCACCACCTGTCGTTGGCCTGGGAGTCTGCTTGCCCTGCTGGGCTCTGGGCCCCCCAGGCGCACGGACCTTGTCCCATGTGTCCGCTGCTATAGCACTAGGACATAAGCAGCCTCCGTGTAGAGGGCACGCAGTGCACGTCTGCTGGGACCAGAGTGTGCAAGTGAATCCCAGTTTCATAGCCGAGCAGAGCGTGGCCCAGTGGGAGGAAGCCCCCCTCTGTGAGCGTTTATGGAGTGCACGGCAGAGCTGGCGGTTCAGTTGTGTTCCTCTTGGTGTCATGCATGTTATTTGATTGAAATTTCACAGTGACCTTGGAGGGGAGGATGAATCCAGTTTTACTTACGCTGAACTGAGCTTCAGGAATGTCCTTGCACATCTAGCACGTGGGTCTCGCAGGGAAGAGCGCAGTCCCGGGGGTGGGCTGAGAGCTCTGGCTCCCCACCCGCGGGCTGTGGACCTTCAGCACTTCATGAGAAAATGAATTTCTTCACCTGTGAACCTGGCATGCTGATCCCAATTCACAGTGTTGTGTTAAGGGTTGAATTAAATCATGGACGTGAAGCCACGGCCATCGCTTAGTAGGCGGCTCTCTGGGGCCTAGCGCTTCTGGCATCTTACTCCTGCAGCAGTCTATTTTCTAGGAGATTTAGCCATAACCAAATAGTGGCACTCAGAGGCACAGCTCACTTGGGGGAAACCAGGATTTGATTCTGTTCTTCTGTCTTCTTATGTAGACGACACGTGGTCCAAGAGGGTCCATGTTTGCTCAGTTCCATTCCAGGATATGAGAAGGGATGGTTTGCTCGTCTGGGTGTCGTCAGTGCTTTTCCCAAAGAGCTGGCAGAGGCTGAGTTTTCTAGTACTAGTTCCCCAGTACCTTTGAGCACAGGGTATAAGAACACTTGGCTTTTCCTAGCTTTATAAAAATGCACCCTCTTTTGGCTGCTTTCAGATAAGCTGGTTTTCATCTTATTAGTGGGGAAATAACTGGGCGACTGACAAAGCTGTGTCTCCCAGGCCCAAGGTGTGTCCCTGTTTCTTTCCTTCCTGAAGCCCTCACCCTGTCCTGGCAGTGCCAAGCCAGAAGGGAGCGTACCTTGGCACTAGCTTGCCACCCTGCCCCACCATGGAGCTGCCCCTTGCTTTACTTTTCAGTTACTGACTTTGACCACCCAGGGAAGTCCCACTTCTTGTTTGCTGTGGGTTCTGGAGGCAGGAGCATGCCAGGAGTAGCAGACGCCACACATATAAAACTTTATTTTCTTCCCCAAAAGACCTAAAAATTCCAGAAACCTCATTACAGCTTCTTTTGGTAAAGAGGAAAATGTAACATAGAGGCAGGTCTTTTCTTAGATGCCATGTAAGGGTTCTGGTTCCTGAATTAGTATGTAGTTTTAGTCCCATGGCTTGGGTTCTTCAAAATTTAAATACCAGCTTTTAAAAATCAATACAGAACATTACATGTTTACTGTGGAATAACACATGACTAAACTCTTGTAATTGCATCATTTACACGGTAATGCATGAACACCCTGGAGCTTACATGCCTAGATCTTTTTAACGTGTGTATTTTTTATGGAAACACAACTATTTGCAACTTATCACTTTGTTTTCTCTGAAGTTTTAGTTAAATAACCCGTATGACACCATTAATAATATTAATGTACACTTTAAAGTTTAGTGGCCCCAAGAGCATTCTTGTGTGTAAAGGTACCACAATTAATCCTTCCCCATTAGATGGACATGTAGGTTATTTCCAGTTTGGGTGCTATTATAAAGAACACTGAATTGGAATCTTTGTGCATGTCCTTGGCATTTCTTTCATAGTGTTTAGATGGTAGAATCTAAGGAGTAGGATGATAGCATGGTTTCTTAATGCTAATCAGGGAGAGAACTGGAATTCCTCTTTAGCTCCATGAAACTAGGACTCCCCTGTAGGAGTCTGGAATTCTGCAAGATTTGGGGCGGTATGTACCTTTCTCTGGGGTGAAGGTCTGTAGCTTTTAAGTGCCCCAAGAGGGCTGGGACACAAAATAGATCAGTGACTGTTGTCGACTCGGCTATGGCTCTCAGCACAGAGGTTTGAGTTCAGACCCCAGCTTCATGTGCCACTTACTCCTTGGGGTCAGGTTTCCTCTGTGGGGATAGAGCACCTGTCTTAACAAAGTTGCTTGAAGGATTAAATGAGATGAGCGAGTTTGGTGTCCTGCTTGGCAAACAGTGGGCACTCAGGAGCTGGCCGTGATGACCCAGGCTGTCAGATCAGATGGAGGGTTTTGGCTTTTAATTACCCCTGCAATCTGCTCTCCCCAGAGCCCCTTAGCTTTTTCTTACCTTTATAAAGTAGTTCTTCCTGCCTCAAAGATATAGCTCCACTCCTCCTCCCCTAAATTTCCCCGGCAGCTATGCTGGATTGTGCTTGCCTCCACAGCCACATGCTGCCCTTTATCTCAATATTGTCATCTAATTGTCTTCTGGGTCCATTGTTCCCACTCAGATGTGAACTCTTCAAGGGCAGGATGGCTCCTAGCCTTCTCTGTATTCTGGGTCTAACGGGGTACCTGTGTCCAGTTACTAATGAGATGGAAAGGAAGAAATATTTGGGTCACATTGGAGATGCCAGTCTATGGTGTGTGACTGCACCTTCTCTGGCCTATGGGGGCTTCTTCAATGGCAGCTGTGTACAGGATGGATTAATGTGCAGAGGAGACTGGGAGGGGGTGTTAATCTGTCAGTCTGTCTTGCATCATGGTCTTGTTTGGAAATGAAGGGGACAACTGGGTGTTTTTTTATTTGTAAAGATGAAGTCCCCCCACTGCCACAGACTGCACAGCTTTTAGATGTAGCAATAGGATTTGCCTGAGAGATGGCAGCAGCATTTTCATGACATGAATCCCAAGCATTTGGAATAGCCTAACAGATGGTTTCCTGTCACCTGTGTGAAGGCAGTTTCCACCAAGAAATTCAATGCATCAGTTGTTATGATCTCTCTCTGAATCCCACAATGACCATTTGTCATTGAGTTTTAAAGAACCCTGTTGTGATAGGGGAACATGTGGGATTCTATTGTTGTTGAGTTATTGTAAGTTCCCCAAAGAGTCTTTGTTTGAAAAAGAGAGAACCCATGCTGCTGGTGGCATTAGGGTCACCTCCTTCTGTGGCCACAGGTTTTGTTAGGAATGGAGGAGAGGTCTTTGATGGGTTTATGGTCAGGAGACTCAGGATGCTTAAAGCCTGCCTCAAACCAAGGGTACCCACCCTGAGAGGTCCTGAGGGAGGTGTGCACTGAAGAACACTGATGCGTGTGGAGCGGGGTCTCACCTGGCTGTTTGCCTGGTGGTGCATTAGAACTCTTAAGCTCTTGGGAAGGCTGGGCTGGAACAGATGGTTCATCCTCGGGGTTGACTGGGTCAAAGTCTATCATCAGCTGAATGTTGGAAGCAGCCCTAGTGTGGACATGTGATGAAAATGGTGATTGAGATATTCCCTAACATACAGTCGTCCTTGCCCATGAGGGTGGGTTGCGATCTGGGACTTACGGTCAAGGTCTTCGAGTCTGACTGGATCGGCTGTGGCTTTCCCCCTTGAGAGGTCTGCCAGCCTCTCCCTGCCTTACAAGACATCAAAATATCTTTACACTACTTTGGCTGGGCACTTTGTGATGGTACTAGCTATGAGGCTGCCCCCACCTCCCTTACTTATGAACTGGAAAACTCAGTAATGCTAGAGTGAGAATGGGGTGCCTTGAGAGAGCTGGACATGAGCCCTCCTGGACTCGGCTTCTTGGCTGCACGACGGAGATGCTAAGGCTGTGCTTGAGGGATTATCAGGAGGCCCAGAGTCATACCCAGTGCCTGGTGCCGGCTCGCTCAGGCCCATCTGATTCCTTCCTGGTGGTGCAGTGCCCTTCAGTGCCCTGCTGTGGAGGATGGCTTTCAGGCCTTTATGTGCCACTGGCTCTTGGTGCCCAGGCGGCCAGCCAGCTAGGGTAGAGCGTGAGCTCGGTTGGCCATGCCGGCGCCTGTGAGTTGTAGGTGGGAACCGCGAGCCATGAAGCAAGCAGACAAGCTCGGGATCTTCTCCCTGTGCTGCGGTGTTGGAGAACTTTTCCTTTTAGGAGTAGTTTTGAAAATTGTATGTGTGGGTGCAGTTTAATTATAGTCTCATTTTTCAAGTGCTGCTGTAGAAGGGTTTGTTTTTTTCTTTAGCCATGCGTCAGTTTCTTCAAAGAGCTCATCCCGGTCTGCAATTTCCAGGGTTCTGAAGTATTTTAAAAATAAAGTTGTTAGCCTCTTTGAAATCTGGGCTCATGCTTCCTTTCAAACAGCAAATGATGACATGCAGGAATAGAGCAGCACGTCTTTCGCCCAACAACATTCTGAGCTTTATTCTGTTTTCTTTTGTCATCCCCTTTCGTCCTCTCCCCGCCGCAGACAGTGGTTTTTTCAGCTCACTCGAGCACTCCTTTGCCCAGTAATCTTAGTTCTGAGAGTCTTTCCTAGGAAATAATTTAAATGCAGATAAAGCTGCATGCACAAAGCTGTTTATTTCATTTATTTATTAAAATGAAAATTTGGAGATGACCTAAATGTTGAATAGGGAACTGGCAAAAACTGCCAGACTATGACGTGTGTGCCTACAGTGGAATATTAGTGTGGCCATTAGGGCTGAGGATTCCAAAGCAAATTTAGTAGGAAAAATGCTTATAATAAAGTACAAAGTGAAAAACTTAAGTCACTACAGCATCATCTCTGCCCAAATGCATGGAAGAAAGAACCAAAGGCAGCCCAGTCACAGGTCTGTGGGCGTTCAGGAGGGCAGGGAGCTTTCTTGATTCTATTGTGCATTTCCTATAATGAGCATATGTTCTGATAGTATCAGAATTTTAGCGAAGGAAAAAGAATTACACCCAGTGATGCTATTGTGATTGCTTTTTGGATTCAGTGCTGTCCCCTGGAACCAGAGCCAGCCTAGTGATAAAGCAGGAATCTCTTGCCGCCATCGTGCTCTTGCGATTCCCACTTTCAACATCTGGCTTGTTGTAAAAAGTGTTTAAACCAACAAGACAATGCCCCTGCACATGTGTGAGCAAGAAATTATTAGGGATCACTTTTTAAAAAAATGGTTTCCTTCTTTCTTAATGTTATTTCTGCTTCTAGGAAAATCATCTGGAGTGGAGCTGAGTCCCCAGAATGAGCCGATGAAGAGGTGAGTTTAACATTTGTTAAGAAGAAGACTTTCTGGGACCTCTGTTTGGGTTTGCCTCTTTTTTTTTTTTTTTTTTTTTAATATTCTAGCTGCCTTCCATTCTATAAGTTTTCTGCTTCTTGTAACTAAGACATAAATACCTATAGAACTGACTATGGCCGAGCAAAGTGAAGAGGCCACTCAGGGTGTCCTGAACCCTCCATTCATTTGTTCCAGGTCACTCCTGGTATTTCTGTCAAGGATTTGAATCAGATGATATATTGCTTCTGTTGGCTCCTGGGGCCTGCAGGATGAAAGTTCCAGACTTCCTAACCGGGAATCTGAGCCCTCCTCAAGCTGACTGGTCCTCTCTGCTCCCCTCCACACTGTTCCCTTCTTGTGGTGTACCCCATGCTCTTCCATTGTCTCCCCCACCCCCACCATAGCTGTGCACGAACTGTGCCCCCTGCCTCCCTCCTCATGTAGTGTGAAAGGGGCTGGAGTGAACGTGAACCAGCCCTCCCTGTACCCTCCTCCACCACACCCGGGCCAGTTATTCCTGCTTCCTCTGCAGGAAGTCTCATTCTGAAGACTCTCCTGCTTTGTGTTGTGTGGATGCTCAAGAGCACCCCAGCCCTGTTCTGATAGTTTTGGTACTTGGCATGTAATTGCATTACAGCACTTGCCTTTCCACTTGGAAAAGACCACTTGGTGTGTCTTACCTTTCCACTCCCAGAGTCCTCAGAATGAGAGAGGAGCTGACCAGCATTGCAGGGTATTTGTACGTGTCAGCTGCTGCCTTAGGTGTTTCACACTTATTACTTTTGACCCTACAAAGTGAACGTTTTTATTCCCATTTTAGGGTGAGGAGGCTGACAAGTTGCCTGTTTGCCATTGAAAGGCAGAGCTAGGATTTGAACTTGGGTCTGTCAGAATTGAACACCTGTGCTCTTACGGTTACTCTACATTGTCTTTGGAAGGCAGTGACAATATGTGAATTGTAGTCCTTTTTAGCTTGCCTCTGTGGCTGTAGCAAATGCCAAGGTCTCATCCTCCTGTTACTTGTAAAGGCTCTGAATGCTATTGACACTGGAGGGAACCTTCTTTCACTTTAAATGATGTGGCCCTTTGGACTCCTAGGGGTAAAATAAAGAAATAGAGACAGTCTGGAATGCCGAATTTTAGATTTTATTGTCATCACCAAGGCCATCAGCATCCTTACAGCAAGCACGTAGGAGGTTCACAACTCACTGGAGGACATTTTAATCAGGTCTTCTATGAATGTAAAAGATATACTTCTTCTCCTCCTGCAGTAGCGCCAGAGACCCCGCCCAGTTCACCCCACTACTTCCATCCTTAGGATGGCAATCACTTCCCACTGGCAGGACGTGGAGAGGGTATGGAAGACTCCATCTTAGCTGAGCTCTGCAGGATGAGAGTGAAGGGCCCAGGGCTGTTGGGAGAGTGTCCCTGTCTGAGGGGAGGGAAGCTTGGCCCCTTTGAGCAGGGATCCTGGGTCAAGGCCTGAGAGGCAGGCTGGGCCTGTTGGTCTTCAGAGGCTGTGACGACTGTCCCAACACTCTTCTGCAGGAGGCAGGGAGTTGATGAGCAGGGCAAGCTGGGGCTAGACTTGGCCAGATTCATCATTTTGGAAGCTGACGAGTTTGGAGAGCCTTTTAGCCTTCCTCAACCAGTGCTCACCCCTCTCCATTTCAGAGGATTTCTTCTTCTCCTTCTGTCCTCTCTTTGTCAGTGGCAGGCTCAGCCCTCACATGGGTCACTCCTAAGCTAATTAAACGGCTGCCCTTGGCCCACTCTGTACTCCTGTGGGCCCGCGGTGAGCCTGAGCATCCATCAGGCTGTCTGGGCAGAGCTGCATCTGGTGTTTACCTGCTAATGAATGCGTTGCAGCTTCGGAGTCCTCTGCTCTTGTCTGAGCTCATGAATAATGAGACTGTGGCCACTGACAAGAAGTAATGGGAAAGTTGGAGAGAAAGGAGCTTAAATCAAGGAGCTTATCTATAATGGAGATTCACAGGAGCTTTTCACAGTGTTCAGGCTGCTTTTCCTTGTGGCTTAGGTGGTCCTCAGGAAGTACTGGTTAATAACCACATGATTGCCAGAACCATGCCATTGGGGCCTGTGTGGGGACCTTGAGGGTTCTGAGATTTTTTAATCCATAATGCTGTTTCATGGCTTTGGGCCAGAATCCCACATTGTCCCGGGGCCTTGGAGCCAGACAGGCCTGGTTCAGATCTGGGAGGTGCCACTTACAAATGGGCACAGTGGCTGGTTTATGCTGAGCCACCGCCTTTCTGGCTCTATGGAGGACAGCACTCCCTTCCTCAGAGGGGGCCCGGGAGGCCCAGGCCAGACCCAGGCTGCTTCGTCAGAGTGGGCACTTGGGAAGCAGCTGCTGCGGACGCCTTTCCTCTCTTGTAAGCCAGACTTTGGGACAGCTACAATCCCTTCACTTTCCCTTCCTCCTTGGCTTCAGATTCAAGCACATGGAGCCCTTCTTGTTTTTAGAGTGTCATTGCTTAATGTAGTAAGGAAATGAAAGGGCTGACAGAAGTCACACACGGGACAGTTCCGAAGGGAAAGTAACCTCGAGGGTCCTGATGTCACAGCCCTGCTTGGGATCTTAGTGCAGGAAATGGTTTGTCTTTCAATCCCTACCATTAAGGACTGAGGAACACAACGTGGACTACCAGCGTCTTCTACCCGAATCTCCCGGGCCTTTCTCCTCTCATGTGCTGTCTGATGATGAAATATCCGAGAAGTCCTTCCTCTCCCGAGAACAGAAGCAAGACAGCGTGTCCGGGCAGACTTCAGTCATGGCAGACCATTTTTCTCAAGGTAAGCTAGCTTTATTAAGCCTCGTAAACGTGGCTGTGTTTAAACACTGACCCGCTGTCTCGCCCTAGTGGCTGGAGTGTGGTGACATTTGACTGTTTCTCAGATGAAAGGAGATCCTGTGAGGACTGGAGCTGGTCATGGAGTGTCATTTATCACCAGAGAAAACCGTGGTGGTGAAAGTGTGGGTGACTGGGAAAGGGTGTGTGGTTTTGAGTGAAGACCTGCCCTGGACTTCCCGTTTCCTTGCTCCTGTAATCGTGGTGTGGAGAGCCCTGGAGCTGCAGCAGTGCGAGTGCGGTTAGTGCCCAGGGTTCCTGTCACTCCTCTGCACGCAGGCTCACTCTGAAGACTCTCTGCTTTGTGTTGTATGGATGCCTAAGAGCGCCCCAGCCCTGTTCCGATAGTTTTCTACAGTGCAAAGTTTGTGATTCTGTGAATCCACCTGTTTCTCTCTAGTGTGACCCTTGGCCCATTGGGCCAGGCCGTTGGCTTAGTGCATTCAGTCTGCTGTAGCAGAGTACCACAGCCTGAGTGGCTCACAAACAGCAGGAACTTGTTTCTCACAGTTCTGGAGGCTGGAAGTCCAAGATCAAGGTGCTAGCCAGCATGGCTGGGTTCTGGTGAGGGTCCCCTTCCAAGTGGCAGACTTCTCACTGTGTCCTCACATGGAACCAAGAGAGCAAGAGAGCTGTCAGGGGTCTCTGTTTGGGGGCATTGATCCCATTCATGAGGGTTCCAGCCTCTTGATGTCATCCCCTCCCAAGGGCCACACCTCCTAATGCCATCACTTGAGAGCTGAAGGCTTTAGCAGATGACCTTGGAGACACAGACATTCAGCCCATAACACTCTTGTTCTGCCTTTGACCTTGGGCTGAGTTCAGCCAGCCTCCCTGGGAACCTGCTCTGATCTCCCGTTTGCTTTTTCTGTTCTTGTAGTCTCTCTCTTTGGGATAAGAAGTAGGGCTTTGTGTTTGTAATTCAGTTTGCTTCAGAGAGTCCAAGGATTATATAGACCAGACCAGATAGACTGGCCATCAAACTTCCTGCAAAGGGGCAGGAAGAAGATGTTTTAGGCTTTGCAGGGTCAAGGGCCCTGTGGCAGTTGTTCAGCTCTGCTGTCACACATACAAGCAGCCCCTGATGTGAGTGGCAGAGCTGTGTTCCTGTGAAACTGTGTTGATAGAATGGAGATGGGCTAGTATTGGCCACAGGCAGTGGTTTCCAGCCCTTTGGTGGTATAGATTCTAGTTGTCACAGTCTCTGGTCTCTCTTCTTCTCTGGGGGTTAGTAACAGTACCACCATGAGTTCTATAGCACAAACCAGACACTGGCACCTTCTTGCTAAAAGCTTTATTGATACTTGGTCACATAGGTCATTATTAAAAAAAATTTTTTTGAAGCCATATGTAAACAACAGAACTCTTTTTTTTTCATATGCAATTTTACAGGGTGGCCCCATTCAATATGGCAAAGAAACCCAGTGGAGCCTTTGCCCAGTGGTGGCCTCTGAGGCTCCTCTAGGACTTTGAGGGCCCAGAGGAACATGGTATAGATATACCTGGAACATGATCTGTACAGTCTCAGTGTGTCTCAAAAACCAGCTGGAGTCCTCCAGCAGCCGGTTATTTGGACCTCATTTATTGGGATTTCTGCCAGTGTCCCTCTGCTATTTTTTTGTAAGTTTCTGAGTAGTTAATTCCTCCTGGTCATTTCTGGCTATAGTCCTGCCTTTCCCTAGTTTTTAGGTCAGACTACAGATTGTTTCCCTGGCCTTAGTGTACCTTCTTCTGCGCTATATCAACCCAGTGTGGGACTCAGTCCCTTTCCAAGAACCCCCGGGACCACTAATCTGCCTTTGGGCAGACTTGATTGAGCAGGGAGGAAGCAGAAGGAAGGAGGTTGTTGCCTTGCAACCCAAGTAATGTCGAGTGGCCTATGTGAGGTCCTGCTTCCTTAAAGCCCTCCTGCTGCGGGGCTGGAAGATGCCCTCCTCCTCTTGCCTACCCCCTCTTTCTCCCTTCGCCCTGTCTCCCTTACCTGGTTTTGTTTCCATCGTGGAGCTGTTAGGCCTCTCTTCCCCTGGTGATTCATGCCTGGGCTCTCTGGTGCCCTTTTGGTGGATCACCAGGCAGTTCTTGGATGGAGACAGTGTTCTCTGGAGCTGTGCTCATGTGTCACTGTTGTCCCTCTTGGCCAGCCCTTCTCCAGCCTTTTATTCTCTGCATCTGGTTTTCATTTTGTCATGCTAATAATCTGTGGAGAGAGAACATTTACTATATTTTCTTGTCTCACATTAAATTGCGTCTAAGCTTCCTGACATGCTGTTATATAATGTCATTTTTCATGGCTTTAGAATAGTCCATTGAATGACTGAATTGCAGTTTTCCTTATGTTTCCCTGTTGCTGAGTGTTTCAGCCATTTCCAGAATTTCACAATTGTGAACAGTGCCGCCGGGAAGCTTTCCCCTTATTGGGGGCATTTTTTTTTTTAACATTAATTCGATAAATTGGAACTACCAGGCAAAATGATACATGCAATTATTTATCTATCTATTTTTGGCAGTTGCTTCTTACAGGATTTATGGCTTTAAAGAGGTAGCATTTGTCAGAAGGATTTATTGTAAGAGATGTTTTTCTCCCATTTTGTGAAGGCCAGTGTAGTGTTTCCTTCTACCTTGGCTGCATAATTAATGATGGTGTCCAGTTCAACTGGGAGTGTTTTTTTAAGCCCCAGTGTTGTTTCGGCTCCTGGCCAGACTCAGTGGAAGCTGACTTGACTATGGCTGCAGAGCACTTACCAGCACAGAGCCAGCAGTGAGACTTGGTAAACCAGCGAAGAAGGTTGCAGTCAAAACCGTTAAGGTCCTGGCTGCCTCCAGCCTGTCTGGGCCCTGGAAGAAGATCTGCAGGGCAACCGGGCGGGGACAGGAGGTACAGTGCAGGGTGTGTCAGAGTGCGGTACACATGGAGTCCTTCAGAGCTGGGCTGCCGCGGGAGCTGCAGGCATCCACCAAATTACTTGCCACACTTCTGGCATTAATAGCAGATAGCTGAAGGTCTGGGAATTAAGTCATCTCATAAACATTCAAATTCATGGCAAAATTACTATTTAATTAGGAAAAGATCTGTAACATTGTGCTACTTTTAAATGAAAGCCATTTTGGAGGAATTAAAACTGGGTCATAACATTAGTATAATGTTTTAAAACAAACATTACGAAGACATACTGAGTGTACCCTAATTGATGAATTAAAGACATTAGTTTTGCCTTTGGATACTTAATGTGATTATGTTTTAAACACTGACTCTAGAAACCTATCTCTAGATTGAAACTGGGTTTCCTCCTTTCTTTGTTAAAGTGATGTTTCAGAGGATGAAAACATAATACATGCCCATTTTAGGAAATTCAGGAAACTTAGATCTTTATCTATTATTATTATCTTAAAACATAGTGTAAAATTTTAAAAAAATCAAAAATCTTTCATCCTACGGTAACTATTTTCAATATTCAGTGTATCACCTTCTTTTGTACATTTGTCTTTTCTGTTTGGGAAGGTTTTATATGGAGCTGTGATCATGCTGAATAGCCAATTTTGTTTGTGTTTTTAAAAATTTTCACATGATAATATGATAATGATAACCCTTTCATAATATAGTATTATACAGTTTTCATAACAATTTTAATAGCTATGTAATACTGAATCATAATGAATATACTACAGTTTATTCAACAATTTTAAGTATTTCAGTTTTTACTGTTGCATTCTGCCAAGATGAATATTTTCATGTGTTCTGGAAAATGCTTGCCAGCATCTCTGGCAATTTCTTGAAATTGAGCCCTAGAAGTAGAATTATTTGGTAAAAGACATTGAAACAAGCTTCTCTGAGGCTAATGATACAAAGAGCCCCAAAAGGTCATATGCATTTATACTTGCGCTAACAGGGTATATTCTTGAGATTACCCTTCTTGTAGCCATTCTCAGTGGCATTGTTTTGCTTTATTTTTCAGTCTTAAATTAATAAGTAATAACCAAATAAACACATTTCTTTAAAAAATTAGTCTCAAAAATATCTGGATTCATTATGAAGGTGGTTTAATCAACTCTCAGGCAATCTAAGCAGACCTGAAAGTGATCTGTTGGTTTCACCATAAGGAAGATTTTAAATTAATATTTGATATTGAAAAGAATAAAAGGCTCCATTAGCGTTAGCATTAAAATTGTATGGAATATAATTTTTTCGTGTGATGTAAAATTGCATCCTATTGGAGGGCCATAGAGAACCATCACAGAGCTGTGTCTGTGGGCCACGGACAATAGCCCAGCTCCCCAAGCCCAGGGCAGGATTGCCAATTGCTATCTTAACACATCTGATACTGTTTGGAATTTCAAGATCCCTGCATAGTCTATAAATTATTCAATTTGTTGGGAGCTTCAGACTTTAAATTAAAAATGCCCTTCCTTCCTCTAGACTTACTAATGGAACACATACAGGAAATTCGAACTTTGAGAAAACGTTTAGAAGAATCTATTAAAACAAATGAGAAGCTGCGGAAACAGTTGGAACGGCAAGGGTCTGAGTTTGATCAAGGTAAGGAAGGACCTTCTCACAGGGCAGTGCAAACCCTGAGTGCTTCACATTTGCCCAACTGAGCAGTCTGTGGACAGTGATGTCTCCATCACTGCCCAAACCTGCCACCCCTGTTCTCCTGAATTGTGGTTGGCCCCTCACTGGACTTTGGAAGCTGTAGAGATGTAGATAGGTATGCAAGGGGAGAACAGGGCATATTTTGTCTTTTTGTCAATAACGGATTATAAAAATGTCAGCATTTTAGCAGTCTGGTAAATCTCCCATGCCAATCAAAAAGGTCACCAGTATTCCTGTATAACTATGGTTAGCTCTGAGTGAAATGATCTTCCATGAACACTAAACATATTTTCCCCATAGGTAAGACTTTCACATAGGTCAAAAATTAGCGCTTCCATTCTATCTGTTAACACTGTCCTCTCTGCCCCGCCCCACACTCTTGTTGTTTTTCTTCTGTATCTTTCTAGTGATTTTTAGAATGCAAATACAAATATATATTCTTATTCTCCCTCTCATCCAAAAGTTAACATACTGTGCATCCACTGTTCTGACCCATTTTTCATTGAACAGTGTATGTTGACTTCTGTCCTTATTCTGCAGAGAGAACCCTCATTCCATGAAAAATGTACCCTTAGCAGCTGGTGTTCTGGGAAAGGCCCGCCTTTGTTTGGGTGGGGGCCGACCTGGGTGGAGGTCCTGACTCCTCTCTTTATTGCTTCATGGCTTTGGGCAGCTCACCCACCTCCCCACCTCCCAGCCTCAGTTATTTCACAAAATTGAGTCACTGCAAGATGAGATGAGCAGTGCCCTGAGTAGGCTCTGCTTGTGCCTCATTCACTAAGTGGCTGCTGTCACCATTAGTATCAGTGTTATTTACTATTTTATTTATTTCATAACATGACCAGTTTAACATTTAAACTGGTCCAGTGAGCATGGGCCCTAATGTCATTCCCATTTTTAGAGGTGAGATTACTGACTTCAAGATAGTGCTTGATAGCGGCACTCAGTCCCCCGTCCCCTAGTCTACTTATCCTTCCTCAATCACCCACTGTGGCCATCGGTTAAGAAGGACATCTTTTCAAAAGTACTTTGTATGCTCCAGTTCTCAAGGTAAACAGTGGTTCTATTACTTCTCCCTTTCCTTCCCCCCATTCACTCCGCCCCCACACTGCCTCCTCCCCTTCTGGCCCCCAAGGAAATTGATTATGAGTTATTAGTCATATCAAACTCAGGAAAGAAATACACGCCTGGGCCCTTCACATTTACTCTTGGTAATGCTTGAATTAGATTCATTTTGTTTTACATTTTCCCTGGCAAATCCAATTATAGAATTATTTGGGGGCTCAAATGGCCACCAGCTACAATGGAGCAGGCAATTGCTCTAGAGAGTAATTCCCTCTGATGGGAAGGTTTACAAAAATGCATTCATAAAGTATTTACGCTGGTGGAAAGACATGCTGTTCTCACCATGTTGTCACTGTCTCTGACAAGACAAAGAAATAAAAGGGGCCCCGCCTTCCCCTGCTGTGAAATGTTCATCTTGGGAGGAGGTTTGAGAAAGGCAGGAGTCCTTACAACCTTGAGGTGGAAGTTTCTACATGCCAACATCCGATGCAGCAGAGCTTCCAGATGCTGCTCGTTATCCAGGTTTTCTGTAATGATGACATTCAGAGGAAGAACTGGCCTCCTGGTCTCAAAGTGCACCCTGCTAGTTCCGGTTTGACTCTCAGATTTAGACTGTTGGGAACTGGTCCATGGCCTGGCTGTTCCTTTGGAAAGCAACTGCCTTGACTTGGGTCACTGTAGACCTGGGTAGTTTTTCCTGCTCATTCATATTACTCTTCAGTCCTGTTTTGGCTCCAGCCTATCATTAATCGTGCTATTACTACAAATGGTAATAGCAGTAACTGTAACAGTACCAGTCACTTTTATTGTGCTAATGAAGACTGAGGGACCTTATGTGACTTGCCTGAGGTCTTGTGGTTATTAAGAAGCCAGAGCCATAGTTCAACCCAGGTGTCTCTGAAACAGCACCAGAGTTCCTGGGGGAGAGTGGAGAAAGATGGTGGAGAGAGATGTTTGTGAATTAAAAGGTTGGTCAGTGAAAAATTAGCAGGAAAGGAGGTTGTACTGCAGAGAGGGGCGGGCACACGCCTCTCGAGAGCTCAGTGTCCTTCCTTATGAGGAGTGAGAGCGTTAGAGGTCATCACTTGTACACCAGGATGTTTTCCATTGCAGATAGCAAAATATGGGTAAAAACTGGTGTAAATGATGGGGGTTATGGGGGTTATGTTTCTTACACAAGAGATCCAGAGGCAAGTGGTTCTGAGGCAGGGGTTATGACTCAGTGACATCAACACTTAGAGATGGTGTCTGTGGTAACTATGGTGGTTATGAGGTTCCCATTCTCTGTGGATGGTGTATGAAGCATGGAAGGAAAGAGACTCCAGTCTTTACTCTGTCTTCCTTTTGTAGTAAGGGGAAGTCTGCCCTGAAGCCTCTGAAGGTCTCGTTGGCCAGCAGAGACCCATGACCATGTCTGGCTTCAGGGTAGCTGGGCAAGCAGGGGCTGGCATTGGGTTGCAGCGTAGCAAGTGGACTCAGTATGGAAGCCATGTGGACGAGGTGCCCTGCACACAGTAGGTGCTCTCCTGAGGGAGCATTGTAGTGGTGCAGACAAAGAAGCGCCTGGCATGGGGAGTGTCATCTAAGCTGGATGTAGAAGAAGGGTAGGAGTTCAGCAGTGGACGACAACATGGTGAAATCTTCACAGTGAGGAGTAGCCTTCTCACAGTTTGCCTAGCTTTTGACCCTGACCTTTATAGCATATACTCAGAGACTGTGAATTTAGCTAAGAATTGAAGGTGTCTTTGTCAGGCAAAGAAGGAACCTCATTCTGCAAGGGGAGTGACCATATGGTGTGCCTGGGGCCCAGAAGTGGCCCCGTTTGACTGCATTTAAGGGCCTTAAGGTTCTGAATGGAGAGGGGTGCAGTGTGCCAGGAGACTGGGAAGTTTGGACCTTGTGTTTTGATTGTCTTTTGCAGTACTGGGCCATTAGAGGTTTTTGAGCAGAGAATTACAAGAAAGGATTGTATTTAGGATGACAACACCATGGGCAGAGGGTAGGGCGGCCAGGTCAGAGCAAAGCCTGAGGCCTGAAGGGTGGGGACAGGAGAGACACTTGGGTGCTTGGCATCTTGGGAAAGCAGCAGCAGCGTGTCTGGGCTCAGACCGGGTCTTGTGGTGGTAGTGCCCCTGAGGCAGGGCACAGGTAAGAGAGCGGTGAAGGGGGCAGTTCAGCAGGGTGGAGGCCCAGCAGACCCTGGGTGCGTGAGTTTGCACTTTGGGAGGTTGAGACTGTCACCCACTCACCCACCCCGTCCCTGGCTCCTGGTGCGTTCACCTCAGGGGTGGTAAGGCCTGGGTCCCCTCCTGCCACCTTTTCAGGCTCACTCTCATTTCCCTTTGGGCTCTGAAATAACTTGGATGCTTCCCAGGGCTGATTTTCACTGCATGTTTTGTTTCCTCAGTGTTCAGAACTCCTTTCCAGGAAGTTCTATCCATACTGACTTGGAGATGGTCCCTGAAGTGCTTCTGCTTGTATTTTAATAGGGGCTACAAACATTTTGGCTTATGGTTCAGAGCTGCACAATTCTCTCACCTCAGAGATTAATTTCCTGAGGAAGCAGAACCAGACGCTCAATGCGATGCTCCTGAAGGGGTCTCAAGGTAAGAAATAGAGGAGCTGCCTGCAGCCAGGGCCCCAAAGCCTCCATGCCAGGCAAAGAATGCAGGTGTTGGAGTTGGAGCAACCTAGGTTGAGTCCTGTGGCCCTGTGACAGCTTTACAGGGTGTCATTGTCACAACAGTCCTGTGAGATATTCCTATGTTGTAGTTGAGAAAAATGTGGTACAGGAAGGTTAGGGGATACCTCATAGGGCTGTTGTGACAATCAAATTGCACAAAGCTCTCAACACAGTGTCTTTAAGGGTCTCAGCAAACGTTACTGTATTTCCTTGTCACTCATGCCCTCTACACAGCCACCTCTCATTTGTCTTGGTTCCCAGTGGAAGAGAAAAGGGCTGGGAATGGTTTACTCAACCAGAGATTTCCAACAACCAGCAGAGTTTCATCCAGCGGTTCTTAAAAAGACCCTCTTTTAGTTCTTTCTATATGGAGCTTAGCTCCTAAGAACCTGCCTTATGCTACATTTTAGTGCTTAAAACAATTTTGGAACGAGATATTAGTATCCCTGTTTTCCACAAAAGAAACGAAGGCCTAGGGAATTGCCCTGCCAGTGGTCACAGAGCTAGACGGTGGTTGGGGCTGGAACTTGGGCCAGCTTACCTGCTTTCCCCAGAGGATACTGATGTGATTTGGGTTTTAGAAATGAAGTCGGGGCTTTGGAATCATTCATTCTGCAGACATCCCCCAACTCCAGTTCTGAGTCAGGGCCGATTACAGAAATCAGTGAGTCCTGGTCCTTCTCTCAGGCTCTTGGGGTCTAATGGGAGAGACATCCAGACATCCCACAGCAGGCCAGCATGAGGAATGGCCCTGATGAAGCTGGTGCAGGGAGACAGGACCCCGAGAGACTGGTCATCAAGAGCCTAGTCTAGAAGGATGAGGAGGGGTTAGCCAGGGTAGCTCAGGGTAGAGAACCGGGACCTTTGAAATGGAAGGGAGAGAGCAGGTCCAGCCCCGCTCAGAGGTGAGGAGCATACAGGCTGGCCAGGAATGATGGACAGCTGTGCCTGCCTCTGCCACTTACTGGCAGTGTGGCTGCAGGGAAGTCTTAACCTCATTGATCCCCAATTTCCTGCTTGTAAGATGGCAGAACAGTAGTGCCTCCCTCAGAGGTTTGCAGTGAAGGTTAACTATGTTGGTGTGTGCGGGTCTTTACGTGACACCTGTGCAGTATGCCGTGCCATGGCCGTCCCACCATCCCTCTGCTCACCCCTCACCCATATGGGTTCTTTCAACTCCAGCCTGCGTACAAAACCCTGTGCTGACCCTTTTCTTCAGCACAGCACATGTGAGGAAGCTGAGACACAGAGACGTAGAGACCCTTGCTCAGGGTCCTGTAGTCAGTAAATGAAGGAGCAACCCTTGAACCCACCACCCTGCCCCCAGCACCCTGCTCTGAGCCTCTTTGTCTTCTGCACCTCTGGAGAGGGTTTTGCACCTCAGGAGAGTTAAGGCCCTCACAGAGGGTCCATTCTGCACAGCTCTGCTGGCCTGTTGGGAGGCAGGGAAGGCCGCGCCCTTTCCATACCTGCCGCCAGAGTTTGGGGCCCTGCTTCTTTCTTTCTAGTTTCTACACAGTTGTGCTCTATGCAAGAAAAGTAACCAGGTTTGCAGGGCCCATTATTTAATAGAAAATTAAACAGGCCCATTTTATGCCAGTGACGTTTAATCTGCAGCCTTGATGTTGACAGATTTATCTGCCCAAAATGCATAAGATAATTGGAACACCAAAATCATAAATGTCAGATTAAATCTCATTCCTTTTTGTATTCTTGGAGTGCTCAAACTGAAGTGCTCTATCTGCGTAATAAGGTTGGAAAAAAACAAATGGTGTCCCTTCTCAGTGGCACTTTTTGGTGTTTGCAGATAAACAGAAAGAGAATGAAAAATTACGAGAGTCCCTCTCCGGGAACGTGGCGAGCCTGGAGCGCCTGCAGCAGGAGCATGCCTCTGTGCGGGGAGAAAACGAGAGGCTGCGGAAGGAAGTCGGCGAGAGGGACAGGCTCAACCAGCAGCTGAGCCAGGAGCTGGACAGGTGGGGCCTGGTTCCCCGCCCTGATGGCCCCCGCAGCCTGGCTCTGGGGGTGCAGTCCCAGGGTGAGGCACACTAGCCTCCCTCCTAATGTGCAGGGATGGACAGAAGCATGCCATATATCTGGTGGGCGTGAAATATGGGGAATGATCATCTAAAGAAGGAGGGGTGGGGTGGGCTGTTGTTCTCCATCTTTCCATCTCTGTAAAGGTGCCCTTTGGGTGGAGAGCCCCAAGGAGGGTGTGATACTGCAACCCTCTTGGGAAGTTGTTTGGCAGAGGGCACCCGGCCCGAGGCAAACAGGGGGCCTGTTCATCTGGAGGAGAGGGCGTGGTAGGGGCAGAGGGCATGAGGTGGCCAGAATCACATAAGGCCTCCTAGCTGCAGAAGGATTTTGGTTTTTACTCTGAGTGGCATAGGAAGCCACTGGGAGATTCCCAGCAGAGGAGTGACATTTTCAAAGGATCCTATTGCTCCCTCTTTTGCAGTTTTCCCCTTAGACTCACATCCTGTGTTTTCAGTTGTTCGTGTTGGCTCCCAGCAGTGCCCTGCTCCTTCAGAGCTCCCATCACCACCTTGGCTGCCCGCGCTGGGTGGTGATGTAGATAATCCGATGTCTTTGCCGGCAGGCGGTCCCAGTGTAGGTCCTAGCTCCGCTCTGAGCTGTGCACCCCTGGGTAGGGGACACAACCTTTTGAACTTAACCTCCTCTTGTCTCTGAATCGAGGATTACAGAGCACATTCCTTCCAGGGTGTCTGTGAAGATTATAGGAAAGAGGGTAAAGGGCTGGACACGGGGCCCTTGGGAAACAGATCTGCAGTGCAATTCTTAAACCATGCTGTTTTTGTCCTCACTCTTCTGGCCGAGTAGCGTGGGGGATGAGTAAGCCACCTTGGAGTGCAGTTAACCTCTCCTCCCCACGGTGGGCGTTGCAGGGCACAGAAGGAGGTGAAGTGGAGGCAGCAGCTGCTCTCACAGAACCACAAGTTGCTCCAGTCTCTCCGCGTGGAGCTGAAGGTGTATGTGAGGCTGGACGAGGAGCACCAGAGGCTACGGCAAGGTACTGGGCCCTGGGGACCAGGCTCTTTATGTCCCAGAGCTGTGAGCTCACGGGCACAGCCTGTGGCAGGAGCAGCAGGCCAGGGCTCTGGCTCCATGCCCTTTCTCCAAATGCTGTCATCAGACTCTGCGTGACCCTGGGGTAAACGTGGTTTATTTGAAGCCAGCTCTTTGGCCTACTTCTCTTAAATAGGAGCAGGAAACATGGAAGGACATAGGCTCAGGCATCTGCCAGCTCAGTTCTAGAGTGTCACTCCCTCGACCTGGCTGTGTGTCCTACAGCAGGTCACCTCACCCTTTGGGCCTATTCCTGCCTTGGGAAACATGTCTGTTAAAATCCACCGTGTGGAGTTGTAAAAGTTGAACAGATCATGTGTTGAAGCGCCCTAACATACTCCCCGACACACAGTAGACGCTTAAGAAATAACTTTCATTACAGGTTTCCTGCTAGTGTGTGTTTCTTTTTGCCCGTT